>NW_006399880.1:4107197-4127553 GCF_000299155.1 Elephantulus edwardii | reverse complement strand
CTATGAGGTGGATTGATTCAGTGACTGGGGTAATTGGGATGGGAGTGTCAGAGACAGTGCGATTGGCACAGGACAGAGCGGAGTTTAGGGTTGTTGTACACAGGGTCGCTATGAGTCACAAGCGACTCGACGGCACATAACAAACAAACAACAACAAGTCAAAACAGCTATGACATTGCTCATCCCAGTAGCAATAGCAACGTTCACAGGACAACAAACAACAAATGCTGGTGAGGTTGTGGGGAGATGAGAGCTCTTATTCATTGATGACCGCAGTGTTAAAGGGTGCAACAATTATGGAAATCCATCTGGCGCTTTCTCAAAAAAAAAAGTCAGAAATAGAAATACCATTTGACCCAGCAATTCCACTACAGGAAATACTCTCTAAAGAAACAAGCACCATGATTCAATCAGATGTATGAACACTCATTTTTATTGCTGTATTATTCATAATAGCAAAGAGATGGAAGCAACCCAAATGCCCAACAACAAATGAATAGGTAGAAAAACTCTGGTACATTCACACAATAGAATATTATGCAACATTGAAAAACAACAAACTCATAAAGCATTACACAACATGGAGGAGCCTGGAGAACATTATCCTGAGTGAACTAAGTATCTCAGTCACAAAAGGACAAATATTGTATAACATTGTTATAAAATAGGACAGATGGGGTGGAGTGGGCAGAAAACAGGGAAAGAATGGCTGGATAATGAACACTGCAGTAGAACAGATGAGGGGAAAAATTTTCTGAAAGGAATATATGATTAGACATTATTTGTATGACAACAATCTGAAACAAAGAGTATTGCTGGGTGGGGTTGTTGGGGGAGAGGAGGAGGGAAGAAAATGTGCAAGAAAATGTGCAAGAAAAAATATATCAATTTTAGGGAGCTCTGGTGGCCTGGTGACAAGGAGCTGCAACTACAATCCCAGAGGCGCACAGCTCTGCCGGGGAAGGAGGGACAATCTCCTCCTGTACCAGTCAGATCTGATTTGACGGTACACGCACACAAAAATAAAAAAAAATTTAAAAAAGATATCAATTTTAAAAAAGTAGGAAGACTTACTTCCTGATTTCAAGACTTATTACAAAGCTATAATACTAAAAAGAATGTGGTACTATTATATGGGTAAAACAAAAATATGTATATATCTAGGGAACAGAATTAAAAGATCAGTAATAAACTCATATATCTCTGATCTTGATTCTCAAAAAGATTCCAAGACTATTTAAAGAAAAGAAAAAACATTATCTGTTCAACAAATGATATTGGATGTCCACATGCAAAAGAATCAAGTTTGGTTATTACTTCACACCATACACAGAAATTACTCAAAATTAACCAAAGCCTGCACAACAGTAATCCTCTTGTTCTGCAGTTTCAAATAATTGTGAACAACCTTAATGTGAAAGAGTTTCATGAATAACTGCATGATGAAATTTTGCACCATCCACCTCTGCCAATTACATTATTTTATTACTGCTAACTGTTAACAGTTTTTTATTGTCACTATTACATGTTGTTGATAAAGAGCTTTAAAGGCCTATTGAGTGAGGAGTTGTATTGCCAACCTAAAAGCAGGCAGTTTGAATGCACCAGTGGATTCAAGGGAGAAAGATGGGCAATCTCCTCCTGTGTGATTTACAGCTTCTGAAAATCTGCTGGAGAGTCAGCTATAAGTTGATTGTGACCTGACCCATAACAACATTATTGTTAAAATTTTACTATGCCTGCTTTATAGGTTAAACTATTGGCCTTTTGTTTAGTGTCAACAAGGCATCCTGGAGGTCCCTTGCTTTTAAGGTGAACCCCTCATCTCCATTTTGGTGACCGGATGACATGGCTGGAATTTGTAAGAAGGATGTGCTTGTTCTGGTTGAGGGTCAGGTGGAATGTCAGGCTGTTTGGTGAATTTAAGCCTCTTGTTTAGTGTCAATAAGACATCCTAGAAGGCCTTTAAGCCTGCAGCCCTCAGACCTCATGTCTTTATAATTCAGAGGAACATTCTTCTAAGTTATACAGCACTCTTCCATCAATTTGGTCTCCTGAGGTAATCTAGGTTTTCTGTGACGCTAAACCCTGTGCCGTTGGGGTGTCAAAAGCCATAACGGTTGCCCATGGTGGACAGTGTTCGGTGGAGCTCCCAGTTTAAGACAGATTTGGAAGCAGAAGTGGTATCCACTTCCTAAACCACATGCCTCCAGAAACTCTATCAACTTGGATAAATGACATTAGGTACAGAAAGGTTTCAAACTTTTTGTTCATAGTGTCACTATGAGTCATGTTTGACTTGACAACAATCAACAACAACATAGTTATGTACATATAGGACAAAATGTAGTAGTGCAGGGTTTGGTTTGTGAGGCTTCAAGCACCCACAAAGATCTTAGAATGTATCCTGAAAAATTAATAAGGTGAAAAATTAACAAGGGAGATTAAAGAAGAATTAGTGAATTTGAATTGTGGTGTTGGTTAAGAATATTGTGTATACCATGGATTTTCAAAATAATAAATGGTGTCTTGAGAGAAGTGCAACCAGAGTGCTCCTCAGAGGCTAGGATGGTGAGACTTTGCCTCACACACTTTGACCATGTTATCAGGGGACAGCAGGCCCTGGAAAGGAACACCATGCCTGGAAAATCTGAGGGTCAGGGAAAGAGAGGAAGACCCTCAACAAGCTGAATTGTCATGGTAACTCTAATAGCAATTGGGTCAAGTACAGCAGAGATTGTGAGGCTGGCACTGGCTTCATACTTTTGTACGGCGGGCTGCCATGAATTGCAGCAGGCTGGATAGCACCTAACGAGAACACTGTCTAAAACTCTTAGGTTATCGATGTATACCGCTCTGTCAGGATTGATTAATAGCTGACCCTCTAGAGGGTTTTCAGAGGCAGCACATGTCACTCAGGAAGAGAGGACCCGTCTTTCTCCCAGGGAACAACTGCAGGAGGAGATTGCCCATCTTTCTCCCAGGGAGCCGCTGGCAGATTCAAACTCAGTGCCTTTGAGTTGACAGTGCAATTCCTTACCACGTGGCAACCAGACTTGTCTTGGAGAAAGTGCTGTCAGAGTCCTCCTTGGAGGCAAGGATGGTAAAGCTTTGTTGCACATACTTTGGGAATGTGGCCAAGAGGGTCTATTCCTTGGAAAGGAACATCAGGCTACAAAAGTGGGAGGGTCAATTAAAGAGAGGATGACCATCGATGAGATGAACTGACATTGACTAGAGCAATGGGCTCAAGAATGTCAGAGATGATGAGGATGCCACCGGAAAGGGCAGGGTCGTGTCACTATGAGTTGTACTTAACACCACCTAACAACAGCAATAATAACAGGCCACCTAAGCTCCCTTTATAAAAAGCTTAGGAAAAAATAAAACAAAAAGAAATCAATCCATTGCTGTGGAGTCGATGCCAGTTCATGGCAACACTCTGTCAGGTTTCCAAGCCTGTACCTCTTTCTGGGAGGAACAGTCCGTCTTCCATGAGGTGGCAGGCTCACAGAGACAAATTCTCATAACTTGGTTTTGGCAATGATTTCTTGATACTGAAGCACAAGCAACAAAATTAAATAACAGACAAATTAATATTAATTAAGAATAAAAATTAAAAGACAATTTACAGAAATAGAAAAGTTTTTCTGCAAATATCCTAGCTGATAAGGGTCTAGTATGAGCATAGCAAAAGAACACAAATCAACAACAGAAAGACAAACTGTATTCTAAAATTAGCAAAGGACTTGAATAGGTATTTCTTCAAAGAAGATATACAAAATGGCTAACAAGCACATTGAAAGATGTTCAGTGTTACTTGTCATTAAGGAAATGCAAATGAAAACCTCAATAGATATATTGTTAGGTGCAGTTGAGTTGATTTCAACTCATAGCAACCCAATGCACAACAGAGAGAATTCCTGCTCAATTCTGTGATGTCTTCACAGTCGCTGCGGTGCTAACATCGCCTATTGTTTTTATTTGCCACCAAGTCACCTGTGTCTCATAGTGACCTTATGTACAACAGCTCTGAACCTTGTCCTATCCTCAGCAAGTCTCACTGACCCTGACACAACTACCTCCATTACCCCAGTTACCATGTAAATCCATCTCATCCAGGGTCTTCCTCTCCTATGCTGTCCCTCCACCCTTCCAAACATGATGTCCTTCTCCAAGGACTGGTCCCTCCTGGCCACACGCTCAAAGTGCGTGAGATGGAGTTTCAAAATCCTAGTTTCCAAAGAGCAACCTGGTTTCACCCGCTCCAAGACAGTTCTATTTGCTCTCCTGGAGATCCATGGTATGTTCAATACTCTTCTCTAGCGCCATAACTCAAAGGCATCAATTCTTCTTCTGTCATCCTTAGTAATTGTCCAGCTCTCTGATGCATAGTAAATAATTGAAAAGACCATGGTCTGGATCAGATGTACCTTAGTCTCTAGACTGACATCACTGCTCTTTAGTACTTTGTAGAGGTCCCTGACAGCAGACTGCCCCAATGTAATTTGTCTTCTGCTTTCCTGACTACTGGTGACAAGAGTGTTGTTTGTCGAGCTCAGCAAGCTGAAATTGTTAACCACCTCAATCTCTTCTCCAACCATCATCGTGCTGCCAATTGGCCCAGTGGTAAGAATCTTTGTCTTCTTGATGTTAAGCAACTTGATGAGAAGCCTAACATCAAGAAGTCATTTGTTAGGTGCTGTCAAGTTGACCAACACTCATAGCAAACCCATGAATAATGAGTCTGAATTCTGTGCCATTCTCATCATTTCTGATGAGCTATTGTTACAGGCACTGTGTCCATTCATCTTGTTGAAGGCTTTCTCTTTCATTGGATCTCCACCTTTCCAAGGATCATATTCTTCTCCAAGGACTGGCCCCTCTAAACAACATGCCCTAAGTATGTGAAATGAAGCTTTACCATCCTTCCTCCAAGGAGCACCCTAGCTGCACTTTCTCTTAGATAAATTTGTTCGTTTTTTGGCAGTCCACAGGATATTCCATACTCTTCTCCAACACCACAACTCAAAAGTATAGATATTTCTTCTCTCATTCATAATCATTATCTAACTTTCAGATGCATAGGAAGTCATTGAAAAGACCATGTTTTTAGGCAGGTGCACCTTAAACTTTAAAATGACATCATTGCTCCTTAGGACCTTGGAAGGTTTATTGACAGTTGACTTTTCCAATGCAATAGGTCTTTTAATTTCCTGGATGCTAGTGCCAAGGGTTTTAATTGTAAATCTGTGCAAGAGAAAAGCATTGACAGTTTCTATCTCTTCTCAAACATTATGTTGCCTATTGGCCCAGAGATGAGGATTTTTGTTTCTTTGATAAGACGTAAACCATATTGAAAGCTGTAGTCTTTGATCCTCTGTAGCAAGTGTTGCAAGTCCTCTTCACTTTCTGCAAGATTATATTTTCTGCATAGTACAGGTTTTTCTATGCATCTTTCTCCTATTCTTCTTCAGATAGTCAAACTTCTCAAATTTATTTGTCCTATATAATGAGTCAGTGTTGTTGTTGTTATGTGCTGTCGAGTCACCTGTGACTCATAGCGACCCTATGTACAACAGCTCTGAAGCCCGCCCTGTCCTGAGCTGGTCTCACTGACTCCAACACACCTGCTCCCATTGCCCCAGTTACTGTATCAATCCATCTCATCCAGGGTCTTCCACTCCTGTGCTATCCCTCTATCCTTCTAAGTATGATATCTTTCTACAAAGACTGGTCTCTCCTGGCCACGTGATCAAAATATGTGAAATTGAACTTCAAAATCCTAGCCTCCAAGGAGAAGCTTGGTTTCACTCTCTCCAAGACAGATCTATTTGTTTTCTTAGTGATCCTTGGTATGTTTAATGATTGAATAGATATGGAGAAAGGATACATTCCTGTTATACACCTTTCTTGATTTTAAAGCATGCAGTGTTACCATGCTCTATTTGCACAAGAGCTTCTTGGTCTAGGTATAGGTTTCACATGAGCCACTAGGAGAGCTATAATAAAAACAAAAGAGAAAATATCAAGCGTTGGGGAGAATGTGGAGTAATTGGAAACCTTGCATACTGCTTATAGAAATATAAAATGGTGCAGCTGCTATGGAAAAGTTTGGCAGTTTTTAAAGATGTTAAACAGAATTACCATATGAGTCAGCAATTTTACTCTAAGTATGTATGAAAAGAAGTGAAAGCAGATACTCGTACAACTATAATCATCCTGGCAGCTAAAAGGTTGAAACAATCCAACTGAAAAGCAACAGACAAGTGGATAAATAAAATGTTAAAGTTATGGAATATTATTCAGTCATGAAGATAAACAGAGTTTGTGATATCTGCAATAGCATAGATGAACACTGAAAATACTATGCTGAGTGACATAAGCCAGACACAAAAGTGTATGATTGTATTATAAGAAATTTCTGGAAAAGATAAATCTAGAGACAGAAAACAGATTAGTTGTTGCCTGGGGTCAGAGGCAGAGAGGAATCTGGGGAAAATATGTAATAAACGGGAACAGGTTTCCTTTTGAGGAGATGAAAATTTCTGAAACTGGGTAGTGGTGACAGGCCCACAGCATGTAAATGTACTAAATACCATTGGTTGAACACTTTAAAAGGGCTATAATGGTGAGAGAAAAGTGTGTGTGTGTATATAGTTTTAAAAATAACTGGAAATATAGATAATAAAATATTATTTATTATTTATTTCTTGCCAGGAGCTATGACAGTTGAAATCAATAAACTCAAACTCTGTGCCATAGTCTTTCAAAGCAAAACAAGTCATATTTTTATGTATATTGCAAAATAGTGCCTGTTTATTACTATGGACCTTTACATTTGTCTCAAATGTTTTATACTGTAGGCTTTACAGGTCTTTGTTAAACTAAGTTGAACATTCGTAACCTATTCCCTGTGTGCATGTGCATTTTTCAAATACAAAGATACACTCTGCCAAAATGAAGGAAAAGCAGTAAGAACTTTCTCCCAAGGGAGAGAACCTGTGAGAAGGGAGGGGGTTCTTGTTTCACTGTGTATATCAATCTCTGCACCTTTTCATTTTTGTATCATATGTGTTCGAATAAAGGAGATCTGGCGGCGCAGTGGTTAAATGCGCCACTGATAACTGAAAGGTTGACAGCTAAAACCTACCAGCTGCTTCACTGAAGAAAGATCAAGCCGTCTGTTTCCCTTCAGATGACAGCCCTGGAAAGCCCATGGGGCAGTGCTGCATGGCCCTTCAGTGCTTCTGGGAGTAGGAATTGACTCCGTGACAATTAGTCTGTATTTATGGTTTTAACTTTCAAATATATATGTGAAAACACACACACACACACACACACACTCTCCTGAGTATCTACTTAAGGGAACAAAACGTCTTCTGAAATATGAAAGATTATCTAAATAAAAAAAGACTGTCTAAATACACTTTTTTTGGTCATGCTCTTTATTTTTTAATACCCACCAAATTTGCACTAATTTAACAAGGAAAAGTGGTAGCTATTCCTTAAAACATGCAAACCACACAGAAACATTTACAGTGAAAGCCAGAACGCTTTACTTAGCTTTCTTTCAAAAGGAAAATGCATCACCTAAAATGTTTAAGGTCGAGGGAGCTCTGGTGATGTGTTCTGTAGTAAGTTGCACTGTTAACTCTAAAATGTTTTTGTTGTTGTGTGCCATCGAATTGACTATAACTCACAGACATCCTACAAACAATAGATGTGAACCTTGGCATTCTCACCATCTCCACAATGCTCAAGCCCATAGTTACAGTCACTGTCAATCCATCATGTTGAGTGTCTTCCTCTCTCTCTCCGACTCTCCGTCTTTCCCAGCAGGATGTCTTTTACCAAGGATTATCCCCTTCTATCATATGCCAATTATTTTTTAATTCTCTGGGTACGTTCTTTTCCTCTAAATTTTCTGTGATATCTTATTTTCTTGTTGTTGATAAAAGTTTCTAATTCAGGGGAGCTCTGGTGGCCTAGTGGCAAGAAGCTGCAACTACAATCCCAGAGGTGCACGGTTCGAATCCACCAGATGCTCTGCCGGGGAAGGAGGGGCAATCTCCTCCTGTACCAGTCAGATCTGATTTGACGGTACACGCACACAAAAATAATAAAATAAAATAAAAATATTTTGTAAAAAGTTTCTAATTCATTTTTAAATAGGAAGCTAAGGGTGATAGGTGGCTGGTGAAACAGTGTTGGCCTGACCTTGACCTCTACAGAGCCCTGGACCCTCCACTTTGGCCCTGATCTCCCAAGCAGGCTCATTGGCTAAGCCTCTGGGCCCCTGGGCCCTGTCTCTCCTCCCGCCCTCAGATGGCCTGCTCAGCCTGCCAAGTTGCCAGCACCAGTCTCAACCCTCGGGACTTCCTGATGAATAACTAGGGCAGGACAGAAGGTCAGGAAATAGCCAGATTCCTCCCTAGGAAGTGCACAGGGTCTGCTTTGAAGCTATGTATGCCCAACTGCTTATATTTCCACTTTGATAGTATGTAATAGACAAACTTTCAATAGAAGTTGTGTGCATGCTTTGTATTATAAGCAAACATTAATTTTCCACTCTAAAGAAGAAGATTATGGCAAGAAGGGGGCCTATAGATGTTGAAGGGTCCAGTAAGCTCCCTGGCCCCCTGACATGACCACTGTGAAGAGCTTGATTTGCAAGTTCCCACCCTGCAGAGGAAAGAGGGAAACACCTTTATACTGTCTCCAAACATGCCTCTGAAAATGTTCCTGGATCACCCTCATGTTCTGAGACCAAGCCTTTGGAACATTTCTCCTGGAGCTTGTTTTCTTTCCTCATTTTGGCTTCTCTGCTTGTAAGGTAATGCTAGGTCAGACTAGAATGGGCTGGTTCAAAGCTTTCGGTAATTTCCAAGGTCTTCTGGGGGCTACTACAGCAAGATCCTTACTGTTTCCAGACACTTCCTTTATTGCCTCCAGCCCCTTCATATGAGAAGCACCCTTCCACATGATCAATTTGATAAGTATTTGATAAGTTCCTCTTCTTCTCTTAATGTTTATATACATATATATAATTATGTTATTATTATTGTTATTGTTGATATTATGTACTGTCAAGTCAGAACGAGCCCATAGCTGACTTTCTAACAGATTTTCAGACAATTAATCGCACAGGAAAAGATTATTCATCTTGCTCCTACAGAGCAGCTGGTTTGAACCACACACCTTTAGGTTGTCAGTATAGCTCCTTACCACTTGGCCGCCAGAACTCCCTATATAATTATAGAAGTAAAGACAATTCTTTCCCCAAATTCATAAAACATTCATACATACCATTCCTAAAGATAATCTCTTCAATATTTGGGTAGTAGTTGTTAGATGTTTTTAAAAATAAACCTCTGAGTAGTTTCTATTGCTATTATTACTTTTTATGGCTATTAACACCATATGTGTCAATTTAAACCCTTTTTTATTAAATCATCAAATACAGAGTAGGGTTTTTTGTGGCTACTATTGCTACAAGCCCAGTTTTGCTATGCATGTTACTCAGCCTACTTAATTAACTATATAATCTTGTATATGCTACTTAACCTACTTGTGCTTCAGTTTTCTTGCAGCAAATGAGGTCACTAACAATTACAACCTAACAGGGAAAGAAGGTAATACTGGGGAAAGGTTCTTCTCCTGAGCTTCTGCTCCAGGACTGTCGTTAAAGCCTTCTAAACTCAAGAGACACTGGCAGCAGCATCAGAGACTGGCAGCAGCACAAAGTGTGAGGCATCACGGAAGTGACTTGAGACCTAGGCTGTCATATCAAGAGTTGCTGGATTGATAGGTGGGAGCAGAAGGGGAAGGGATGCTGGTGGAGCAGGGAAAGGGACAGGACAAGACACACATGCCAAGGTGGGGGGAGGGGACCAATACTGAATTTGTTGATTAGTTCTGTAATGGGGAAGGGTATTTCATCTACTTCTTTTGGTAACATGCTTGTCTCTCAGGTATTGTTATAAAGCATCTAACCTAAGACAAACTAGGAAGAAAGATTGGCTATCCACTTCCAAAATAACAGGCCTTCAAAAACCCTATGTACAATAGAGCACACTTAGACTAGACTAGCAGATAGAGCTCCTGAAGCTGAGCCCTTGAATTTGAAAACACAAATGAGGATGAACAGTTGTAAGCAGATATTAATGATTGGAACGTGGAATTTGAGAAGCATGAATGCAGGAAAACTGGACATTGTCAAAAAAATAAATGAAATGCACAAATATTGACAAACTAGGTATTGGTGAAATGAGATTAATTGATATGGGACATTTTGAATCAGACAATCACATGATCTACCACACCAGAGATGAAAAGGTGAAGAAAAATGGGGTCACTTTCATAGTTTAAAAGGTCATTTCTAGATCCATCTTGAAACACGATGTTGTAACAGGATAATATCCATACACGTACTAGGAAGTCAAGTGAATATCACTATCATTCAAATATACGCACCAACAACCAGAGCCAAGTAAGAGGAAATAGATGATTTCTACCAATTTTGCAGTCAGAAATTGATCAAATATGCAAGCAAAGTGCATTAATAAAAATGGGTGACTGGAACGCAAACGTTGGGAACAGAGAAGGATCAGTAATCAGAAAACATGTACTTGGTGGCAGAAATGAGGCTGGGGATAGTATGATAGAGTTCTGTACAATGATTTATTCATTGCAAAGACCTTTTATAAGAAATATAAACACAGTCTATATACATAGACTTTACATGATGGTATGCACAAGAATCAGATCTATTACATCTCTGGAAAGAATCGCTGGAGAAGCCAATATCAGGTGTGAGAGCTAGGTCAGGTGCTGATTGTGGAACAGACCATCAACTAATCATATACAAGTTCAAGCTGAAGCTAAAGAGGTGAAATCAAATCCACAAGAACCAAAATTTGACCTTAAGTCACCTGAGTTTAAAAAGTATTTCAGGAACAGGTTTGAGGCCTTGAAACAATAGTGAATGAACACCAAATGAGCTGTGGGAGGATGGCAAGAATATTACCCATGAAAATGCAAAAGGTTATTGCAAAGACAGAGGAGGGGGGGAAAGACCAAGACAGATGTCAGAATAGACTCTGAATAGTGTACTACAGTGCAGAGAAGGCAAAGCAAAGGGAACAAAGTAGGAAGTTAAGAAGCTAAATAGAAGATTTAAAAGGGCAGCTCAGAAGACAAAGCAAAATATTATGATGAAATGTGCATAGAGCTAGAGTCAGAATATCAAAAGGGCCAAACTCACTCAGCATTTCTTAAGCTGAAGGAACTGAAGAACAAATTCAAACCATGAGTTGCAATGCTTAAGGATGCTATGGGCAGATCCAGAAAGCATTAAAAGATGGAAGGAGTACACAGTCACTTTATCAAAAAGAATTGGCTGACAGAAGAATTTCATGAAACAACACCTGATCAAGAGGCAAGGATGATGAAAGAGGAAGTCCAAGCAAGCTTCTCTGAAGGAATTGGGGTGGGGCAAGTCCCAGGAATTTATGGAATACCAATTGACGTATTTCAACAAACAGATGCTGCCCTGGATATGCTCACCAGGGTGTGCCATGAAATCTAGAGGACAACCACCTGGCCAACTGACTGGAAGAGATTTATATTATTCCCATTCCAAAAAAAAGAGATTCAATGAGTGTAGAAATTATTGGACAATATCACTAATATCATACACAAGCAAAATCCTGCTGAAGATTATCCAGAAATGATTGAAATAGTACATAAACAGAGAACTACCAGAAATACAAGCTGGGTTCACAAGAGGCTGTGACACTAGAAACATTATCACCAACATCAGATGGATCTTGACCAAAAGCAAAGAGTACTAGAGGAATGTCTGTCCATCTTTGTTTCATTGACTGTGCAAAGGCATTTCCCTACGTGGATCACAACAAATTTTGGCTAAGCTTGAGAAGAATGGGAATCCCAGAATACCTGATTGTATTTATGCAAAACCTATTCTTGGACCAGGAAGCAGTTGCCAGAACAAAGCAAGAAAACACTGCATGGTTAAAAAATTAGGAAACAAGTGTGTCAAGAATGCATCCTATCTTCATACCTTTTAAATCTGTATGTGGAACAGATCGTTCATGAGGCTGGGCTATATGAAGAGGAATGTGGCATCAGGACTGGAGAAGACTCATCAACATCCTGCATTAGGCAGATGACACAACATTGCTTGCTGAAACTGAGGACTTGAAGTGTTTGCTGTACAAGATCAAGGACTGTACTGTGGTCCTCAATAAGGATTAAAGCTCATCACCAAAAAGACGAGGTTGTTAACAATTTTGTTTGCTCAGCTCCACAATCAACACTCTTCACACCAGCAGTCAGGAAATCAAAAGATTAATTGTATTGGAAAATTCTGCTGCCAGGGACCTCTCCAAAGAGCTTAATAGTAATGATGTCAGTCTAGGGACTAAGGTTCACTTGATCCAAGTCATGGTCACAATTACTTGCTATGTATCAGAAAGCTGGACAGTAACAGGAGGACGGAAGGATGCCAAGACAGAAGAAAAACTGATCCTTTGAGTTTTGGTTGCCCTTCACCCTCCCAAGCATGATGTCCTTCTCCAAGGACTGATTTTGCCTTGCAACATGTCCAGAGTATGTCAGACAAAGCTTCAGAATCCTTTCCTCCAAGGAGCAGCCTGGTTTAACCCTGTCCAGGACAAACCTGTTGGTTCTGTTAGCAGTCCATGGTATATCCAATACTCTTCTCCAGCACCACAGCTCAAAGGCACCAATTCTCCTTTTGTCATCTCTTGTCATTGTCCAGCTCTCTAATGCATAACAAGTGATTCCAAAGACAATGGCCTGTATCAGGTGCACCTTAGTCTCCAGGATGACATCATTGCTATTCAGTACTTTAGAGAGGTCTCTGACAGCAGACTTTCCCAGCTCAATAAATCGTTTAATTTCCTCACTGTTGATGCCAAGAGTGTTCATTATGGAGCCAAGCAAACTAAAGCTGTTTACAATCTCAATCTCTTCACCATCCATCATGCTGCTGTCAATTGGCCCAGTGGTGAGAATCTTTGTTTTCTTGATATGGCAGGTAAAATGCTTTACCAACAGCTTAATGCAATAAATGTTTGCCTATTTCTTACATAGACACGAAGCCTTAGGGTGATCTCATGGTTAATATGTTCTGCAGCCATGGAAAGGTTGAATTTCAAGCCTGTCCTCAGTTATCTCAGAAGACTAGGTACTACTACTACTACTACTACTACTACTACTAATAATAATAATAATAATCAGCCACTGAAAACCCTACAGACCACAGTTCTACTTTAACACAATGGAGTCACTATGAGTTCAAATTGACTACATGGCATCTGGCAAACATATGAATGGCTGGTTTTGTTTTTCAACTAGCATGAACAATGCTATGTATGTTAAACATTGTGTCAATATCATGTTTATATTGAGGAATAATTTCTGGTGAAACTTGACACAAAAACTTCCTGTTAGCCCAGAGGGTATGGACATTTTTATAGTTCTTGATAATGATGGATGCTTCATTCTTTCCAGAAGAGGTTTTAAAAATCTGTCCTCTCAACCACTATGGAAGGCAGTACAGTGCGTTCTCAAAAAGTTAGAAACAGAAATACCATTTGACCCAGCAATTCCACTACTGGGAATACACCCTAAATAAATTAGAACTGCCACCCAAAAAGATATATGCACACCCATGGTTTTTTTGCTGCATTGTTCACAATAGCAAAGAGATTGAAGGAGCCCGTGTCCATCAATAAATGTATGGATAGAGAAGCTGTGGTGTATTCACACGATGGAATACTATGCAGCACAGAAAAATAAAGAACTCATAAAAGATACAAAATGGGTGGCCTTGGAGGACATCATACTGAGTGAAATAGCTCAGATGCAAAAAGACAAATTGTTAGGTCCAAGGTCAAGGGGGAGAATAAAGGATTCAAAGAACAGGACATTTCAACAAAGGGAGTGAATGACCTTGCCCACCTGGCTGAACCATCAACCACAATGGAATGTTCCTCCCTTCCTTCCCTGAAGACTTTACTATAAAAACCTACCCCAACCCACCTTGGGTGCCGTTTTCCTTGGTCTATCCCTCTCTCCAGACAAAGGAATCTCGCCTGGTAGCCCAGGCATTTTAAGTTCTCTTGGGATTCATATCTGTTACTGGACTCCTATTTGTGCATACACAGAAAATTGCAGACCCAGTCCAAGCACTGGGCACTTTTTCCAGGCTATTGATATTGATAAGGGATGCCCACATCACCTTTAGTCTTTCCCAGAATCTGAGGCTTCTGGCTTTCAAAGGGCACTCTGAATCTCGACTCCTCTCACCCATGGACTTGAACACCGTGGGTAGCCAAATATTTAAACCCCCAAGGGATAGTCCCTTGGGTTGCCTTCTTTCAAATCTTTCACATCTGGGCTTGGCTGAGGACCTCTGCTGTAAGAAATTGATGTTTTACTGTAACCAAGCAAGGCCACAATACCAGCTAAATAATGACTCTCAAAGGCCTAAGAATGGAGCTTTTTATTTCAATACCCTTCGAGACCTTGACAATTTCTTCCAACAAACTCAGAGATAGCCAGAAACCCCATACAAGCTTTCTTTTACTTTCACTCCCATCATTCTCTCTGTAAATCCTGCCAATCTATGAAGGTTCTCTTAGCCCAAACCTCTTCGCTGATTAAGTTTCCCAATAACAAATCATCTCCTTCCCTTATTCCCTCCCAGGACTCATCTTCATCCCCTCTGGGTGACTGATTTTTCAGACCCTGCAAACTTCCTTTCTCAGCCTTCCCTTCCCTCTCCCCGCCACCTGCTGCAGAACACACCACTCCTGCTCTGACTATCCCAGACTCAATTAACACCATCCTCACATCTCTGGTTGCTAGCCACAGCTGGTCCCGCCAGACCGAGTCTCTCCTCTGTCCTCTTAGGGAAGTTGCAGGTGTTGAGGGTCCCATTCTCATCCATGCACCTTTCTCCCTAACCAATCTTTCCCAAATTGAAGAAGATTTAGGCCCATTTTCCAAAGACCCAACCCCTATACCAAAGCATTTAGGTACCTGATCCAGACCTACAATTTCACCTGGCATGATCTTTTTGTTGTACTGTCTTCTACTCTAACGTTAGATTTAAAAAGAGCATATTCTTACTGCTGTTCAGCAACATGCAGATCAAGTGCATTTAGCAGATGGCTCCATACCAGTTGGCCCCCAAGCCGTCCCCTATCAAGACCCAAATTGGACATATCAAATTAATACAGTGGCAGGAAGAGACAGTAGAGCCAGATGTAACCGTATGATTCCATTTCTATTAGCCAGCCTACACGCCATCTCCCATAAAGCAGTCAATTTTTATAAGCTCAGAGAGATTACCCAAGCTAAAGATGAGAACCCAGCCACTTTCCTTAACTGTCTCACTGAAGCCCTGACTCAGTACACCCGCTTAGATCTTACCAGCATGGGCACCATGCTAGCTACTCATTTTATCACTCAATTAGCCCCTGATATAAAAAAGAAACTAAAAAAGTCTGAGGAAGGTCCACAAACACCCATATGAGACCTGGTAAACATGACCTTTAAAATTTTCAATGCCTAAGAGGAACAGGTAGAGGCTGATAGAGGGAGACTCATGCCTGGCAGAAGATGAATCTGCAGACCCAAACCCTAATAGATACTTTGCTGCCAGCAGTGGTGAGGAGTCACAAAACACCTCCTCATTCAATGAGGTTACCTCCTGGTGCATGCTTCAGGTGTGGCAAAGAGGGTCATTGAGCTAACCACTGCCCTAACTCTCACTCTCCAACATGGCCTTCCCCTAGCTGTGGGACACTGGGTCATTGGAAGGCTGATTGCCCTTTGGTGGCAAGCCACAGTAGGTTAGCCTTTCCCCCAAACCCTGTCCCCATCCCAGCCAACCTATTAGGCGTGGCCAATGAAGTCTGAAGATGCCCAGGCTTGACAACTCCTATCACCCCTGCCAAGCCTAGGGTAACCCTTCAGGGAGCAGGTAAACCAGTTTCCTTTCTGGTTGACATGGGGGCTACATTTTCAGTGCTCCCTTTCTTCTCAGGTCCTGTTTTCACTTCCCAGGTTTCAGTAATGGGGATTGATTGTCTCCCCTTTAAGCCTTTTACCATTCAACCCTTCTTCATTACCTTCAACAAACAAGTACTCACCCATTCCTTTCTGAAAATTATCCCTACACGCCCAACTCCGTTGCTAGGTAGACCTTCTGTCTAAACTTGGACCTGTGTTTCACTGGAAGTCAAGCAAACCTAGTTCATCCGACCAGCCTTTAGTTCTGTCCTCTTAACACTCCTTCCCTCTGAGCCCCTTTCTACAGTACCTCTATCACCAGACATTGTCTATCCTGTTGTATGGGATCTTTCAACTCCATTTATAGCCTTTCGCTACCAACCTGTTCTTGTTACTCTGAAAAACCTCTCCTCTTTTCCTACTAGACAATTCCCTACTCCTCACAACATTGCAGCGGTTTGAGACCCATTATTACTTGCCTACTTTCCAATAAGTTCCCTTTCCCCTAGTGTTCTCTTGTATAAGTTGATGATTCATTTATTGTGTAGCCCTTCATATTAACTTTCACAAACACACATTGCTCAACTTCTAACTTCTTGGCCTCTAAGGGATACAAAGTATCCCCCTCCAAGGTTCAACTGTCTCTCCCCAGTCTTGGTTTTCAATTGATCCCTACCACTAGATGTTTGGGTCTATTTCCAGGCTGGGAAGATGAGTAGTACAGCCAGATTCTGCAAAGGTGTGCTTTCTGGTTTTAGGTTGAGACTAGGGTGTGGCTCTGGCTCACAGTAGGGTATGAGTCAATTGGATTTGGCCTTGCCTTTAAAAAGGCTTTTGGGCCCTTGCATCTACAGTCCTCAGGCCTGATTTTTGTGGGTCTCCCAATTAAATAGGCTTGGAAGCAAGAGTGGCATCCACTTCCAGAAAAAAAAAAAAAAAAAAAAACTTGCCTCCAGAAACTCTGAATTTGGAGAAAAGATGAAAGCTGTGCATTCAAAACTTTCATTTATAGAGTCACTATGGTCATCTATGACTCTATAGCACTTAACAACAAAAAGAACTAGAGGTTTAATGGTCTATCAGTAACTAGTCATTGAAAGCCTCCAGCCACCCCAAACTGCTGATCAAATCCTCTCTTTTTTCCACTTTATTGATTTCCTTAGACACTAGATTCCCAACTTTTCCTTACTAGCAAAACCCCTTTATGATGTGGCAAAAGGTACCCCACAGGGACCCCTTGGTTCACCCCAGATAGTTAAAATAGCTTTCCTCCAAGCAACAAATGCTGGCGAGGATGTGGAGAAATTGGAACTCTTATTCACTGTTGGTGGGAATGTAAGATGGTGCAACCATTGTGGAAGGCGGTGTGGCGCTTTCTCAAAAAATTGCAAATAGAGATACCATTTGACCCAGCAATCCCATTACTGGGAATATACCCCAGAGAGACCATGTCTGCCATCCAAGCAGATATATGCACACCCATGTTTATTGCAGCTTTGTTTACAATAGTAAAGAGTTGGAAGCAGCCTAAGGGCCCATCAACAAACAAATGAATAGAGAAGCTGTGGTATATCCACACAATGGAATACTATGCAGCATTGAAAAACAAGGAACTCATGCAATATTATTCAAAGTGGGTGACCCTGGAGGACATTATGCTGAGGGAAATATCTCAGTCACAAAGGGTCAAATACTGCATGGTGCCACTGTTATAGATTGGGTCTGACATCAGGGTGGGGGTATGACAGAAAAAACTGGATAAATTATGTATATTGTATTGAAACAGATGAGGGAAAGAACAGATTAGAAGTGATATATGATTGAGTATTATGGTTAGCACAGGAATCCAGAATTAAGGTTGCATAAAGAAGTGTACTCAGGGTTGGGGGCATGGGGGAGGGAACGTGGGAATTGTATACTAATGAAGGAATTTTTTTTTCTCTTTGGAGGGGGAAGTGAGCTGGTGGGGAGGGGTGGGCATGGAGAAAACTGCGGCAATGAATGAATGGAAATCCAAAACCTCTGTAAATGTCTATTAAAATTAATAATAATAATAATTAAAATGTTTAAAAAAATAGCTTTCCTCAAGCTCTAGCATCTCCTCTTAGAGTTCCCACTGCTCACATTGCCAAATCCCCCTAAACCTTTCCATCTCTACACTGATGAAAAACAGGGTATTGCTTGTGGCATCTTGGCTCAGCCCCTTAAACCCACCTTTAACCTCATTGCAGGAAGTAAACAGCTCAATGTCACCACTTAAGAGTGGCAAACCTGCTTGGAATCCTTGGCAGCAGTAGTTCTTCTCACTAAAGAGGCACTTTAACTCACTCTAAGAAACCCTCTGCTTTCCCACCACTTCCTATTTTTACTTTCCCCTAGGAAGATACAGGAGCACCATCTATTTTTTCTTCGAGAACCCTGATATTAGCCTATCTCAATTATTGTCCCTCAACCTGGCCACTCTACTTCCAGGAAACACTTTGACTTATTATGACCATAGCTGTCCTGAAGTCTTTGAGGATATGAGCTCTTTACTTCCCTCCCTATCTGACCAACCCATCCCTAATCCAGACCATACTCTGTTGAAAGCAGCTTTTGTACTACCTCTGAAGGTTACTGTTAGGCAGCCTCTGCTGTAGTTTTCATAAACAGAGTGTGGAAAGCAGCAACTAACTTCCTATTTCCTTAGCCCATATCTGAGCAATACCTCATTCAGCATCCTTTCTAAGTCCTTTCAAGCTAATATATGGCCAAGTTTTCCTGCTCAACCATAATCTACCCACTAAACCCCTCCTTTTAGCATCATACCTACCTTATCTCTTCCTCCTTAGGCTCTGGGAACACACAGACTGCTGCCTACCCAGACCCTCACCTAAAAGTCTAGACCAGACAGCTAGAGTTGCCCCAGGAGATGCTGTCCTCATCAAACGGCGTGCACCTAAACCTCTTCAACCAGGCTAAAACAGACCTTACACAGTCATCCTGACTACCCTCACAGTGGTTAAAGTCATAGGTAACCCCCATTGGCACCCCTTTCTCAGGTCAAACATGCTCCTCTCACTGAGAAGACCTCCTACACCTCTCAAGTGGTGGGCTCCACTACTCTTCACCTCACTCAGATCCCAAGCTTTACGTAGCTCTTCATATTGTTACTAATCACTCCCTGCCTTTTTACATTCTTACTTCAAAGGATAAAAGACATGATCAACTCAACATTGAACCAGCTGCTATGACATCCATGTTCTCCCCTGGCTACCCAATCCAGTCTCTAAGCCCCAGATCTTTGCCACTGGTCCGCAGGAAGTAGTTAGAATAAAGATACATCACCCTTTTTCCCCCCACTAAAGAGACTGGAGTGTTAGGCCCAAGGTCAAGGGGGAGAATAAAGGATTCAAAGAATAGAACATTTCAACAAAGGGAGTGAATTGGACAAGGGAATGTTGCTCCCTTCCTTCCCTGAAGACCCTACTATAGAAACCTACCCCAAGCCACCCTTGGTGCTGTTTTCCTTGATCTATCTCTCTCTCCTGACCAAGAAATCTCACCCAGAAGCTCCCTTAATAAAGCTGCTTTAAGTTTCCTTTCTTTCTCTCGCTGGTCCATACCTTGAGTCCTTGGCCTTACATCCAGTGCGAAGATGTAAAACAAATACTGAATAATGGCACTGTTATTGACATGGAGGTTGGAAAGAAACTAAGAAAAGAGGTGATAAATAATGTACACTGCATTAAAACAGATGAGGGAAAGAACTGTTTAAAAGGAATATATGATTGGATATTATTTACATGAAAAAAAAAAAAAACAAAACACTGGAGAAGCTCAGTATCAGCTGTGAAAACTAGGCCAGGAGCTGATTGTGGAACAGACCACCAACTACTCATATGCAAGTTCAAGTTGAAGCTGAGGAAAATCAAATAGAATCCACAGGAGCCAAAATATGACTTTAATTTCATCCTACCCGAATTTCAGAATCATCTCAGGAACAGGTTTGAGGCCTTGAACACCAATGAGCGAAGACCAGATGAGTTGTGGGAGGATGTTAAACGTATCATCCAGAAAGAGTGCAAACGGTTATTACAAAGACATAAGAGGAAGAAAAGACCAAAATGGATGTCATAAGAAACTCTGAAGATTGCATTGGATCGTAGAGAAGCCAAAGCACAAGGAAGAACCCAAGACACTAAAGAGCTGAACAGAAGATTCCAAAAGGCAGCACGGAATGACAAAGCAAAATATTACAATGAAATGTGGGAGGAGCTAGAGTTGGAAAATCAAAAGGGCCGAACTC
>NW_006399880.1:4089403-4105610 GCF_000299155.1 Elephantulus edwardii | reverse complement strand
GGGTTTAGGGCTGTTGTACACAGGGTCGCTATGAGTCGCAATCGACTTGACTGGCACATAACAACAACAACAACATTATTTACATGTCAACAGTCCAGAATAAGCGCAGCATAGCAAAGTGGACTGGGGGCAGGGTGGGAAGGAAATTGTGCAACAATAGAAAATTTTTTTCAAAGAGAAAAGTGAACTGGGGGATGGGTAGAGAGGAAAATGTGCAACAATGAATAAATGGAAATGCAAGTTCTCTATAAAGGTTCATTAAAATGTTAGTTAAAATAAAGATCAAAAATCTGTCGTCTGAGAGTCAGGGCATTGAATTCCCCGTCCTAACCCCAACATACACAACTTCAGTGAGTGTGAGTTTACAGGGCTTTTCTCTTTGAACAAGCCTGTCTGGAAGTCTGATAAAAGACCTTGACATCATTCAGGGAACTATATGGGTAGCTCTGAAACCTCAGTTTCACTATCTGTAAAAGCAAGACAAGGATCACGCCCAAGGTGTGGTGAGGACTAATCAGTGGTTAATGGAAAGACCTGACTTTTGTCCTCCTGACCATAAAAGACCTTTGAGTTGCTTGGCCACTTTTAAGTTTCTCAGGAAAAGTGATAACACTAGGCCAAAGTTCAAGAATGTTGGCCAGGCTTCTTCTTCTGTTCTACCCATGAGACTTAGGGAACAGAGGCGAGGGCCACAGTCTCGTGAGTCTTCGGCTGAGTTCCCTGAAGTTGAGGTGACCAGGGGTAAAAGACATTTCCCCGTTGACCCTCCCATACATCATACACAGAAACAATTCCTATTTTTTTTCTACTATCCTACTCCTAGTACAACTTAATTTGGTCCACAAGAGGTAGAGAACATGGAGTGAGGTGAGGCTCTGCCCTGTGGAATCAAAACAGCATTTACATCTCACTCTCCACAACCATTCACCAATGCTTACCATAATGACCAAGTAAAAGAAAAATATCTCCTGAATCCTGGTCTAGGTTCTAGATTTAACAAGCTTCCGCAATAATTCTTATCATCTGGCAAGTTTATGGATATTAGGAAACATTTCTGGTGGATCTCCACATCTAAATGTATATGATCTGTATTCCAAATTTTTCAAAGACTTCCCATATGCAACCTCAAGCCACAGCTCCTGAGTGTGCCGTGGTGTACTCCGGCCTACCTGCCCAGATCCATTCCCAACTCTTCACTCACTCACCACATGCTGTAGTCACTCTGGGTTTTTCCTGGGCTCTGAACATACAGGGGGTCTTTATGTCAAGGCAAACTTGCTCTTGCTGTTCTGTTAACGTGATGAAAATCTTCCCAACATTGAAGGCTCATCTTCAAAGCTCCATGTCCAGAAGACTCCCTTGATCTAGCCCCCTTTTGAGCTGCCATCAATTCTCATTGAATGTGCTTTCAAATAGTAGCTTTGGTCACTGTCCAAATCTTTTTCACAAGTGTTTATCAGCTTCATCTCCCCAAGTGGACTTATTCTTCCTGTTAGTCAAGCCTGCCTTCAGGGCTGCTGCTAGATTTGAGTTTATTGCTGTCGCTGTACTGTTAACCCACTCACTGATTTGTTGACCCCTTGCTTGACCAATCAAGATGTCCTTTTCCAGAAAATAACTTCTTCTTGTGATTTTCCCAGACCAACAGACTAGAGGCCCTTTACAGAAAAGCCTTATGTTAGATTCCTTTCTTTGTCTCCAGATATTGGTATAGGATTTAATAATAACTTATTAAGTATGGTTGAAAAGAATTAAATCCCACTCATCATGCCAAAGAAATGTTAGATAATGTATTAAATAAAATTAGTTTTATTTATTCCTTTCCAATCTGGACACCTTCTTTTTTCATTTTCTTACCTAATTGCCTTGGCTAGAACTTCAGATACACTGAGTTGTACCTCAAAGCAACCCTATGAACAAAAGATTGAAAACTTGCCCTATCCTGTCTCATTCTCGCAATCTGTGCCATCATCAAACCCACTGTTGCAGTCACAATGTGAATCCACTGCAAGCATCCATTAATAATTGGAATGCAGGATGTATGAAGTGAAAAACACAATTTGTAAAAGAGTAAACAGAGCACATAATGATCAACAATATTGAAACATCATTTGAAAACAAAACATCTTTGTCTTGATTCTGCTCTCAGGGGACAAGGGGAAAGCATTCAGACTTTCACCATTAAATCAGAGTTAGCAGAATGTTTTATGTGTTGTTTTGCTGCTGTTGATTGTCATCTCATCAGCTCTAAGCCATGGTGACACATTTACATTAGAAGGAACCATTGCCCAGTCCTGAGGTCTTTTATCATTCTAAGGAAGTTTGTTGTTGTTCCTAGTTTGTTGAATGTTTTATCATGAAGGGCCTTGAATTTTGTCAAATTACTTTTCTGTTTTTATTGAGATGCCTGCATAATGTATAGCTCTAAGTGTATTCATGTGGTATATTATACTAACTTATTTTCCAATATTAAATGAACTCTGCATCCCTGGGACAAGTTTCATTTTGTCATATATAGTTATATTGTTGTTGTTGTTGTTATGTTTTGTCATGTCACTTGGGACTCATAGCGACTCTATGTACAAGAGCCCTAAACCCTGCTCTGTCCTTTGCCAAGCTCACTGTCTCCAACACACTTACTCCCACCACCCCAATTACAGAAGAGATCCATCTCATCAAGTGTATCCCTCTCCTGTGCTGTTCTTCACTCTTCCAAACATCATGGCCCTTTCCAAGGATTGGTCTCTCATTGCAACATGCCTAAAGTATGTCAGAAAAAAGCTTCAGAATCCTTGACTCCAAGAAGCAGCCTGGCTTCACCCTCTCCAGGACAATCCTGTTTGTTCTCCTAACAGTTCATGGTATACTCAACACTCTTCTCCAGCACTACCGCTCAAAGGCATCAATTCTCTTTCTATCATCCCTAGTCACTGTCCAGCTCTCTGATGCATAGCACACAATTGCAAAGACTATAGCTCAGATCAGAAGCACCTTAGTCTCTAGCCTGACATTGTTGCTCTTCAGTACTCTGGAGAGGTCCCTGACAGATGACTTTCCCAGCTCAATTCATCTCTTGATTTCCTGGCTGCTGGTACCAAGAGTGTTGATTGTGGAGTCAAGCAAACTAAAACTGTTAATTATCTCAGTCTCTTCACCATCCATACTGATGCTGCCAATTGATCCCATGGTGAGAGTCTTAGTTTTCTTGATGCTGAGCTTCAATCTGTATTGAAGACTGCAGTCCTTGACCTTCTGCAACAAGTGCTTCAAGTCCTCCTCAGCTTCAGCAAGCAGGATTGTGTTATCTGCATAATATGTATTACATACTGCTGGATTTTTTTGCTAGTATGTTGTTGATAATTTATGCGTCTATATTTGTTTATAGGGTTGCTATGAGTCATGCTTGACTCAAAGGCAATCAATAACAACATATTCAAAAGGTTCCCAAAGGCCTGATATTTAGTAGATCCTGATTCCTAGTCTATCTTAATCAGGGAGCGCCACCAAATCTGTTCACCATGGCAACCCAAATGGCATTTAACACACCAGTGGCACAGATTTCAGTCTCACAACAACCTCAAGTTATCTCAGTACAGCAAACTGACAGAAAAGTGCTGTACCACTTAGAACAATGTTCTCCTCAACCACAGTTAACACCAGACTCAAGGAGGACAGGCCCGAAGGCCCAAAAGACTTTCAAAAACAAAGGCCCACTCACCAGGTCCTAATTGCTTGAACAAGAGGCTTCTAGTCCACAGCTGATTGTTAACAAAATCAGTAACAGCCAATCAGCTTACACCTGGGTGTTAGCAAAATCTGAAACACCCAAACAGTTTACACCCAGCTTTCAAGTAAATAAAGAAAAAAAACCACTTACCCTCCAGAATCCAACTGCTCCAAGCTGGAGACTCACCCTCAGGCAGGACCCAACTGACTTTTAAATACAAAGACCTGTCCACCAGATCCTGATTGCTTAATCAAGAGGCTTCCAGCTCACCGCTATTGTTAATGAAATCAGAAACAGCCAATCAGCTTACAATTTTCAAATTATTGAGGAATAATGGTGTCAGTTTGAAGATTAAAGTGTGTCTGGTTCAGGTCATGGTCTTTGCAATTACTTGCTATGCATCTGAGATCCGGAGAATGAATAAGGATGATAGAAAAAGAATTAACATCTTTGAGCTATAGTGTTGGAGAAGAGCACTGAACATCCCATGGACAGCAAAGAGAACAAACAGATATGTCTCAGAAAGGTTGCAGCCAAAGTGTTCTTTGGAGGTGAGAATCATGAGACTTCCCTCACATTCTTTGGACTTGTTGCAAGGAAGGACTATTCCTTGGAGAAGGACATGATGATGGGAAGGATAGAGGGTCGGTAAATGAGAAGAAGACCCTCAACTAGGTGGATTGATATGGTTACTGCTGCAATGGGCTTTTGTGTGTCAGGTAGTGTGAGGATGGCACAGGATAGAACAGAGTTCAGATCTTTTATTTATATGTTGCTATGAGTCATACTTGACTTGACTTCACCTAACAATAATATAGTCAATATAGATATTGGTCTGTAGCTTTTTCTTTTCTTTTATTTAAGGTCATGTTTTTGTTTCAAAGTAATATGGGCCATTGAGAGTGAATTGAAAAATGTTCCCTCCTTTTCCACTTCTTGGAGTAGTTCTTTAAATATTTGGAAGGATTTGCCAATGAAGCCATCTGGATTTGGGCTTTGTGGGTAATGTTTTTATTACTAATTTAATTTCTTAACTTATTGTAGGTGTATCCAGATTGTTGAGTACATTTGTAAGAGTTTCTCTTTCAAAGATTTTTTAATTTTATCAAAACTATCTAATTTGTTGGCACACACTTGTTTACAGCATTCCCTCCTAGCTATGTTTCTGAAAGGTCAGTAGTAAGAACCTCCGGTATTGTAATCCATAAGGAGTTGCACTGCTAATTCAAAGACTAAACATCTCTGATGATTCTAACTTACTCGAGAAGGCTCCAGAGGAGAAAGATGGGAAATGTCCTTTCATGTGATTTACAGCTTAGGAAAACAGTGGAAATTCAGCTTTTCATTAAGTTAAAATTGGATGGCAAGGAGGAAAAAGTTAGTAGTAATGGCTGCTCATTTGTTCCAGACTTTAGCAATTTGAATCTTCTCTATGTTTCTCTTATAAATAAACCTTTGCTGGTTTTGTTCATATTTTTTAAAAGTCAACATTTATTTTGTTCTTATTTTTTGTTTCATTGACTTCTGCTTTATTTTTATGGTTTCCTTTCTTGTTCTTGCTTAAGATCTTATTTGCTCTTCTATTTCTAATGTTTCAAAGGTGCAGTGCAGGCTATTCATCTGAGACCTGTCTCCTTTATAATGTAAGCATTTTCAGATATACGTATCCTTCAAAAGACAACTACATCTCATTAGTTTTGATAGGTCTATTTTAATTTTCATTTATCTATTCTAGCCATGGTCTTTTCAATCACTTGCTATGCACCTGAGAGCTGGACAATCAATAAAGAAGAGAGAAGAATTTATGCCTTGGAACTTTGGTGTTGGAGAAGGGCACTGAATATTCCATGGTCTGCCAAAAGAACAAAAACATATCTTAGAGAAGGTGCAGCCATAGTGTTCCTTGGAGTCAAACAAAACAAAACTTCATCTCATATACTTTGGGTATATTTCCAGTAAGGATGATTCCTTGCAGAAGGAGTTATGTTCACAAAAATGGAAGATCAACAAAAGAGAGGAAGACCCTCAACAAGATAGTTTGACACAGTGACTGCAGTAATGAGCGTCATCAAGTATGTTAGAGATTGTGAAGATGGGAGAGTTATGTTTTGGAGAAAGTGGAACGAGGGTGTTTCTTGGAGGCAAGGATCTTGTAACTCAACCACAAACGTTTTGAGTATGTTGTTAGGAAAAATATTTTTTGGCAAGGTACATCATGCTTGACAAGGTGGAGGATTCAGCAAAAGAGAGAAAGATTCTCAACCAGATGGATTGACACAGATATGGCAGCAACAGTCTCAATTATGTCAAAGATGCTGAGAATGGCACAGGATAGGACAGAGTTCAGGTCTGTTGTTCCTAGGATCACTATGAGTTGTTCTCTACTTGATGGCACATAAAAAAAAAACAAAACAAAACATCCATTTTTAGCATTCTTAGAGCAAAAGACATATTTTAAGACAGGTTTGGAAGCAGGAGTGACATCCACTTCCTAAACACCATGCCTCTGGTAACTCTATGAACTTTGATAAATATCAATAGTAATAGAAAGGCCTCAGGCCTTTTGTTAATGTGGTCACTATAAGTCATGCTCAACTCGAAGGCAATCATCACAGAGCAAAGGAACTCAAAACAAGTATAATGGGATAAACTATGTCATGGAGAGGTGAAGCACAAACCCTTAATTCTAATACTGCCTTTACTTTTTTTTTTTGGAACTTGAATGAGTCCTTTCCCCTCCAGGAACTAGCATGGTACTTTAATGGTGCTCCTTCATTTACTAACATTTATAGTTTGTTGATGGCCTAGTACTGGTAGAGTGCAAGATTTTGTTGCCAATTTAGGGGCATAAAGAACAATGTTATTGTGTACCATTGAGTTGTAACCAACCTATAGCTGACCCTCCAGTGGGTTTTCAGAGGCAATTAACCACACAGAAGGAGATTGGCCATCCTTCTCCCATGTAGTAGCTGGTGGATTCAAACAGCCTGCCTTTGGGATTGCAGGTCAGCTTCTTGTCACTAGGCTAGCAGAGCTGCAGCCTAAAAAAAAAAGAAAAGAAAAATCTCATTGAAGTGATAAAGCCAAGGAGGGGAATAGCTCTGTTGGAAGCAGTCAGGGAGGCTTTTCTGGAAGAGAAGATGCCTGGTATGACCTCAGAGGGCGAGCACTCATCAGTGCCAAATGATGTAACAGCATTCATGACTATTATCAAAGAGTGTCACACAGAAGGAGTGATGCTTACTAAGATACCATGATGAAAGAAAAAGAAAAAATTAATTTGGTAAAATTTGCTCAAGTCAGATTGAGTTTAAAAAATCTTAATAAAAACATGGTATGAGGATAAAAACTAGCTAGATAGATGGCAACTGACCTATGTAGAAATGTATTTGCCACAAACTCTAGTATTATTTTCGAGCCTGTCAGACAAGTTTGCTAAGTCAGAAGCAGAACATCTTGCAGAAGTGAGACAAAATAGAGAAATGTGGACGTGGATATATCTGCATGGTATCCGACATACCTGAACCCAAGCCCAACTGCTGTGAATGGAATGAGTTGATAATCCAGGAGGATTAAGTGAGAACATATAAGGTATGAGGTAAACACGCATAGTGAGTACTCTAAACGTTAGTGGCTACTGGTGGCGTAATGAGTAAGGAGCTGTGCTGCCAAGCCAGAAACCAGTGATTCGAATCCACCAAGACCCAGAAGAAAGATGGACAATTCCCTCCCATGCAATTTAGAGCCTCTGAAAACCCACGGGAGGGTCAGCAATGAGGCAGGTCTGACTTGACAATACACAACAACTATTCATGGCCACTACGCAACTGTCAGTTTGTCATATGGTGATGACCAATATGTTGCTAAGAAGTCACCCATAGTGGCCAGTGGACATTCCAGGCTAAGAAGAAAATGCTGGTGATCCACTTCTGAAAATGGCCTAGTTATTTTCAAATTACTAGATTTAGCAAACCTTATGGATCACAAGAAAATATTGTTTGTGGTAGCACTGAACATGAGCCCTGTGCTGGAAGCATAGCACAATAGACTCAGACATATGAGTGATCAGAAAGATGGTGCAGGGCAGGCAACATTACTTTGTGTTGTACATAGGGTCACTATGAGTCACAGTTAACTCAGCAACAATAATCGCTCACTGGGGGAGGGAGTCAAAGGTCATCTAGCTCAAGCAGGTAAGAATTCTTGTTTTCCTGCTGAAAAGGTAGTCTTTTATCTGCTATCAAGTAACAACTCCACGGCCTTGGGAAAATTGATTATTTCCTCAGTTTTGGCCAGTCTCTTCCACAAAATATCAAAAGATCCTTATGATAATAAAGTCAAATCTATTAAGGTAAAGATTTTTGAAAATTTTGAAATGAAATCCTAAGTTAAGAGATCTTCAACTTGAATTGTTTACATTGTTGTTGTTATTGCTGGTGCTGCTGCTGCTGTTAGGTGCATTTGTGTCAATATGACCCATAGTAACTCTATAAACAACAGGACTGAACCCTGCTCTATCCTGTGCCATCTTCACACTTCCTGACACACTAGTGCCTATTGTGGCAGTAACTGTGGCACTTGATTGAGTGTCTTCCTCTCCTTCATTCCTTTCTAAGCATCATGTCTCTTTCCAATGAAGAGCCCCACCTAGCAACATGCCAGGAGTATGTGAAGCAAAGCTTTATCATCTTTGCCTCCAAGCAGCACTCTGGCTGCACTTTCTCCAAGACATATTTGTTTGTTCTTATTGTTTTTCAACACCATGGCTCAAAGGCATCTGGTTGGTTTTTGGTTGGGTTTTTTTTCTGTCATCCATATTCATTGTTCATATCTCAGATGCTTAGCAAGTGATTGGAAAGACCACGGCCTTTATCTTAGTGTAAAGGATGTATCTTAATTCTCGAACTGGCACTATAACTCTGCAATAATTTGGAGTGATCACTGACTACATAATTTCCCAGTGCAATATGTCTCCTGATTTTCTGACTGCTGGTACCAAAGGTGTTGATAGTGGATCCAAGTAAGATGAAGTTGTTGACAATCTGAATGGACAGTTTTCTCCATCTATCATGATGTTGCCTATAGATCCAATGGTAAAAATTTTTGTTTTCTTGACATTGAGATCCAATCCATACCGAAGACTGTATTCTTTGATCTTCTGCAACATGTGCTTCAAGTCCTTCTCACTTCCAGCAAGCAAGAGTGTACCATTTGCATAGCAAAGGTCATTGATGACTCTACCTCTGATCTTGATGTCACATTCTTTTTCGTAGAGTCCAGCTTCTCAAATAATTTGTTCAGAATACAGATTGACTAGATGTGGAGAGAGAACAAAACGCTGTCACACTCCCTTCCTAATTTTGAACCATTTAACGGTCTCTTGCTCTTTTACACAACAGCCTCTTGATCTAATTATAGTTTTCTCATGAGCAAAATTAAGTGCTCTGGGAATCCCTTTCTTCTCAATGTTAGCCATAACTTATTATGGTCTACACAGTCAAATGTTTTTGCATAGCTAATAAAGCACTTAAACAGACAGTCTTCTGGTATTCTTTACTTTCAGCCAGGATCCATCTGACACCAGCAATGATATTCCTGGTGCCTTGGCCTCTTCTAAATTCTGCTTGAACTTCTGGAAATTCCCTATCTATGTACTGTTTTAGCTGTTTTTGAATGATCTTCGGCAGTATTTTTCTTGCATGTGATATTAATTATATTGTTCGATAGTTTCCACATTCTGCTGCATCACCTTTCTTGGGAATGGAAGCAAATATAGACTTCTTCCAAAGGCCTACTATTTACTATGTAGAAGTGAGGAAAGGAAGCAATATGCTGTTATTGTTGTTGTTGTTGTTGTTGTTAGACAACATCTAGTAGTCAGTTATGACTCAGAGTGAATCTAGGAAGAAGAGATTTTAACCCTGTCCTATCTTGTGCCATCCTTGCAATCTCTGACATATTCGATCCCTTTGTTGCAGTCACTGTGTCACCTTTTCAAGCATGACATCCCTTTCCAATGAATAGCCCCTCCTAACAACATGCCCAAAGTATGTGAGACTGAGTTTTGTTATCCCTGCTTCCGAGGAGCACACTGGTTTCACTTTGTCCAAGACATCTCTTTCTGTTCTTTTTTTCATGCTAAGACCTAGTGTCTAAAACAACAAATATTTATTATCTCACAACTTTTTTAATTATTAATTTCAATGAAAATTTATGGAGACTTTGGATTTCCATTTATTCATTGTTGCATTTTCTCCCTTCCCAACCCTCCCCCTCAGTACACTCCCCTCCTGGAAAGGCAAAAGAAAAATTCTTTCATTGTTTTACAATCCCTCCCCCCAGGGCCACTCCACTATGCAGCCTTCGCTCTGGACTCCTGTCATGACAAAAACACCTAATCACTTTAAAGAGTTTTCTCCCTCATCTGTTTCAATGCAGTATACATTATTTAACCCATCTTTCTCAGTCTCCCCCCAACCCTGATATCAGTCCTGTTTTATAACAGATTTTTGTCCTTTTGACAGTCCATATTCAGTACTCTTCTTCAACACCACAACACAAAGGCATTGATCCTTCTTCTGTCATTCTTATTCATTGTTCAGCTTTCAGATCCATAGTAACTAATTAAAAAGACTGTGGCCTGAATCAGGTGCACCTTGGTCTTTAAACTGACATCATGGTTCTTCAGTACTTTAAAGTGGTCCCTGACAGCAGACTTTATCACTAATATCACATGTAAGCAAAATATTACTGAAGAACATCCAAAATGACTCGAACAGTACATTGACAGAAAACTGCCAGAAGTTCATCTTGGGCTTATAGGAGGCTGTGACCCCAAGGATATCATTGCTGATGTCAGATGGATCTTAGCTGAGGATCAAAGCAGGAAATATGGAAAGAATGTCTATGTGTGTTTTATTGACTATGCAAAGACATTTAATGGTGTGAAACATTACAAATTATTGTTAACGCTGAGAAGAATGGGAATTCCAGAACAGCTAATTATATTAGAAGCTGTTTTCCAAACAAATCACAGAAACACGGCATGGTTTAAAACAGGAAAGGTGTGTGTCAGGGTGTGTGTATTCTTTCTGTATATTTATTTAGTCTGTACATACGCTGAGCAAATCATTCAAGGAGCTAGGCTTTATGAAGAAGGATGTGGCATTACGTATAGAAAGAAGACTCATCAATAGCCTGCATTATCCAGACAACTCAATCTTGCTTGCTGAAAGTGAGGAGGGCTTGAAACACTTACTACAGAAAATAAAAGACTACAGCCTTCAATATGGATTGTGTCTTAACATGAAAAAGACAAAAATCCTCACCACAGGAGTGATAGATCTCAGTAGATGGAGAAAAGATTGAAATTATCAATGATTTCAGCTTACTTGGATCCACAATCAACACTCTTGATACCAGCAATCAGGAGGTCAGAGGCATTGCATTGGAAAACAGATGTCTATAAAGAGGAGATTGTTTAAATACATTATAGGGCATCTTTTAATGGAATTTTAAACAATGAAGACTAAATGTCCCCTGAACATGGAGATAATTTCCTCTTGATGACTGATGAGTCTTTCAACACTAAAAACAATGCCTGACATGTGATAGGTACTCAGTACTTATTAAAGGAATAAAAGAAATCACTTTCCAAATCATACCAGGTGATTTCTTTGACTACCCATGTGACTACATAGGCTACAGGAGTATATTAGAAGAGCAAGTTAGTTGTTTAGCAGCCATAGGGAAGAGCAGCAATGTCCAGCCACGCAGAAACACATCGAGGAGGACTTTTGGGGGTGTGTTCTGGGTGGTTAACAATGTAGCTTTACTCTCATTGATTCACAAAATCTTCATTGAAATTGGCAGTGCCTGGCAGTGCTTTCAGAATTAAATGTGTGATTATGGAGAATAAAATGAAGTGTAGAGGCTGGCATCAGTCACAGAATAACACAGGCATCCAGTCACATATGGGAAATATCATATAGAAGGAACTTTCATGACATAGAAAGATGTTCAAAATCTATTGGGGGTTTTTGTGGTTTCTTCCTCCCCCCCACCCCCAATCTATTGTTAAAGAAAAGAATTGGACTCAAAAGAGGATGCAATTGCATTTTAGTTAAAGCAGGAAAACATCTGCTCCTATCTGAGAAACATGTCTGATATTAGATGAAGGAATATTTCGTTTCCCTTTTTGATTACTTATGCTTTATACATACTCATTTCTTTAATAAATATGTATTGATTGTGAAATTAAAAATAATATGAAATGCTAATTGAACTTGAGTTGTGCTCCTTACAGTGTTTGACTGGTTGATAAAGAAACTGAGATAGAGGTCAGGAGACACGGTCAAAGTTAAGCCAAGACGGAATGGCCCATTGATTCAGGGCCAGTCCAGTGACCTTTCCCCTTGACGGGAGCGAAGCACCTCCCCAGCAGCATTCTAAGTGTCTTGGACTCTGTCTCTGCAAGATCTGAAAGACTAAACTGTCCCTTCTCCCACTCACTCTCTTTTACTAGATTCCAGAGAATAATCATTGTCCAGGAGAGTATCAGTTGGCTGTAAGTGCATTCCTTCCTCTCCTATTTCAAAGGACACTCACTAGATTTTCTTTTGCACTTCAAGTCAGTAACATGACCCGTGTGCTGCTCTGGGCACAGAATCATGTCAGCAGGATGGGCTGTGAAGCCTCCTGCAGATTGAGACAGTTATAATCTGTGACTCATATCTGCAGATAACAATTTTCTATATAGGGGTCTATTGAGTGAAAGGGACACAGATAGACAGGGGGGCAGCCCAAAACATGTCTATAAGCATAAACCTACAATCTTGGAACTGAAAGGTCCCTTCAAGGTCATTTCTCTGATTTCCAGATGATCCAAGAAACTGAGGCTTGGCTCACACAGACCAGTGATAGAGCCCAGGTTTTTTTGCTTCTAACTGTCTCTCAATTATATTATTTCCTGCTTTCCCCTCTAATGTAGCCTAATATTCCCACAGGAATACCACATCACCTTTTTTACTGGTTTCCACTCAGCTTAGGGCCATGTCACAGAGGGCTTTGTGAATGATGTTGAGAAATACAGATTTCAGTCTGAAGGTGATGGAGTACAATTAAGTGCTTGGCTATTAAACCCACTAGCATCAAATTGATTCTTACAGCAATTCTACAAGTAAGAATCAAATTTTAGGATGATCTTGTAGAGTTTCCACAGCTATAAGTCTTTCAAAAAACAGACCATACTGTCTTCCTCCTGTGGAGTAGGCAGTGGATTCAAACGGCTGACCTTCAGTTAGGATGGGAGTGCTTACCTGCTGTGCCAACATAGGCCCTGCTCAGCTGCTAGCCCACAACCAATCAAATTGAACCGGAGATGGCTTGGAAGAAAGACCTAAAATCTGCTTCCTAAATGTGGCTGTGAAAGGCAACTCTACTCGGCACACACAAGGTCATCACATGTTAGGGTCAATTCAACAGCCACTGTTCTTTAGTGTGGCATCATGGAAGAGCAGGAGAGCAATGGAGCTGGATGGAAATTTCAGTGACCTCTGAAAACCTGAGTATCCTGCCATGCGAAGGATGAACACAAGGAACCTGGGAGGGGGCTTCTGTGACCATCTAGGTGAGAGGAGATGGCAGCCTGGAGAGAGGTTATGACACTGGAAATGGAGATAATAAGTGTGGGTGATTTTCTGACTCCTTCAAGCCTGTATTGAGTCTATCCTTTTATGCTGAAAGTCAGTATCAAACAATTCAATCTGGAGTAAAAAGTTTATATTATTTTAGGTGTGAATGGCAGAAACTTGCCTCAAGCTAATGTAAACAGCATTGTGTATCTGATGCATAGAAGATACTCATTAAATAATGAACAAACAACACTTGATTCCTCAACATGTTCTTTCTACTATGTACAATACTGATCTTGGGCCTGAATTCTATACTCATAAATGTGTCTTGGGAAAGTCTGCTGTCAGAGAACTCTACTAAGTGCCAAAGAGCGAGGATGTCAGTCTGGAGACTAAGGTACACCTGATCCAGGCTGGGGTCTTTGCAATTATTTACTATGCCTCAGAAAGCTGGACAATGACTAGGGATGATAGAAGGAGAATTGATGCCTTTGAGCTGTGGTGTGGTGTGGTGTGTGGAGGAGAGTATTGAATATACCATGAACTGCTGGGAGAATAAACAGGTTCAGCCTAGAGAGGGTAAGACCAGGCTGCTCCTTGGAGGCAAGAATTCTGATGTTTCGTCTGACATACTTTGGACATGTTTCAAGTATCTGGGGCCAGTCCTTGGAGAGGGACATCATGCTTGGGAGGGTGGAGGGACAATGCAAAAGAGGAAGACTCTCAATGAGATGGATTGATTCAGTGACTGGGATAATGTGGGTAGGTGTGTCAGAGACAATAAGATTGGCACGGGATAGAGAAGGGTTCAAGGCTGTTGTACATGGGGTCATTATGAGTGGCAGGCGATTCAACAGCACATAACAACAACTGAGTTGCAGTTGCTGAGTTGCAATCCCAAAGGCACGTGATTGAATCTACTAGCTGCTCTGCGAAAGAAGGACAATCTCTAACCATGCGATTAACTGCCTTTCAAAACCCACTGGAGGGTCAGCTATTTTGGTTCTGACAGGACGGCACACAAACGCTGCTGCAAATGCTCTCCAGGACATCTATTCTGGATTTATTTCCAACTGAGAAATCCTCTCCACAGGACCCCTGACAAATATCCAGTCAGTCAATTAATGGAATCCTCTGAGGTAATTCTTACTATATTGGAAGCAATCTATCCTAAAGAAAGAAAAAAATGGATATTTATTTATTTATTACCAGTCAGATAGACATGGTCCCTTCTTGAGGATTTTATGGTCTGAGGGTAATCTGTTCCTTTCCTGATGAAAACATATATTTAAAACAACAATGAAAAAGTCTACCTAAGGAGAAATTTCAAAGTTATTCGAAAATATCGAGACAAATTTACCTATTATAATGCTGTATCATTTCACAATGATGCTTCATCAAGATGCTTTCATCTAAAAATATAAATTATATAAAAAGATGCTCAGAGGTATGAGCTACCAGAGAGATGCAAACCAAAACCATAGCTAAATACTATTTCACTCCCACTACGATGGCTAAAGGGAGGTTTGGTGGCCTAGTAGGTAATGAATTGCCCTGCCAACCCTAACACTGGCAGTTTGAATCCACCCGTTGCTCTGGGGGATAAAAATGGGCAATCTCTTCAGGTGCAATTCAGAGCCTCTGAAAACCTGCCTGCGGATCAATTTTGTTGGGGGTTTGGATTGTTTGGGATTTTTTACCTTGCTGTGTACTGTCAAATTGGATCCGACTGGCACAGAAGTAGATTGCCCCTCCTCCTTCTCCAGCGGAGCATATGGTGGATTCGAACTGCATCTCTTCCAGATTGCAGCACAGCTTCTTGCCACTAGGACACCAGAGCTCCTGTGAGGATCAGTTTTGAACTGATTCTTATTCAATGGCATATAACAACAACAACAACAATGATGATGATTAAGATTTAAAAATTAATTAATCAATCAAAATAACATATTGGTGAGCATGTAGGGAAACTAGAATCTTCCTTCACCCATTGCAGGTGGGAATGCAAAACAATACTATTTTTGTGGAAAACAGTGTGATGCTTTTCCAAAAAACAAAAAAACCCAAAACCTAAAAAAAAATCCTCAAAACCCTAGCTTCTCCCCCCAAAACAAAACCCACTGCCATGAAGTCCTTATATCTCTTGAAAATACTCCAGGAGAGAGTAGACCTGGCCCAAAGCTGGTTTCAAGGCTGCAAAACTTTACAGAAACAGACTGCCTCATGTTTCTCTGGTGAAATGACTAGTGGGTTCCAATTATTGACCTTTTGTTAGCAGGCAAATGCTTTAACTCTACAACCGTCAGCACCCCTTACAACTGTTATCTGACCCTCTTTGAGTTATGTACCCAAAAGATTCAAAAGCAGAGATTCAAAACAGTAAGTTGTACACCAGTGTTCATTACAGCACTATTCACAATACGAAGAAGGTGGGAACAATCTAAATGCCCATCAATGGATAAACAAAAATGTGGTACATACATACAATGGAATACTGCTTAGCCAGTAGGAGAGATGGAGCCTTGATTCATTCTCCAATATAGATGGAGCTTGAGGACATTATGCTGAGTGGAAGAAGCCAATCACAAAAGGATAAATATTGTATGACCTTACTTACATAAAAACAAAGAGTAAGGATAGAGAAAACAAATGGTTACCAGAGGCAGAAGGGAGGAGCAAAAGCTGTTAATGGCAACAGAAATAAATACCACGTCAATTGAGGATAAGATTGCAAAGGTAATTATTGTCATTTCTTTTTTTTTCTATAATTATATTTTATTAATTTTCATAAACATTTACAGAGATTTTGGGTTTCCATTCATTCATTGTTGCACTATTCTCTCTACCC
>NW_006399880.1:4086445-4087853 GCF_000299155.1 Elephantulus edwardii | reverse complement strand
GGAGGCCTAATGGCAAAAAGCTGCACTGCAATCCCAGAGGTGCGTGGTTCGAATCCACCAGATGCTCTGCTGGAGAAGGAGGAGCAATGTCCTCCTCCTGTACCAGTCAGATCTGATTTGACGGTACACACACACACACAATAATAAAATAAATTTTAAAAAATAAAATAAAAGAAGATTGTTTTCGAACATCTCTGAATCAATCCAGGCTTTTTAAGCAGATGGTCACAGGAATAGATAGACGGGGGAAAAGTGTGGGGAAAAAATCCCAAAGGGAAGTGTCCAAGGGATCTGGCAAGATTGGTTGTTCAATAACATTTCTTCTCCTGACGATTGTCAGATGTCCTGTGTTTGGTGTTCAAGGTAGGTAAGTATCTGGCTTCTCTGCTGATACTGCATTATTCAAGAAATTTATCATTGGTTTTGGGTTTGGTTTTCTGTTTTGTTTTGTTTTGTTTTGTTTTGTTTTCCATGTCAAGGTGGCTTGGTCACAAATTCTTAGTCCCTGGAATAACAACATAGTTAATCAATTAAGTTAATGTACTTTACATAGGCAATTTTTATTATCATCCTAAATTTAGTAAATCATTTCTTATCACATTAAATCCCCGTAACTATGTGCTATTACCCTACACTTGGGTGACCATTTAGTGGTATCTTAGACAATTATGTCTGAAATTCCTCTGCCATTAAATGGAACTTCGCAATCAGCTGGCCTAATAAGATGTTTAGTGCTTCTGTTCTAGCTTCTAGTGTGTTGAGTAGTGACTGATATGTAAAGCCTACAAGTGGTTATCCAAGGTACAACAATGGGTCTATATTCATCTAGGGCAACAGGGGAAGAAGAAATATCAGAAATAGGAGCAGGAAACAGAATATATGGCCAATGGCTTCCAGGAAAAACTGCTTCCTTTATTACAGACCAGAAGACGTAGACGGTGTTTGGACACTGTTGTTGTTCTTGTTGTTATGTGCCGTCGAGTCACTTGTGACTCACAGTGACCCTATGTACAATAGCTCTAAACTCTGCTCTGTCCTGTGCCCATCTCATTGTCTCCAGCACACTCATCCTGATTGCCCCAGGCACGAAATCAATCCACTTCCCAGAGGGCCTTCACCTCCTGTGCGTGCCCTCCACCCTCCCAAGCATGATGTCCTTCTCCAAGGACCAGTCCCTCCTTACAATATGACCAAAGTATGTCAGACAAAGTTTCAGAAACATTGCCTCCAAGGAGCAGCCCAGTTTAAGCCTCTCCAGGATAAATCTGTTTGTTTTCCTAGAGTCCATGGTACCCCCAGCACTCTTCTCCAACACCAAAGTTCAAAAGCATCAATTCTCCTTCTATCCTCCCTGGTCATTGTCCAGCTCTCTGACGCATAACAAGTGATTGCAAAGACCATGGCCTGA
>NW_006399880.1:4077216-4082605 GCF_000299155.1 Elephantulus edwardii | reverse complement strand
ATGTTCATTGAAAGGAAAAATAAATTAAAATATAAAAAAATAAAATAAAACATATTTGCAATTAAAAAATAAATAAAATTGGGAAGGGATGTGTGTCAGGGCTATACTCTTTCTCTACACCTATTCAATCTGGATGTTGAGCAACTATTTGAGAAGCTGTACTTTATGAAGAAGAGTGTGGTATCAGGATTGGAGGAATATTTATCAACAACCTTAGTTATACAGATGACCTTGTTTGCTGAAATCCTTGCTGCAAAGGGTCAAGGACTATAACTTTCAATATGGATTATAACTCCATATCAAGAAAACAAAAATCCTCCCCCCTGGACTAACAGGGAACATCATGAGAGATGGAGAAAAGATTGAAATTGTCAATTATTTCATCTTGCTTGGATCCACAGTCAACATTCTTGACACCAGCAGTCAGGTGATGCATGGCATTGGGAAAGTCTGCCTTTAGAGATCTCTCCAAAGTCTGAAAAGCAATGATGTCAGTCTTAGGTGCACCTTATGCAGGTCACAATTCTTCCAGTCACCTGCTCCACATCTGAGAGCTGGTTCATTAATAAGAACGAAAGAAGAATTTATGCTTTCGAGTTATAATGCTGGGGGGAAGAGTGCTGAATATACTATATTATTGTTATGTGCCGTTGAGTAAACTGTCACCCATAGCAACCCTATGTAAAGCAGCTCTGAAACTGCCCTGTTCTGAGCTTAGTTACACTGACCCCGAAACATCTATCTCCATTGCCCCAAATGCTGTATCAATATATCCCATGTAGGGTTTTTCTCTCCTATGCTGTCTCTTCACTTTGCCAGACATGATGTTCTTCTCCAAGGGCAGGTCCTTCCTGTTCATGTGTGCTCAAAATATGTGAGATGGAGCTTCAAAATCCTAGGCTCCTGGGAGAAACTTGGTTTCATACTCTCCAAGAGAAACCTAATTGTTTCTTGGCAATCTATGGTATGCTCAAGACTCTTCTCCAGCACCACTAGTCAAAGGCATCAATTCTTCTGTCATCCTTAGTCATTGATGCATAGCAAGTAATTTCAAAGATTATGGCCTGTATCAGGTGCACCTTAGTCTCTAGACTGACACTGTTGCTTCTCAGTGTTCTGGAGAGGTCCCTCCCAGTACAATTCAGAACATCCTATGGACTGCCAAAAGAACAAATGAATATGTGTTGGAGAAAGAATGTTCTTTGGAGGCAAAGCTGATGAAGCTTCACCTCAAATACTTTGGACATGTTGTTAAGAGAGGCTATACCTTGGAAAATAAAATCATGCTTGGAAAGGTGGAGGGTCAGCTAAGGAGAAGACTCTCATGAAATGGATTTATTTCGTATCTGTGTCAACGGACTAAAATGTGTTGGGGATGATGAGGATGGTGCCGGATAGGAAAAAGTTGAGATCAATTGTTTATGGAGTTGCTATGAGTCATACTTGACTCAACAGCACTCAACAACAACCATTAATGAACATTTAAAAAAAAAATGTCATGTGAGAGCCCTGATCAAAAGTGTTAAAAGGGATTTAAATCTTCATGGAATAAAGAAATCTTTCAGGAATTAATAAAAGAGGATGAACTGCTGGGACTATTTCCCTGTGGTAATCTTTAAAATGCAAACCCAAAATAACCCTTGAAGTCTTCCTAAAAGCAAACAGTAACTTGACTTTTGTTTCTCTGCACTGGGCGTCAAACTATTTTAAGAAAGATCTATGGAAGGGAGCTTTGGTGGCCTAGTGGTAAGAAGCTGTGCTGCAATCCTGAAGGCACTTGGTTCAAAGCCACCTGATGGTACACAACAAGAAAACAAAAGAAAAAAAACAATAAAAACTCAAGCAAACTAAAAAAAAGTTCTGTGGATTAAGCTGATAACAGTAAATTAAAAGATAAGATAAGAAACTTGGAAGGAAATGAACTTATGTTAATGAGGGAGGAACTGACTCTCCAGTGTTTTTTTTTAGAGATTGGAAATCACATGGGGGGAGATTGCCTATCTTTCTACCTTGAAACACCTGATAGATTTGAACTGTATGTACGCCTTTGGATTATCATGCAACTTCCTGTCCACTAGGCCATTAGAGCTCCCTAATAGGGAAGAAATGGCACAGAAAAACAGAAGTGTAATTAGTATCACTGGAATATCTGGAAACTATTGAATTGCTGTGTTTCACCCTGTGTATTCCCATCCACTCTTTCTCAATAGTCTTATCATGAGATCTTAAAGACCAATGAGAGTTTAGAACTGCTATTGTCTTTGATGGATGGCGAAGAGATTGAGATTGTTCACAGCTTCAGTTTGCTTGGCTCCATGGTCAACACTCTTGGCACCAGCAGTCAGGAAATAAAAAAACATATTGCGATGGGAAAGTCTCCTGTTAATGACCTCTCTAAAGTACTCAAGAGCAACAGTGTCTCTCTAGAGACTAAGGTGCACCTGATACAGGCCATGGTCTTTGTAATCACTTGTTATACATCAGAGAGCTGGACAATGACTAGGGAGAACAGAAGGAGAATTGACGCCTTTGAGCTGTGGTGCTGGAGAAGAATATTGAATGTACCATGGACTGCCAAGAAAACAAACAGATTCATCCTAGAGAGGGTTAAACCAAGCTACTCCTTGGAGGCAAGGATTCTGGGGCTTCGTCTGACATACTTTGGACATGTTGCAAGGAGGGACAGGTCCTTGGAGAGGGACATCATGCTTGGGAGGGTGGAGGGATTGCTCAGGAGGGGAAGGCCCTCTATGAGGTGGATTGATTCAGTGACTGGGGTAATCGGGATGGCTGTGTCAGAGGCAATGCGATTGGCACAGGATAGAGCAGGGTTTAGGGCTGTTGTACATAGGGTCACTATGAGTCACAAACGACTCGACGGCACATAACAACAACAACATTGTCTTTGAAAGAGTTCTGATGTCTTAAGGGTAAGCAGCTGCCCTTTGGGAAAAAGACATGTAGTCTCCTCCCATGAAAACCTTGCCTCTGAAAACCTGCTGGAGGGTCAGCTATGGGTTGTTCTGACTCTACAGTATTTAAAACCATCAATATTATCTTTAAAAGCGAGAGGTAGAAAGCCTGTACCAAAGGCATTAAATACGAAAACCAGGCTTTGTGTTCACATCTTAAGATTTTTAGTCCAAATACTTTTTTTGTCTACTAAAATTTGCTATTTGTTTGTTTGGTTTTTGGTTTTGGTTTGTTTTTTTTTTTTTTGCTTCAGTTCAATGAAAGAGACTTTATTGAGGGCCCACGGTCATGGCGCTCAGAAGAAGGCCACCTGCAAGAGGCAAGGGAGCCAGTGAAGAGAGGGTTCTTATTTGACCTTCTTCTTGGGGTGCAGGTTGTTGGTGTGCCCACACTTCTTCTTGCGGCAATTGACAGCACGGGGATGCAGGCGAGCATAACACTTGCGGCAGATCATCTTGTCGCAGTTGTATTTCTGGGCGAGCTGACGCAAGGAAGGCTCAGTAATGCCACCACGGAGACGCAGCACCAGATGCAGGGTGGACTCTTTCTGGATGTTGTAGTCTGAGAGTGTACGGCCATCCTCTAGCTTTTTGTCCGCAAATATCAGACGCTGCTGGTCAGGAGGGATGCCCTCCTTGTCTTGGATTTTGGCTTTGACATTCTCGATGGTGTCACTGGGCTCGACCTCAAGAGTGATGGTCTTGCCAGTCAGGGTCTTCACAAAGATCTGCATCTTTGCGTCTGCCGCTCGGCCACCTCGCTGTAGAGAAAGAGGGCCGCTTTTTGTTTTTTTAATTTTCTTTCTCATATTTTTATTGGTAAGCACTCAATCATTCAAATACATTGTGTGACTTTGATATGTTTTTAGTACAATTTTAAGACTAAAATATTAACCATAATAAATTAAAATGAAAGTCTAAGAAATAGAGTTTATTTTGCAGAATTTTCTAAATATATATCCAAATTTCTCATTTAGCTTGTGGGTTCTAGAATGAAAAGACTCATCCAAGGTTACAAGATGAGATGGAATCTAAATCTACATCTTCTATCTCTATACTGTTGCTTTATATGAGTGGCACCCCCCCTTCGTTTTATATACGCTTTTATATGCAGCATATATATATATTTGCCTACAGAAGCAACTATACCTGCACACTCAAATATCCACCTGAATTCATCTAGATCCATCAATTCAACAATGTCTAACAAGTACACCAACAACACACACGCACACACATATCTTTCACAAGTCACTGTGTCAATTCACCGATCTGGAAATCTTCCACTCTCTCACTGACCGCCCACCTTTTCAAGCATTATTTCCAAAAAATAGCCTCTCCTAATATCATGCCATCTCTTCCTGTGTGATTAACCATCTCTGAAAACCCACTAGGGGTTCAGGTAAGGGTGGATCCATTCCATCTCAATGGTAGTCACCAACAATAACATGCATAAATTAATGTTAGATAAAGCTTGACTCTCTAGGCCTCTTAGGAGCAATCTCGTAGTTTCTCCAAGACATCTCTTCTTCTGGCAGTCAGTGGGACACTTAGCACTTTTCTCCTACACCATAAATCAAAGACATCTATTCTTCCATCAACCTTATCTCTTGTCCAGCTCTCAAATACATAGCAGGTGATTAAAAAGACCATGACTTTATTTTACATGCACCTTAGTCTCTAAGATGACATCATTGCTCTTCAGCACTTTGGGGAGATCCCTGCAGCAGACTTTCTCAATGCAATACATCTTTTGATTTCTTGACTTCTGATACTATGGTGTTGATTATGTATCTAAGCAAAAAGAAATAATTGACAACTTCAGTTTTTTCTCCATTTATCATGATTTTTCACACTCAGTTGGGTCACCCTTCTTTAGAATGAGAACAAATATAGATCTCTTCCAGTCAGTTGGCCAAGTGGTTGTTCTCCAGATTTCTTGGCACAACTTTGTGATCACATCCAGAGCAACTTCTGTTAGCTGATATATGTCAATTGGTATACCACCTATTCCTGGGGCCTTATTTTTTTGCTGTTTCCTTCAAAACAGCTTGAACTTCCTTCATCACCATAGGCTCTTGCTCAAATGTTATTTCATTAATTTTTTCTGTATCTGCCAATTCCTTTTGATACAATGACTCAGTATATTCCTTCCATGTTATGTTAATACCTCCTGGATCATTTAATATTCTGCCTAAAGCATCCTTGATTATAGCAACTCTAGGTTTTGAATTTGTTTTTCAGTTCCTTGAATTTAAGAAATGTGGAACGAGTTCGGCCTTTTTGATTTTCCAACTCTAGCTCCTCACACATTTCATTGTAATATTTTGCTTTGTCATTCCGTGCTGCCTTTTGGAATCTTCTGTTCAGCTCTTTAGTATCTTGAATTCTTCCTTGTGCTTCGGCTTCTCTACATT
>NW_006399880.1:4071092-4075980 GCF_000299155.1 Elephantulus edwardii | reverse complement strand
TAATTTTTAAAAATCATTTTGTCATTTTGTTTTAAACCTTGTTCTGTTCATACAACAACTTCTTGGTTTATGATCCACAGGGTCAATGCCTTTGCATTGTCAATAAACATAGGTAGACATTATTCTGGTATTCTCTGCTTTCAACCAGAATCCACTGAACATCAGCAATGACATCCCTGGTGCCACAGCCTCATATAAACTCGCTAGAATTTCTGGCAGTTTTCTGTCAATGTAGCCATTATGTAACCAAAATGTTTAGAACCATTTTGGGATGATCTTCCGCAAGGACAGGGTTCAGATCTGTTGTCCATAGTGTGGCTATGAGTCATTGGTACTTAAGAACAGCAATGGAAGATAAGCAAGTTTTTAAATTATTGCTGTTGTTGCAAAAGCATGCATTGTCTTTCATTCTTGTGTACTTTTTAGTGTTGTCATTTATCTTTTATCTCAATCAAATTGTCCTGACTTCTCTCTTGGTTTTTGTTGTTGTTGTATTATCTATCATTAAAACAAGTAAGTGCCTTCTGTTGGAAAGAGGTTCCCCCTCCCTTACACTCCTATCTCTGATAAGGATCAAACAATGATGTTTTCTGTGTGCACACCTCTTCTGTCCTTCTATAAGTTATGAGCTCTTATAGCATTGTATCCTTTGATGATTGACTTATTTTGCTCAATATAGTAATACCCTCCATATTGAATCACATTACGGCATATTTTAAAAATTCAAGACCAAAATTATTGTGAAGACGAGATTAAAGGAAATTTGAGCAGAGAACATTTCCACTAAAACCTACATACAAATGCACTTTTTGTTTCTCCATATTTTCTTCAAATCCTTATTACCATTTGAAAAATCACATTAACTGATTTATTACTAAGAATCTGACAACAATACTACTAAAGCAATTCCAAGAGCACACATTTATGTAAAACTTATCACCCAAAATCACTAACAATTTTTACGTCTCCACATTGCTTTCCAACTTTCACTCAGAAATTTGTATACTGTTGGAATCACTTAAGTCACAACTAAAGTTTCTTCTCATTATTTGATTAAGTTACTACATGAATTTGTGCTTGTAATTTCTAATGGTTCTATGATGTTCTATTCAGTAGAATTCACCCAGGAAGTCAAAGAAACTCAACTCCTATAATAAATTATCATATCATGTATATTCCACGAACAGTGTCACTTGGTGTGTAGGAAATGTGAATTTTACTAGGTGACACTTTGAGAGCAGTATGACACCAAAATAATGGTCCGTGAACTTTTTGGGCAGTATCATAACCAAACCTTAGTATTTTTAATAGAAAACACGTCGTGGTGTCATGGGAGAGGGAGAGTGACTGAAGATCATGCCACGTGACACTATTAGGAAAGGGTGACAACAAAATATTGTCTATAAAATTCTTGTGCAGTGTTTCAGTAGAAATTCAGTATTTTTTTCTGTTCATAGATACTGTTTTAAATTTTATACTGGTTTATTTACAAAGTTCATATATATTGTTTTTCACACTGAACCTTTCCCATTTCCTTAACCACCACCATCAAATTGTGCGACCCTATGATTAACACCTCTCCTTCACCCCCTGATAAATTTTAAGGTATTTTATGAATTTGGTTAAAGTTTATCCTAGAATAGTATTGACACTAACAGAGCTTACCTTAAAAGTAGTCACATACTGGTGCAACCACTGTGGAAGGCTGTACGGCGCTTTCTCAAAAAGTTGCAAATAGAGATACCATTTGACCCAGCAATTCCACTACTGGGAATATACCCAAAGAGACCATAACTGTCATCCAAGCAGATATATGCACACCCATGTTTATCATGGCTTTGTTCACAATAGCAAGGAGTTGGAAACAACCTAAGTGCCCATCAACAAACGAATGGATAGAGAAGCTGTGGTATATTCACACAATGGTATACTATGCTGCACTGAAAAACAAGGAACTCATGCAATATTATTCAAAATGGGTGACCCTGGAGGACATTATGGTGAGTAAAGTATCTCAGTCACAAAAGGACAAATACTACATGGTGCCACTGTTGTAAAACAGGACTGACATCAGGGTTGGGGGGAGAAAGATGGGTTTAATAACGTATACTACATTGAAAGAGATAAGGGAGAAAACTGTCTAAAAGGAATATGTGATCAGGTATTTTTGTCATGACAGAGAGTGAAGGCTACATTGTGGAGTGGACCTGGGGGAGGGATTATAAAACAATGAAAGAATTTTTCTTTTACTAGCGGGGAGGGCTGGGAAGGGAGAAAAGTGCAACAATGAATGAATGAAAATCCAAAGTCTTTGTAAATTTTCATTGAAATTAATAATTTTTTTAAAAAAGTAGTCATATATATTTATTTACATCTAAATCTATATGCTACATTATATATAAATTTGAGTTCTACTTTGTGTTTCTCTCCTGTTCCATTTGGGAGAACCTATTGACTGTTTGGATCACAACAAACTGTGTCTAACTTTGAAAAGAACAGGAATTGCAGAACACTTGATTATGCTCAAGCAAAACCTATACCTGGACCAAGAAGCAGTTGTCAAAACAAAGCAAGGAAACGCTGTGTGGTTCAAAATTGGAAAAGAAATATATCAGGAATGCATCTTGTCTCCATACCTTTTCAATCTATGTGTGAAACAGATAATTTGGGAGGCTGGGCTTTATGAGAAGTGTGGCATCAGGATTGGAGTAAAACCTGCATTATGTACTTGTGTACATACTTACTGTAAATGAGAAGGGCCTAAAGCCTTTGCTGCAAAAGGTCAAGGACTGTAACCTTCAATATGGATTGAAGCTCAACATGAAGAAAACAAAGATTTTCACCGCTGGGCAGCATCATGATAGATGTAGAGGAGATAGAGATTGTTAACAATTTCAGCTTACTTTTTTCCAAAATCAGCATTCATGGCACCAGCGGTAAAGAAGTCAAAATACTAATTTTAATGGGAAATTATGCTATCAGAAACCTCTCCAGAGTGCTAAACAACAACAATGTCATCTGGAGACTGAAACATACCTGATCCAGGCCATGGTCTTTACAACTACTTGTTATGCATTAGAGAGCTGGATAATGACTAAGAATGACAGAAGAAGAATCAATGCCTTTGAGTTGTGGTGCTGGAAAAGAGTGCTGAATATTCCATGGACTGCCAAGAGAACAAACAGGTTTGTTCTGAAGAGGCTGAAATCAAAATTGCTCCTTAGAGGCAGGATTTTGAAACTCCCTCTCACGTATTTAGGGCATGTTGCCAGGAGGAACCAATCCATAAAGAACATCCTGCTTGGAAGGGGAGAAGGATGGAAGGACAGTGCAAGAGAGGAAGACTCAGGATGAGATGTATAGACACATTAATGGGGTTAAGTGAGTCAGAGACAGTGAGATTGGCTCAGGTTAGGACAGGGTTCAGAGCTATTGTGCCTATAGTAGCTATGAGTCACAGGGAACTTGAGACCACACATCATCAACAACAACACTGTGACCTTAGTCAGAATTATCAGTGGTGTTAGCTGGGCACTATCAGTTCTCCTGGTTTCTGAATAGGTCAGATGTCTCTTACAGTTGTTTCTTCTCTGAGCTTTTGTTTATCTTCTTACTGTTTTATTTCTGGAGAACTGAGGACTGTGGTTTTGTCTTAAATGGCTGCTTATAAGCTTTTAAGACTAGATGGTTCTCACTTCATTAGGTTGAAAATCATGTTTTTGTGAACTTTGATGTGCCACATTAATAAAGTTTTCCAATGATACACTATAGTATTAAGCTTCTCAACAAGAGAAAGACATGAAAATCTACTTAGTAAAGACTCACTATTATGAAAATCATGGGGAAAGTATATTCAATCTTAAAGCATTCCTGTAAGTCAGAATTGACTCACTGAAAGTCGCTTTGATTTTATAAAATTGAATTATGCCATTACCCTGTCTTTCCCTTTACCCATCCATCAAATGATGTGACCTTATGATTTCCCTCTGTTCATCCTCGCCCCTCTGCTCCCACCCTTCCGTGCTTGGACCCTCTTACATCTTTTACTAGTTATCTTTCTACAATAATGGTCTCATGCAGTATTTGTCCTTATGAGACTGAGTTAGTTCACTCAGTATAATGCTTTCCAGTCCTTCCTAAGTTAGGTTGTCATTTTCAAAACCATTGCTCCTGAGTTCTGTGTAGTATTCCATTGTGTGAATGTACCACAATTTCTCAATCTAATCAATTGTGATTGGACATTTGGGCTGTTTCCATGATCTTGCAATGGTGAATAACACTGCTATGAACACTGGTATACAAATTTCTGTTGGTGTCTCAGTTCTAATTTCCTTCTATTCCTAGAAGTGGAATAACTGGATCATATGAAATTTCTTTGTTCAGCTTTTTTTTAATTGAAATTTTTTTATTAATTTTAATGATAGTTTACAGAGACTTAGAGTTTCCATTAATTCATTCCTGCACTTTTCTCCCTGCCCAGCCCTTCCCCCTCAATGCACTCTTCTCCTTGAAAAGTAAAACTCTTTCATTGTTATGCAATCCTTCCCCCTAAGTCCACTACACTGTGCAGTTTCATTCTGGACTCCTGTCATGAAAATAATAATAATAATTTCTCTCATCTTTCTCAGTCTCCAGCCAACCCCAATGTCAGTATTGTTTTACAACATTGGCACTATGCAGTATTTGTCCTTTTATAATTGAGATATTTCACTCAGCATAATGTCCTCCAGGCCCATTTTGGATAATATTGCATGAGTTCCTTCTTTTTCAATGCAGCATAGTATTCCATTGTGTGAATAAACCAGAGCTTCTCTATGCATTCATTTGTTGATGGGCACCTGGGTTATTTCTAACTCCTTGCTATTGTGAACAAAGCCGCTTTAAACAT
>NW_006399880.1:4066928-4068437 GCF_000299155.1 Elephantulus edwardii | reverse complement strand
TATTGAGTCTTCATATCCATGAACAATAGCCAATTTACCTACATTTATGCTTCTCACATTCCACACTCCAATAACTAGTATCTGCTTGCAACTATTCCTTCTCCTTTCTATTTGCCAACTAGAGGGTTCAGTCTCATGTGCCATATCTGATAGTCTAATTAAAGTGTGTTCTATTGTGCATAGGGCTTCTGAAGGTTTGTTGTTTTGAAACTGGATGGCCAAGCCTTCTCACTAGTCTACCTTAATTCAGATGTTCACCTTAGAGCAATATCTGGCAGTACTTTACCCAGAAGAGCAAATAAAATAGTTTGCATTGCAAAATTAACCAATTAAATGTTGATTCCCTGCCCCCCCCCATTTTGGCTCCTGCCCTGTTCTGTCAGCATTCACTTCCTCCAGTGTCCACTTTAGCCCCTCCCTTTACAACCTCTACCTTGCCTGGTCATCACTCCTCTCCCCTTCCCCAGCCAACCCTAGATATGGTGGTTCAGGCCTCCAGTCACTTCTGTGCAAAGAGCTGAAGTTGGAAAATAAAAAAGGTCAAATTTGCTCATCATTTCTTAAGCTGAAGGAACTGAAGAACAAATTTAAGCCTTGAGTTGCAATACTTAATGATGCTTTGGGCAGACTATTGAACAATGCAGGAAGCATCAAGAAAAGATGGGAGGAGTACACAGAGTCACTGTCCCAAAAAATACTGATTGAAACAGAAGTATTTCATTAAACAACCTACATTCAAGAGGCAATGATGATGAAGAAGGAAGTTCAAGCTGCTGTGAATAAATTAGAAAAAAATGCTCCAAGAATTGGCAGAATGCCAACTGATGTAGTTCAGCAAATCAATGCAGCCCCAGAAGTACTCACCAGCCTATGCCAAGAAATCTGAAGGACAATCACCTGGCCAACTGACTGGAAAAGGTCCATATTTATTATATTTTTCAAACAAAGGTAATCCAACAGAGTGTAGAAATTATTGAATGATATAACTGATATTCAAGCAAAATCCTGAAGATCCAAAAGCAACTGGAACACTACATTGACAGGGAGCTACAAGAAAAACAAGCTGGATTTAGAAGAGGCCATGGCACTAGGAACATCATTGTTAATGTCAGATGGGTCTTGACCAAAAGCAGGAAAGTCTATCTGTGCTTCATTGACTATGGAAAGGAATTTGAGTGCATTAACCATAAAAAAATTGTAGCTAACCTTAAGAAGAGTGAGAATGCCAGAATATCAGATTGTGCTCATGTAAAACCTATATTTGGACCAGGAAACAGTCCTTAAGAGGGAGCAAGAAAATAATGCATGATTCAAAATTGGGAAAAGAGTGCATCAGAGATATGGCCTGTCTCCATATCTTTTCAATCTATATGCAGAACATATCATTATAGAGGCTGAACTTTATGAGGAGTAATGTGGCATCAGGATTAGAGGAAGACTCATCAACAACCCCAGTTATGCAAATGACACAATCTTTTTTAAAAAAATCTTTTTTTAATTTTATTTTAT
>NW_006399880.1:4057137-4065548 GCF_000299155.1 Elephantulus edwardii | reverse complement strand
CAATAATATTCTGAGTAGAGGTTCTAATAGTGGCACAAATCAAGTTACAGAGGTAAGGTGGTTCCATTGCCATCCTTACTCTAACTTAATTCTTTTTTTTTTTTTAATTTAAATTTGTTATTAGGCGACAAGGATTTTGAGACTCTGTCTCACATACTTTGGGCACGTAGCCAGGAGGGACAGGTCTTTGGAGAATGATATAATTCTTGGAATGGGGAAGGTACAGCACAGGAAAGGAAGATTCAGGATGAAATAGATTGACATAATAATTGGGGTAATGAAAGTAGGTATGTCAGAGACGATGAGATTGGCTCAGGTTAGGGCAGGGTTCAAAGCTATTGAACATAGGGTTGCTATGAGTCATAGTTGACTTGAAGGCACATAATAACAACAACCATGAATAGGGAACATTTTCCCATTTATTTAGGTATGTTATTGTTTCTCACAGAAATTTAGTATTTTTACATATTATAAAAATACAACTGTAGTGAGCAGTTTTCACATCACCAGCTTATATGTATCAATACACTTGCAAGGTTAAAACTCCATGATAACTTACTTTTCAAACCTAAGGAGCTCTGGTGGCTTGTGTGTATGGAGTTGCAGTGCCAACCCAAAGGCAGATGGCTTGAATCCACCAGTTGCTCCATGGGAGAAAGATGAACAATCTCCTCCTGTGTGATTATAGCGTCTGAAAACCTGCTGAGGGTCAACTATGAGTTGATTTCAACTGGACAGCAATGAGTAGAGTTTTCAATGTGCTCCAGTCAGAGCTGTGAGGGGTTTTGTTTTGTTGTATTATTTTTACGTGTACCATCAAATCAGATCTGACTGGTACAGTAGGAGATTGTCCCTTCCTTCTCCAGCAGAGCATCTGGTGGATTTGAACCACATACCTCTGAGATTAGAGCTGTGAGTTTTCAATGTGCTCCAGTCAGAGCTTTCGTTACTACCCTATTACAATGACACCTCACACTTCTTGGTTTCATTTGTCCCAGCTATAAGTACGAGCTATTGGTTTTGATATTTCTGATGTTTTCATAATCATTGATTTTATAAACTTTCCAATGTTTTAGCAACAATATTGTAACAAACAGTATTTGTGAACCTGTATCAGTATCTTTTTTGAGAGTGAAGTAGTAATTAAAGGGAAAGGAGAAAAATTATGAACTCAACAAGTGGCTTACGTCAGTAACATTGCAAAACGACAGTGTTGTGACTTGATACAAAAAGATTTTTTTTTAAATTGTATTGTTAATATTCAAATGTTGTTGTTGTATGCTGTCAAATCATAACTGATCCATAGCTGACCCCCCAGTGGGTTTTCAGAGACAGATAATTGCCGGGGAGGAGACTGCCCATCCTTCCAGAGAGCTATTGGATTCGAACTGTAAACCTTCTGGATTGCAGCACAGCTTCTTACCACTAAGACACAAAAATATTACAATTAAAGCATTTACAGTTCTGTTTATTGCATATTTTTCTATTATTAAAATTGATAGTGAGCATTCGTAGGCATTCTGTGTGGCCTGGGAATATGAGGAGATACATGGAGAGGAATGGGACATCATAAGTTACTGCGTAGGGTGGCATCAATCCTATCCCAAAATTACTAGATGTATATTCTGTGACATTTGGGTCTCATCACAATCCTCTAAGTACTAAAATTACTCTGTGTTACAAAGGAGAAAACAGATTATTTTAATAATTTACCAAAATTTATACAGTTCTTGCTTCAGTTATCAATTATTGTGTTACAAACTGCTTTAAAACTTAGTAGTGGCTTTAATGCAACATAAATAGCTTAATGCTGTTTACTTCTTCATAATCTTGAAAATTGGGCAGTGAACTTGGTGGGTTGGCTGGTCTCCACTTCTGGCTCTACCGCCTGTGACAACCTCACTGGAACTGGAGGGTCTAAGCTCCATCCACATGTCTTATGTCTCAGTAGGAAAAGCTAGAATGGCTAGGGCTGGCTGGATTTCTCTTCCTTGATGGTCTCTCTTTCTCCAAGGCTACTCTCCTTCTTCCCACTTAGTTCATTGTGCACGAGCTAGACTTCTTTACATGATGGCTAAGAGTTCCTGGTTGGCGTAAAGAGCTTATCACCAGCTAGTCAAAAGGTTGATTAGCGTACACTCAGATGCACTTTGGAAGATGCCTGGCAATCTGCTTCTGGAAGATCACAGCCAATGATGTAGACCCTGTTACCTATGTACAACAGCCCTAAACCATGCTCTATCCTGTGCCAATCACACTGTCTCTGACACTCCCATCCCAGTTATCCCAGTCACTGAATCAATCCACCTCATAGAGGGCCTTCCTCTCCTTCTCTGTCCCTCCACCCTCCCAAGCATGATGTCCCTCTCTAAGGACCAGTCTCTCCTCACAACATGTCCAAAGTACGTTAGACGGAGCCTCAGAATCCTTGCCTCCAAAGAGCCACCCGGTTTAACCCTTTCCAGAACAAATCTGTTTGTTTTCCTAGCAGTCCATGGTATTCTCTATGGAACACAGTTCTACTCTCACAACTGTGGGAGGCTCCATGAATCAGAATTGACTTGATTACAGCTGGGCTTACTGGCTCGTTTCCAAGAATGTGGAGGCAGAATCTTTCTGGCCTCTTAAACTCGGGCACTGAACTGGACATTCTACTGCATTCTATTGGCTAAAGCCAATCACAAAGCCAGCTCATAGTTGCAGAATGGGAGGTGAGGGGAGGAGGATACTCTCCACCCTTCAAGTCAGGGTGGCATGCTCTACAGCGGCAAAGCAGGGCCGCAAAGACAGCCTGACTCCAAACCAGCCTTCCCATCCCATTCTACCTGCTGATGGCTTTGCCTGGCTAGCTTGCCCTCCTCTCCTTTTCTTCCATTTTCTCTCTCTCTGTGTATGTGTGTGTGATTTTGTGATTTTTGTGTTGGGTTTTCATTTATTCATTGTTGCTCCTTTTCCTTCCTATGTCTCGCCCTAGTTCACTTTTTTAAGAAAAATGTTCATTCATTGTTGCATAATTTCTTCCCTCTCCCTACTTTGATTCTTCTTTAAATCACATTCCCAAGAGCAAGAGGATCTGATGGAAGGGAGGCACGTTCCTGGGATCTTTGCTGAAAACAGCTGGCATCAGCATAGCAAGGTGATCTCATGAATTTCTGAGAATATTGCTTGAGTCTTTTTTTTTTCTCTCTCCCTCTCCCTTTCTTTTCTCTTTCTTCTCCTCCCCTCTATCTCTTCATCTCTTCCTTCCTTTCTTTCTCTCTCTCTCTCTCTCTACACATAGGAGATTAAGATTATATTTTGTTCATTTTATTAATGCACCTACACCAAGAGGTTTCTGCTGGAGAGAACCTGAAAACTGACGATAGACTGCTGGACAATGGTTACATCAGCAGAGTCGTGATGCTCAGCTGCTCCTAAGCTCTGCAGGACAGTGAGGCTGGGGGGAAAAGCTATTTGCTGACCTTGACTTTGCACAAGACTTGGGTTGTAAAGAAAGAATTGTGAGCTCCTTCTGAAGTGAAGTGCTTTTGTTGTCCCAGTTTACATCTGGTGTGTGATGTCCTAGTTAGTCTAATTTTTCTTAGGTGAAAATATCCCAATATGGCCAATAGTTTATATTCTCATCTCATCTTCTGTCACTCGCATGCCATAGGAAGTTGGGTCCTTTCTCTTCCCTGAGCGTCCACTTCCTCATCTGACCAGGTTCCATTAATCTATCTCACAAGAGGTATGGATCACTTGTCAGTCCCTTGGGTACACAAGTATTTTGAGCTCAGCTACTATTTGAAAGTTTGGTGGTTCCAGTGCACCCAGCAGTACCTCGAAAGATCTACTCTGGCAATGAGATTTTGCTTATTTGATCTTGACTCAGGGTGTGAGGAGTAAGATACCATTCTTGTACTCCTACAAAATTTCAGATATTTATGTCAGGGAGACAATCTCTGAAGAAGTGAGATTTAGACTGCGGTTTGAAGAACAAGAGTCAGCCAAGAAGAGACTTTGGAGCATCCCAGGTCATAAGAACAGGAAATCTGAAGGTCCTAACTCAAGAGATGGTTCATTCTGGGGTACAGGGGTACAGAATGGAGCTCAGGAGTATGGCCATGTTCTATAAAGATGACTGACAATTTTTATCCAGTTAAAAGGTTACACAGGGCTAAGAAGAACCAGTTCTTGGAGAAGGACATCATGCTTGGAAGAATGGAGGGACAGCACAGGAGAGGAAGACCCCAGATGGATTGACATGATATCTGAGGCAGTGGGATTAGATGTGTCAAAGTCAGTGAGACTGGCTTAGGATGAAACTGAGTTCAGAGCTATTGGGCATAGGGTCATTATAAGTCACAGGTTATATGAAAGCACATAGCAACTTATTTGTGAGGCATATTTGATGAACTAAAATCAATACATTATTATTAACTAAAGCTATTGGTTTACATTATAGTTCTTTTGTGATATGTTCTATTGTGATTTTAATCAAAGTTTACAGAAAAGTTGGATTTTCATTCATTCATTGCTGCACATTTTCCTCCCTACTGCCTCCCAGTTCAGTCTTTAAAAAAATTTTTTTTTGTTATCGCACATTTTCTTCCCTCTTCCCTCATCCCAAGTCTTCTTTGTTGTTGTAAACCAGGCTGCTCCTTGGAGGCAAGGATTCTGAAGTTCAGACATTCTTTGGACACATTGCAAGGAGGGACCAGTCCTTGGAAAGGGACATCATGCTTGGGAGGGTGGAAGGACATAGAGAGAAAGACCCTCGATGAGATGGGCAATTCAGTCACTGGAGCAATGAGGGTAGGTGTGTCAGAGACAATAAGGTTGGCACAAAATAGATCAGGGTTTAGGGCTGTTGTACATAGGGTTGCTATGAGTCACAAGCAGCTCGACAGCACATAACAACAACATAATTTGATGAATTCTGGCAAACGCATAATGTCATGTGTCCACCATTATATTATCATGAATAACAGTTCTTGTTCTTATTAGGGGCTGTCTCACCGAAATAAGATGAACAAGGGGCCTGAAACTGTTCTATTGTGTGCTGTCTTTATGACCTCTGACACACTTGAGCCAATTGCTGCAGTCACTATATCAATCTATCTTGTTGGGGGTCTCTTCTCTTTTCCTGACCCTCCATCTTCCCAAGTATGACATCACTTTCCAGGAAATAGCCTCTCCTAGCTACATATCCAAAGTACGAGAGACAGAGATTTGTCAACTTTGCCTCCAGGGAGCACTCTGGCTGCACTTTTTCTAAGACATATCTGTCCCTTTGGCAGTCCTCTGGATACTCAGAAATATTCTCTAGCCCCACAACTCAAAGTTATAAATTCTTATACTGTCATCCTGATTAATTGTCCAGCTTTCAGATGTATGCTGTTGAATACCACCAAGTGGGAACTGACCTATAGCTGATGCTCTGGTGGGTCTTTAGAGACACTTAATCACATGAGAGAAGATTGCCCAGCCTTCTCCAGTGCAGCAGCTGGTGGCCTTGAAACACACGCCTTTGGGATTGCAATGCAACTACTTAAACCAGGCCAAAGACCAAGGCCTGAATCAGGCACACCTTAGTCTTCATGTTGATATCATGGCTCCTCCTGTGTGATATACTGTCTCTGAAAACCCACTAGAGGGTCTGCTATAAGTTGGTTTCAACTCAACAGTACACAATAGTTCTACTGTGATAAAAATTGCTTGTGTTCCACCTGCTCATCTTTCTATCTTCTTCCTTCCTTCTGGAAAACACTTATTTTTTTATTGTCTTTATAGTTTTGCTTTTTCTAAAAGGTCATTTTAATGAAATAATAAAATATGTTCTATTTCCAGACTGGTGTCTTTTTAAAATTATTATTATTAAATTTTATTAGTTTTAATGAACATTTACAGAGATTTTGGGTTTTCATTCATTCATTGTTGCACTGCAGACTGGTGTCTTAACAATATGCATTTAATATTCCTCCACATCTTTTTCAGAGCTTGGTAGTGAGAGTTCTTTAGTTAATGAAAATACCCCATTGCATACATGCACTGTCATTTGTTCATACACTCCTCTACTAAGGGACATCTAGATTATTTCCAATTACTGGCAACTATTAATAAAAATCATATTAATATTCATGTACAGGTCTTTATGTGGACATTAATTTTCAACTCTTTTAGGGTAAACACCTAGGAATGCAACTGCTGCCTCATATGGTAAGCCTATGTTTTTGTAGTGTAAGAAATTGCTAGTCTGTCTTTCAAAGTGGTTGTAGCATTTTTCATTCCCATCAGCAATGAGTGAGAAATACTGTTGTTTCAAATCTTCAATAGTGCTGGATGTTGTTAGTATTTTGAGTTTTAACCATTTTAATAGTTGTGCACTGCCATCTCATTATAGTTTTTATTTGCAATATCTTAAGGGCACATGTTGTTGAAAATCTTTTCATATGTTTATTGCCATCTGTACATCTTTTTTAGTAAGATATCTGTTCCTATCTTTTGTCCATTTCATAATTGACAGATTGTTTGTTTTCTTATTTTAATTATCTTTTATTGCTTTTGATGTTAAGAAACTTTTGGGAGCTACAAGCAAAGATTTATATACCTCTTTTCTTATTATTACACTTAATTCTGTTAAGTCTTCATGTATATTGCTTTTACATCTATATTTACAAAAAATAATTGTCTGCCGTTTTCTTGTGATGTCTTTGTCTGGTTTTGATATCAGAGTTATACTGGCCCCAAAGAATGTTCGGAAGCCTATCTTCCTTTTTTTTTTTTTTTTTGTTTTAAGCAAGAATCTATGACCAATTGCTATTTATTCTTTTTCAAATATTTGGCAGTATTCATCAGTGAAGCCAGCTGTGCCTGGTCTATTCTTTATGGGTACTTTTTTGTTTTGTTTTAAAATTACTAACTCAATCTCTTTGTTTGCTGTAAGTCTATTCTGACACTCTATTATTCATGGGTCACTTTCTTGGACATTGCCCATTTCACAACTTATCTAATTTATTGTTATACAACTGCTCCTCGGATTCTCTTATGATCCTTTTTCTAAAAAAATATATCTACAAAGCCAGTAGAAATATCTCCTATTATCTTCCTTATTTTAGTAGTTTAAGTCTTTTCTCTTTTTGTTGTTCAACATAAACGTTTGTCAGTTTTGTTGATCTTAAAGAACCAAGTTTTACTTTTGTTACTTTTCTTTATTACTTTTCTATTCCATGTTTCATTAGTTTCTGCTCTAATCTTCCATTTCCTCTTCTTTTTCCAATGCCCTAGGTGGATGTTTAGATTATTAACTTGAGATCTTTTTATCGTACACTCTTACAGCTATAAATTTCTCTTTTTCATGTGCATTGTTCTTTACCTTCTGTAATCCTGGGTCTTATTGTATCCTCCCTGTGTACCTTACAGAATACTGAAGGGACTGGAGTGAAACAACCAGGTCGCAAGCCAGGAAGTCTTGGCCTGATCCTGACATGTCCTGCTCTAAGTCTCACTTTTTCTTATCTGTAAAATGAACGGCTAGCAGAGAACATAAAAAGACTGTTTGCCAAAGAAGACATTCCCATGAACACATGAAGAAATAGTCACAATTGTTAGCTATTATTAGTGGTGGTACGTGCCTGCAAAGTTACCTGCAGCTCATAGTGACCCAATGCACAACAGCTCTGAATGCTGCCGTATCCTGAGCCAGTCTCACTGTCTCTAACACACGTGTCCCCATTGCCCCAGTCACCGAGTCAATCCATCTCCCTCAGAGTCTTCCTCTCCTGTGTTGACCCTCCACATTTCCAAGCATGATGTCCTTCTCCAAGGACTGGTCCCTCCTATGGAGTCTCAAAATACTTGCCTCCAAGGAGCGGCTTTGTTTCACCTTTCCCAAGATTATTAGAGAGAGAAATCAAAACAACAAAGATATATCATCTCACCCCAGGAACAACACCAAAGTTCACCAAGACAGCAATCATCAAATGCTAGAGGATGTGGAGAGATTAGAACTTTCATACACTGCTGAAGGGAGTGTACTGTGGTGTGATCACTATAGAAGCAAGTTGGCAATTTCTCAGAAAGTTGGGAACAGAAATATCAGTTGATGCAAAATTCCAATCTTAGGTATTTTTCCTAATAACTATAAGTTGCTCCACTAACAGATATACATACACTTGTGTTCACAGATGACTCAATGGCACATAACAACACAACAACATGTTAACTGCCCCTTATTTACAATTGCAAAGAGTTGGAAACATCTAAAATGTCCATCTTGGAAAAATGAATAAAGAAACTGCAGGACCTTCACATAGCAGAGTATTATTCAACACTAAAGATGGAAGGAATATACTGAGTCACTGTATCGAAAGGAATTGGAAGACACAGAAGAATTTCATGAAACAACATATGAGCAAGAGCCTATGGTGATG
>NW_006399880.1:4052924-4055732 GCF_000299155.1 Elephantulus edwardii | reverse complement strand
TGAATTGATTCAGTGACTGGGATAATCGGGATGGGAGTGTCAGAGACAGTGTGATTGGCACAGGACAGAGTGGAGTTTAGGGCTGTTGTACATAGGTTCGCTATGAGTCACAAGCGACTTGACAGCACATAACAACAACAACAACAAAGAATGATAAGAATTCTGATGTCCTAATTTTGCAGACCGAGGGTAAAGTATTTTTATAATTATTAATAATGAGACAGACTACCAGGAATGATATAGAATAGAGAGCATGGAAAACAGGGGGCCAACAGTTCCCATGACTGAAGGCCTCAAGCTATGCCTCTCCAGGTAGTTATTGAGAATCATAAGGAAGGTAAACAAAGGAAAATCATAAGTACAAACAAAAACAAAGGATCATAATGAAATTTTTTTTTTACATGTAAGGTCAATTTCCTCTTTATGCTTATCTCAGGAGGGAGGAATTCAGTTAATACAAACTAAGAACAATGTTGACTCTTAGGGAATGCCTTAGTGCCACAGGGTGACCTTCAGCTTATATTAAGCCTCCCTCATATCCTGATACAGCATTTGGTTTATTATTAATATTAAATTTGATATTCAGCTTCCCACATCCTAAGGGTAAGGAGTTGGATGGCCAATCTAAAGGCAGATATTTTGAATCTACCAGCTGCTCCGTGGGAGAAAGATGCACAGTCTCCTCCAGTGCAATTTATAATCTCTGAAAACCTGCTGGAGGGCCAGCTATTAGTTCTGAGGACAATGAACTGTTATTGTCAAAAGGAATGGTAAAGACACCATAAAACACTGCACGGGGGGCAGCAGCGGAGGGAGAAGGGGGAACCCCACAACACGGCTGAATCTAGAGTTAGTTATGCTAAGTGGCATAAGTCAGTCACAAAAGGACAATTCTGGTATAAGACCACTATTATTAATAAAGAGATAGGAAAGGTTTGCACACCTTATAATAAACCTTACAAGTTTAACTGAGATGGAAAGGGAGGGATAGAGGAAGGAGGAAAACTAATAAATGGATATGTTGGGTGAAAGGATTTGAATAGCTATTGTAATTAATTGTGTTAGATAATTACAATTGGTGTTAAAAAGAAAACGGCAAAAACCATTATTGTAGAATGAGTATGAGGATCCAAGGGGGGATGGAAATAGAGGGGTGAGGGTGGGGACCTAGGACGTTAATCATAGGGTTGTATAATTTGATGGGTGGGTGGGATGAAGGAAATGGGAATGATCTTTTGTGGAAAAACAGTGTTTTCAAGCTTTGTAAGTAAATTAGAATAAAATTTTAAAAAATAAAACTATATATTAATTGAGGGGAATGTCAATTTTGTTGTTGTTGTTGTTATGTGCCATCCAGTTGCTTTTGACTCATAGTGACCCTATGTACAACAACCCTAAACTCTGCTCTGTCCTGTGCCAATCGCACTGGCTCTGACACACCCATCCCGATTACCTCAGTCACTGGATTAATTCACCTCATAGGGGGCCTTCCCCTCCTGTGCTGTCCCTCTACCCTTCCAAGCATGATGTCCCTCTCCAAGGACTGGTCCCTCCTTACATGTCCAAAGTATGTTAGACAGAGCCTCAGAATCCTTGCCTCCAAGGAGCTGTCCAGTTTGACCCTTTCCAGGATGAATGTTTTCCTAGCAGTCCATGGTACCCTCAATACTCTTCTCCAGCACCACAGCTCAAAGGCATCAATTCTCCTATCCTCCTTAGTCACTGCGGCCCTCAGGCCAAGAAAAATCTATCTACACTCCAGTTTTACAGGACACATCACCTTCTCTTGGGAAGCATTACCACTAAACAGTGGTCACAACATAAGAAATTATCAGTAGCTGAGGTGTTTGGAATCACAGAAGCCAAGGAAGCTTCAGATATAAGCTCAAGGGCTGGACAATGGGAGATAGATGCTGAAGGGAGTGGGTAGAAGTGGATGGGTATCCTAGTGGAGCAGGGAAATAAGTGGGTAAAGAGACTTGTCCCAAAGGCAGGGACAACACTGATACTAATGGTTAACTCCACAATAAGGGATATCTCTTTCACTTTTTCTGTAAAATACTGGTCTATTTGATACTTCTCTAAATCTAAACATTCAGATTAAGATGGACAGGAAGAAGGATTGGCCATCCACTTCTGAAATAGCAGGCGTCCAAAACCCTATGTAGCAGGAATATCAATAGGATTTGTAAACTTTTACTCAAATAAAAAATGTTTTTAAAAATCAGTATGTGAGGGGAAAACTTTCTACTCTACCAACTTGGAGGGCAGGCTTGTGTCTGACTCAGCTCTGTGTCTCTTTGGAAAAAGACATCTACTTTTTCTGTCCACCTGGCATTCTCCCCCTTCTCTGTGGTAAAGACACCTGCCTTCCCTTAAAGGAGACACCACCACTTTATGTTATGTTTAGGTCACATGTTCTTAACCTGTCTCCTGTCATAGGACCCTCTGGAAGTCTGAAGAAGCTATAGGCTCTTCCTTCATCCATTGCTTTTATTTTTGTTTGTTTTCATCTGTTCCTTTTAAATGCACAATAGTTTAAATGCCTTAAAGCAAGCCAATTATATTTAAGCAGCTATAAAATTATTTTTAAAAACATATTTGTAATTTGATAACATATGTGTTCATTTATTACACATCAAATAACAGATATAGTTCTAGTTAGTCTAATAATTATACTTTAAAAATAATGATAGGTATAAATGGTATTTTGAGATATTTGTTCCATCTTAAAGTGATATGAAATATCTGTGATTTCTGTTAGTGACACTTCTGAGGGTGATACTTCTTTTTTTTAATTATTATTAA
>NW_006399880.1:4048780-4051533 GCF_000299155.1 Elephantulus edwardii | reverse complement strand
TTTTTACCCTGTTGGAGAAGTTTTTGGATGTGCATAGGGATTTGAGTCTTAGAAGATCCCATTCATCTACGTTATCTTCTCCTGGTTGTAGGTGAGGGTGATACTTCTGACAACTGCATTTTGTTGGCTAAATTAATAAGTGATTGTTGTTGTTAGGTGCCATTGAGTCAAGTATGGCTCACTGTGACACTATGAGCAGCAGATCTCAACCCTGTCTTGTTCCATTCTCACACTTCCTGACACCCTAGAGCCCATCACAGGAGTCACCACATCAATCCACTTGGTTGAGGACCTTCCTCTCCTGTGTTGCACCTCCACCTTTCTTAGTATCATGTCCTTCTCCAAGAATAACCCCTCCTAGCAACATGCCTGAAGTATGTGTATGTAACAAAGCGTCACCATTCTTCCCTCCAACGTGCACGCTGGCTGCACTCTCCATGACATATTCATTTGCTCTCTTGGCCATCCATGTAATATTCAGTGCTCTTCTCTAACACCACAGCTCAATGGTATCAATTCTTTTCTGTAATCCTTATTCATTGTCCAGCTATCAGATGCATAGCAAGTGACCAGAAAGACCATGGACTGAATCAGACGCATCTTAATCCTCAGAATGACATCATTACTCCTCAGTAATTTGGAGAAGTCCCTAACTGCAGACTTTCCCAGTGCAATACATCTCCTTATTTTCTGACTGCTGGTACTACCTTGTGGATCTAAGTAAGATAAAATTGTTGACAGTTTCGATCTCTTCTCCATCCACCATGATGTTGTCTGTTGGCCCAGTGGTTAAAAAAAAGAAAAGTCTTTTTTTTTTTATATTGAGATGCAATCCATACTGAAAACTGCGTTCTTTGATCTTCTACAAGTGCTTCAAGTTCTCCTCACTTTCAGCAAGCAAGGTTGAGTCATCTATCTAGATAGCGCAGGTTATTGATGAGTCTCCCTGCAATCCTGATGCCACATTCCTCTTCATAGAGTCCAGCTTCTCTAATAATTTGTTCAGCATACAGATTGAATAGGTATGGAGAGAGAATACTACCCTGATGCACTCTTTTCTTAATTTTAAACCATGCATTGTTTCCCTGTTTTGTTCACACAACAGCTTCCTCATCTAGATATAGATTTCACATGAGCATGATTAAGTGCTCTGGGATTCCCATTCATCTCAGTGTCAACCACAACTTGTTATGACCCACACAAATGCCTTTGCATAGTCAGTAAAGCACAAATAGACATTCTTCTGATATTCTCTACTTTCAGCCAGGATCCAGCTTATACCAACAATGATATCTCTGATGCTATGGTCTCCTCTAAACTCTGCTTGAACTTCTGGCAGTTCCCTATATATGTACTGGTCTAGCTGGTTTTTTAAAATGATCTTCAGCGGTAATGTGCTTGCATGTGATATTTATATTATTGTTTGATAGTTTCCACATTCATTTTGGTCACCTTTCTTGGGACTGGGAACAAATATGGATCTCTTCCATAAGTGAAGGAAGGGTTAAATTTCAGTAAAAGATTAGAGATAAGAGATCTGTAGTTTTTTCCCATCCAGGGTAATAGTTTCCTGCTGCAGGAGTGGCATCCACTTCCTAAACAGCATGGCTCTGAAAACTCTGTGAACTTTGATATATGATGATGGTTGTGGAAGGGCTTCAGACCTTTTGTTCATGGGGTCACTATAAGTCGTCAATGGCAATCAACAACACATGAAACCATTATTGTGAGACTTCCTCTAGAAATTCTTCCCTCCTGAGCTCACACCCTGGCCAGTGAGAACAGGAACTGGCTCAAGGATGGTCACTGGAGTTGACTGATAAAATCAGAGCAGCTCCTGGACTTCTGATGAGCAGCTGGGAGAGTTCCTTCTACTGGAATGGCTAAGAGGATTGGGTACAGGTCTAGAATGTATCACCTAGGCATCAAGCTGTTGTAGAAGAGATATCACAAATGGTTGCCTTTAACAAACAGAAATCTGTTCTTTTATCATTGAGAAGACTAGATGTCTAAATACAGGGTGTCAACTCTAGGAGAAGTCTCTCTTTATATATTGGTCTAGCCTGGTGCTCCTGTTAGACTAAATTCTCTGTGTGAAAAGCCCTTCAACACCGGGGAAGGCTAAGACATGTGTTATACACCAAAAATTCAAAACCATTGATATCAAGTCAGGAGTCTCTGAAGCTGTGAATTTCAACAGGAGGAGCCTCTGGTGGATTTGAACTACCAGGGATCTGTAACCTCTGGGTTACCAATGCAGCTGACTACAGACTACACAATCAGAGCTCCTTACACAAATGCTCCTCCAGACAACTCTTTTTTTGTGGTTATGAGGTCCCCCCCCACCACCACAGTAGAGCCCTTTCCTTTTTTTTACTCTTTTTTTTCTTAATTTTTTAATACCAGAACATTTATTGCAGAACTAAACATTGTCATTCTTTTTTCCCCTTCTTTTTTTTTCCCCTTCTTTTTTTTTCCCCTTCTTTTATATAATGCACACATATAATTCACACATGTACATATAAATAGTCCATAAAGAAAGACATGATTTTGAGTGAAGTACATTACAAACAGTCAATTCATCTATATTATAGTATTGTACTTTTTTAAGGGTTTTTTTTTTGTTTTTTAATTTATTATTAATTTTAATGATCTCTAAAGTATGCAAGAGCAACAGTGTCTCTTTGGAGATGAAGGTGCGCCTGATACAGGCCATGGTCTTTGCAATCACTTGTTATGCATCAGAGAGCTGG
>NW_006399880.1:3986512-4048300 GCF_000299155.1 Elephantulus edwardii | reverse complement strand
ACTTTTCTCCCCTCCCAACCCTTCCCCCTAGTACACTACCCTCTTGGAAAAGTAAAAGAAAAATTCTTTCATTGTTTTACAATCCCTCCCTGCAGGTCTACTCCACTATACAGCCTTTGCTCTGGACTCCTGTCATAACAAAAATACCTAGTAATTTTCTCTCTTAAACAGTTTTCTCCCTCATCTGTTTCAATGCAGTGTACATTATTTAACCCATCCTTCTCAGACTCCTCCCAACCCCAAAGTCAGTCCTTCTTTACAACAGAGGCACTATGCAGTATTTGTCCTTTTGTGACTGAGATATTTCACTCAGCATAATGTCCTCCAGGGTCACCCATTTTGAATAATATTGCATAAGTTCCTTGTTTTTCAATGCAGCATAGTATTCCACAGCTTCTTTATCCATTCCTTTGTTGATGGGCACTTAGGTTGTTTCCAGCTTCTTGCTATTGTGAACAAAGCCGTGATAAACATGGGTGTAACATTGATATTCTTAAGATAAACTCACACTGACTGCAACAGCTGCCCTCTTGGGTTTAGGTGCTGTTCCTTCAAGGCATCCATGCCTGAATCTGTGGTAAACAATTTTTAGGTGCCTCATAGGACCAGAACTGGTGGTATTTCTCCTTGTAGCCTGGCACCCCAGTTGTGCTTTCTCTTGCGCTTGGCAGGGCAGCCACACTTGGACAGGTAGACTTCTGGAGGTGGCAGACCTGGAGCCACAGTGGCAGCACAACATGTGTGTCTTACTTACTGCAATCCTTTCCAGATGATGACATTTCCTTCATCATCTCACTTATGAAGTTGAGACCAAAAAGTCCTCTTTTACTTCTGTGAAATAAAAGCTCCGGGCTCTAGTGCATGGGGACTCTATCCCAGAGCTCATGCCTTTCTGGGACTTCTAATCAGCCAGGAGCTCCAAGAAAGATAGACAATCTTCTCCCCTTTGATTTGCAGCCTCAGTCTAACTTGAGGAGATAAAAGGCATTAAGGCCACACCCCAGGGAAACTCCTCTTATGCCAGATCAGAGCTTTGGTGCATTCCACCCTTAATGCTTTTCAACTGTTTGGTTTATCAGACCATCGCAGATCATTGCATAGTTTTCACATTATATCATTCTCTCTTGTCTCTGCTGTTGATTTAGAACCAGCTCACTGTGGACCCCACACTGGGCTTTTTGAGGCTGTAAGTCACATGGGAGGAGACTAAACCTTTCTTCCTTGGAGCCTCTGGTGAATTCCTACCATTATTTCATTGTTATTGTTGTTAGGTGTCATTGAGATGAATAGACTCGTAACAACCCTAACAACAATAGATTTGAATCCTGTCCTATCCTGTGCCATGCTCATCGACTCTAATGCACATGAGCCCATTGTAGCAGTCAGTCACTGTATCAATCTATCTGGTTGAGGGTCTTCCTCTCTTTTATGATTCTCCAACTTTAGAAGCATGATGTCCCACTCTAAGGAATAGTCTTTCTTAGAAATATGCCCCAAGTATGTGAGACAATGCCTTTTATTATTGCTTCTCCAGAGAGCATTCTGCTTGTACCTCTCCAAGACATATCTGTTCTTTTCATGGAGTATTCACTATATTTCTTCAGCACCACACCTTAAAGGCATTAATCCTTCTTCTGCGATTCTTATTCATTGTCATGTTGCTGTTGTTGTGTACTGTTGAGTTGGAACTGACTCATAGCTGACCCTCCACTGGGTGTTCAGAGGCAATTAATCCCACAGGAGGAGATTGCCCATCTTTCTCCTGCAGAGCAGCCGGTGGATTGGAACCATGTGCCTTCAGGATTGCAGAACAGTGTCTTACCACTAAGCCACCAAGGCAAGTGATTTAACAGAGCACATGCATAGCAAGAGATTGAAAAGATTGATGCTGGAATCAGGCACACCTTTATCCTCAAACTGGCATTATTGTTTTTCAATTATTTTGAGAGGTCTCTGACAGCAGACTTGCCTAGTACCTCTCTGACTACTAGTACCAAGGGTGTTGATTGTGGATCCAAGCAAGACAAAATCATTTACAGCTTCAATTTTTTTTCTCTGCCTATGATGATATTGTTTATCAGTCCAATGGTGAGAATTTTTGCTCTTGATGTTGAGATGTAATTCATATTGAAAGTGATAGTCCTTTATCTTCTGCAGCAAGCATTTTAAGTCCTCCTCACTTTCATTAAGTAAGGTTGTGTCATTTCCATAATACTGTTTGTTATTAAGTCTTCTTCCTATCCTGATGTCACATTCTTCTTGATAGAATCCATCTTCATGAATGTTGTATTCAGCTCATATGGGCGTTATACATAGATCAAGAAGCCATTGCCTGAATGGAACAAGGAAACACTGTATGGTTTAAAATCCGGAAGAGTATGTGTCAGGATTACATTGTTTCTCCACACCTATTCAATCTGTATGCTGAGCAAACAGTTCATGAAGCTGGACTCTATGAAGAGGAATATGGCATCAGAATCAGAAGAAAACTCAACAACAACCTTCATTATGCAGTTCATACAACTTTGCTTGCTGAAAGTCAGGAGGATGTGAAATGATCAACACTAGAGCCTTCAATATGGATTACATTTCAACAACAAGAAAACAAACACCCTTACCACTGAGTCAATGGAAAGCATCATAATAGATGAAAAAAGAGGTTAAAACTACCAATAACTTCAATTTATTTGGACCTACAATCAACACCCTTGGTACCAGCAGTAAGGAGATCCAGAGACATAGTGCATTGACAACTCAATTATCAGGGATCTCTCCAATATACTGAAGAAGAACAACAATGTTAGTTTGAAAACTAAGGTGCACCTAAGTCAGGTCAAGGTTTTTACAATTACTTGCTATGCATCTGGGAGCTAGATAATGGAACAGGATGAAAGAAGAAGAATTGATGCCTTTGGGCTGTGGTGTTGAAGAAGAGCACTAAATATCCCATGGATTGCCAAAAGAATGAACTGCTATGTCTTGGAAATAATGTAGCTAGAGTGCTCTTAGGAGTTAAAGTTGGCGAAGCTTTGTCTCTCACACTTAGGACATGTTAGAGAGGCTATGCCTTGGAAAGGGATGTCATGCTTGGAAAGTAGAGAGTCAGAAAAAGAGAAGATCCTCAATGGTGTGGATTGACACCATGACTTCAGCAACATGATCAAGTGTATGACAGATGATCAGGATAGGACAGGATTCAGGTCTGTTGTTCACAGAGTCTTTAAGAGTCATACTCAACTCAACAGCACTAACAACAAGATAATGTTATCTATTGGTCCAGTGGCAAGGATTTTTGTTTTCTTGATATAGAAACACAATCTATATTGAAGGTTGGTTGTTATTCTATAATTAGTGCTTCAGGTCCTCCTCACTTTCAACAAGCAAGATTGTGATATCTTCAGAAAACTGATAGTTAATAAGTTTCTCTGTAATCCTAATGCCACATTCCTCTCCTCAAAGTCTAACTTCTCTAATTGTTTAGTATGGAGATTGAATAGTTATGCAGAAAGAATGCAACCCTGACTTATACATTGCCTGATTTTAAATCATGCAGTATTTCCTTGATCTGTTCAAATAATAGCTCTTGATCTTTGTATAGGTTTTGTATGAGCACAATTAAGGTGTTCTGGGATTCCGATTCTTCTTAATGTTAGTTATAATTTTTTTTAATGTTTGTTCTTTTTTTAATTAATTTCAATAAAAGTTTACAGAGACTTAGGGTTTCATAATCAAATTCCTTTGCATAGTCAATAAAATACAGATAACCATCTTTCTGGTATTCTCCGCTTTCAGCCAAGATCCATCTGACATCAACAATAATATTTCACGTGCCATTATCTCTTCTGAAAGCAGTTTGAGTTTTTGGCAGCTCCAGATGGATGTACTGTTCTGGTTGGTTTTTAATAACCTTCAGCAAGATTTTACTTGTTTGTGATATTAATGATATTATTAAGGTCCACATTCTGTTGGATCATCTTTTCTAGGAATGGGGACAAATATGAATCACGTTCACTCAGTTGGCCAGGTATCTATTTTCCAAATTTTTTAGTATAGACTGTTGCACACATTTGTTTGTTGAAACATGTCAGTATTCCATCAATTCCTGGAACCTATTTTTACCAATGCTTTCAGTGAAGCTTGAACTTCTTCCCTCATCATCATTGATACTTTCATATCTGGTGTCCTAAAATGTTTCAGTGTCAACCATTTGACATTCTATTCTGTATAGTGAATCTGTATAAAAAGAAAAATGATACAAGTATAGTGCCACTACTGTAATAATACTAGATAATTAAGACAGTACAATCTCCTGAGATATTACAGCCTCTAAAAACCTACTGGAAGGTCAGTTTTGAGCCAATTCCTGCTCCACAGCAATGACATTGATTGCTCTCCTAACATAAATATCATAAGTGAGTGGCTTAAAGAAGCAGATTTATTTTCTTATAGTTTAAGTGGCTTCTTGTTATGAGCTGTTGAGTTGGAACCAATACATAGCTGACCCTCCAGCTGGTTTTTAGATATTTTAAAACACACTGGCAAAAATTGCCCATCTTTCTCCAGTAAAGCAGCTAGTGGATTTGAACCAGGTGCCTTTGGATCAGCAGTGCAACTCCTTACCAACAGAGCTCCCTAGTTTAGGAGGCTATAAGTCCAGTTTAGAGTGCTGATTCTAGAGAAATCCTTTGTCAGCTCTAAATGACTTTATTTCTTCTGCTTCTTGCTTCCTTGCAGAGCTCCATGTATCTTGGTATCTATTTTATTCCATCTTTCTTTTGCTCTCTTGTTTGTTTAATCTCTTTATATCTCAAAAGAGATGGACTCAGAGCATAAATTCTACTAATCCTGCCTCATTAACGTGACAAAGACAAACCATTCCCAGATTATATACGCTGTCATAGAGGTTGCCCTATCCTGTGCCATCTTCACAATCTCCACCATCTTCAAGTCCACTGTTGCAGTCACTGTCAAACCCATGTTGGTCAGGCAAACACTCTCTCTCTCTCTGTCTCAGTGGAAGCACAATTCAGTCCATAAGAATATTACTCAGACATGATGAGAAATTGAGTTCTGCCACATGCTATGCCATAGATAAAACTTAAAATACTTAAAGTTTACAAAAGTAATTGTGGTGATAGATATTTTGTAGCCTCAGGGACTACTGAGATGGCACATTCTATCTTAAGACAGTATACAAAACAAACAAACAAACTCTATGTCAAGTGTCACATACTTGGGCATATTGTAAGGTGGGCCAGTCCTTGAAATAGAACTTCATACAGGGAATGGTGGAGGGTCAGAGAAAGAAAGGAAGACTCTCAACAAGATAGTTAATATAGGGACTATAAGGAGGGACTAAATAGAAATTCCATATGACTGAGCTATTCCACTACTTTGAGAAAATGAAAACAGATGCACAAACAGAGATTGTGAGAAGGGCTCAGGTTAGGTCAAGGTTCAGATCCATTGTTCACAGTTACTATGAATCATAGTCAACTCCATGGTACCTGACCACCACAGTGAATGAGACACAGAAGGATAATTGTTGTATTGTCCTTGTTATTGTTGTTATGCACCCTTAGGTACTGACTCAGAACTGACCCTCTAGCCAGAGGCTTTAAATCACATGGAAAGAGACTGCCTATCACCTCCTGCAGAATAGCTGATGGATTCGAACCACCTGCCTTTAGGTTTAGGTCTCTTTGCTCTTGTAAATAATGCAGCAATAAACATGGACGTGCATGCACCTGTTTGAGTTGTGGTTCTGGTTTCTTTAGGTTATATTTCCAGTAGCGGAATTGCTGGGTCACATGGCATTTCTATTTCCAACTTTTTGAGAAAATCTCAGACTGCTTTCTTTAGTGGCTGTACAATTTCACATTCCCATCAGCTGTCAATAAGAATTCCAATATCTCTACAATCTCGTTAGTATTTGTTTTTTTAAGCATTTTTTTTAAATCCACCAATACCACTACTAGATAGATATCCCACAGAAACAAGAATGGTAACACTAACATTCACGCATTCATGGGTTGTTGGTTTTTTTTTCCAGCATTATTTACAATAGCAAAGAGTTGGAAACAACCCAAATACCTATCAGCAGACAAATGGTTAAAGAAATGGTGGCACTATTAATATATAATAGAGTATTATACATCACTAAAAAATAATCAAGGATTCATTAAATACTGCACATCATGGATGACTCAAGAACAAACTATGATGTGGGACCTAAGTTGGCCACAAAAGGACAATTACGATATTGTTGTTGTTGTTGTTGTTATGCGCTATCCAATTGTCTGCAACTCATAGCGACCAATGTGCAATAGCTTTAAACTCTGCTTTATCATGAGCCTGTTTCACTGTCTTCAAACACATACATTTTTTCCCCAGCCACTGTGCCAATCCATCTCATCTGAGATCTTCCTCTCCCATGCTATGTCTTCTCCCTTCCAAGCAAAATGTCCTTCTGGCCACATGTCCAAAGTATGTGGGACAGAGCTTCAAAATCCTTGCCTCCAAGGAGCAGTCTGGTTTCACTCTATCTAGTATAAACCTATTTGTTATCTTGGAAGTCCATTGCATGTCCAGTTTTCGTCTCCAGCACCACAACTCAAAAGCATTAATTCTTTTATTGTCATATTTGGTCGTTGTCCAGTAATTGTGAAGACCATGGTCTCAATCAAGCATGCTTTAGTCTCCACATTGACATCATTGCTCTTCAGCACTTTTGAGAGGTCCCTGCCATCAGCTTTCCTAGAGAAATCCATCTTTTGATAATAAGACCACTAATATAAAAAGCTTAAGAAAGGTTTCCACTCAGATAGAACCAATCTTAAAGGGAAATTGAGATGAGAAGGAAAAGAGAAGGGAGTACAATTAATAAATAAATAAGTTAGATGAAGAGAAAAGCAATTTATGTATATACAATAAGGGGCTGATGAGAAATTTTCATTGATTACACGAATCAAGTATAATTAATGCTATAAAACAAAATGTTTGGGAATAATTGAATGAAAAACAGATTTGCGTTGTAAATTTCACTTAAATAAAATAAAGAATAATAAAGAAAATACTTAATGGAATGTTTTTATGTTATATATATTTTGTCAGATTTTGTTTAAGTATAAAAAAGAAGACAGAGACAAAAAGAAGTCATTGGCTTTATCAACAATAAAAGATGTTCCCTCCAAGACCAAAAAACCCAAACAAACAACAACAACCAAACAAACTAAAAGATGCTCCTAACAAATTTGAATGATGGGAATAACAATAACATCTTTCATGTTGTTGTTGTTGTGTACTGTCAAGTTGAAAATCACTTATAACTGAATGTCCAGTGGGTTCTCAGTCAGTAAATAACGTGAGAGGAGATTTCCCATTTTTCTTCTGTGGAGGAGCTCGTAGATTTGAACCAAGTAATTTTGGATTGTCAATGCAACTACTTATCACTAAGCTACCAGAGTTTTCCAGATCCTTCATGCAAAGGATAAAAATGTCTTACTTTTTCCCCCCCTAGAAGCAGTGTAAAAAAAAAAAAAGTAATGGAGTAGCTCAAGATATACTCAGTGTAAAGTGTTTCATAGGCTAGTCTTGGTAGGATGAATAAAGAAATAGACTAATTGTCATTATTTTCATAAATGAGGCCCAGCTTTTCATATTCTGTAGTGATGTAATCAGGACCATATTACCACCTCAACAATACAACTCTAGAATCATGTTATTATTATGTGCCATCAAGTCACCTGCAACTCATAGCAACAGTACGTACAATAGCTCTGAACCTTGCCCTATCCTGAGCCAATTTCACTGTTTTCCAGCAGACTTACCCTTATTACCCCAGTTACTGTGTCAATCCATCTCATCTGAAGTCTCTCCTGTCCTGTTCCTCCACCCTTCCAAGTTTGATGTTCTTCTCCAAGGACCAGTCCTTCCTGGCAATATATCCAAAGGACATAAGACAGAGCTTCAAAATCCTTGCCTCAAAGAAGCAGCTTGGTTTCACCCTCTCCAAGATAGACTTGTTTGTTCTCTTCGCTATCCATAGTATGTTCAATATTCTTCTCCAGCACCACAGCTCAAAGGCATTGATTCTTCTTCTGTCATCCTTAGTCATTGCCTAACTTACTGATGCATAGCAAGTAATTTGTGAAGACCATGGCCTGAATCAGATTCACCTTAGTCTGTAGACTGACATCATTGTTCTTTAGCATTTTAATGAGATCTCTGACAGCAGATTTCCCTAAGGCAATTTGTCTTTTGATTTCCTGACTGCTGATATCAAGAGGATTGATTGTGGAACCAAGCAAGCTGAAATAAACAGCCTCAATTTTTAACACCAATGCAGATCATGTCTGTGACGCACTGACATATTTAAAGGAACAAGGTAGATGTATAGGTATTGAAAGGAGTCCTAGTGGCATAATACATTATGTATTAGGCCGCTAATCAAAAGGGTGACAGCTTGAGTCCACTAGTTGCCCCATAAGAAAAAGTGAGATAGTCTCCTCCCTCATCCCAAAATGTACAGCTTTAGAAACCATGTGGACTCATTGTCATGAGTTGGAACAGATTCCTTAGCAGTGGGTTTGGTTTAGTTTGGGTCTGCAGGTATTGAAAGGAACGCTACTGGCATAGTGGTTAAGACACTTGGTTTCTAACCAAAAGATTGGTGATTTGAATGCACTGTCTTTGATTTGTGTTGTGGGAGAAGAACACTAAATATCCCATAGACTGTCAGAAGAGCAAACAATTCTGTAGTGAAGAAAAGTGCAGCCAGGTTGCTCCTCAGAAACAAGAACAGTGGAACTTCATCTCACATGCTTTGGGCATTTTGTCAGGACGGACCGACCAGTTAGTGGAAAGAGACACCGTGCTAAGAAAGATGAAGGGTCATCTAAAGAGAGGAAGATATCCTCAACAAATGAATTGACACAATGATTATGTCAGAGATTGTGAGGATAACAAAAGACAGGGCAAGGTTCAGATCTTTTGTACCTAGGGTCACTATGAGTTGTAGTTGACTTGATGGCGCCTAACAACAGCAACAAAAATAGTCTCTCTGTAGGAAGCCCTAGTGGTGTAGTTTGTAGGGGGCTGGGCTGAGAACCCAAAGGTGGCACCTCTCTGGTGGTTCGAATCCCCCAGCAGTTCTGAGAGAGAAAGCTAGACAATCTCTGATGTCATTTTCAGCTTTAGCAAATTTGCTGGGGAGTCGGTTTAAACTCAGTGGCAATGAGGTGAGTGAGCCCTTTCATGAAACAAAGATGTGACAATCTGATTTCTGCAAAGCTGAGTAGTCTTGGGAACCTTAGAAGAACACCACCCTTTATGGTTGCAATGAGTAGGAATTTATTTGATGGTAGTTTTAGGGTTTGGGGGTAGTTTTAATTTGGTGATAGTTTTAGAGGATTTTTGTTGTTGTGTTGCTTTGTTTGGATTTGGTTTTTAAATGGAAGGTATTTAGGGAGCTCTGGTGGCCTAGTGGCAAGGAGCTGCGCTGCAATCCCGAAGGCACATGGTTCAAGGCCATCAACTGCTGCATGGGAGAAGGATGGGCAATCTCCTCCCACGTAATTAACTGCCTGTGAAAACCCACTGGAGGGTCAGCTATGGGTCAGTTCTGACTCTACAGTACTCAACAATAATATGGTAGGACTTTTAAGAGACTTAAAGAAGAAAATAACTGAAATGGTAAATACAGTAGGATTCCATTTCTATAATGCAAACAACTATAAAACCAAATTGAAGTAAAAGAAAATGCCTAGGACATTTACAAAGGGATCCTCTAAAGAGGAAGTGCTACTGAGTGGTGGTGGTCACAGAAATTTGCCTTTTCTGTGTATTGTTTCCATCTTTTTATAAAAGGATAAAACAATTATGCAGTACATGTTTAAATTTAAAATGAAAGTGAGTAAGCAAATCTGACAGAATGATCTGTTCGAATATTCCCTTTCAACCTGTTTTCCCCCATGAGATGTCACTCAGTATTCTTAGCAAAGCTAAAAAGAGTAGGACTGTGCCCAGGATGCCCTGCTGTGCCCATGATGCTGTACCCATGATGCTTTGCTGTAGCTGTGATGCTATGCCCACGATGCCCTGCTGTGCCCATGATGCCATCCCATCATGCTCTTCCATGCCCTCCATACCTAGTCATGCCTGTGATGCTGTGTCCCTCACCTGGAACTCTGCAGTTCTAGATCTGCTCTAGGAGCCAAGGAGGTTCCTCCCCATATAAAGTGATCCTGGGGTGGCCTACTGACCTGGATTCTCCTTTCAGTATCCTGCCTCCAACTGCTTCTGCTGCCAAGCTACACAGTGCCCAGATGATTTCTCCCGCAAGAGGAAGAGGGAATCAGAGCATTTCACAGTCAGGGCAGAAGCCCTGAGGGAGGCTTCTATAGTGGCAGGGTTGGGACTGAGGAACAGGTCCAAGCCTGCCATTGTGTAGACTGAGAATCTAAGCAGAGAGTGGAGTAGATAATTTTGTCCAAACTGTGAGTTCCGTTTCAGAGTAGAACTTCTATCTGACAATGTTCTGTGCACAATTTAGTAAGGCTCCCCTAAATACCACCATCATAACAAACTCGTTAGGCAGAATTCTTGGGTCTCCAGATTGTCTTTTTTTTTCTTACCCCTTTGGTTATTTAATAGCATTTAGCAACCAGCAACTTAGTTTATCAGAGGAGTTAGCTTTATCATGAAAAGCAAGTATGTTACTTTTTATTTCACGGTGTCACGAAAACACTGTAACAACACAACTGCAAGTAATACCTAGCAATGCCTTATGTCACTAACATATATATCCTGCAAGTCTGTTCATACACAGTAACCGTTATTTCTAGATAATTTTTCACTTACTGCTATGCTGCCGTATAAATTCTGCCATCAAATAAATGCACCATTATTTACATAACTATACCTTTCTTGGTTTTCTGTTATACTTTGAACATACAGGAAAAACATGATGAACACTTAATGAACATCTGTATATCTACTAGGCAGATTTTACAGATAAAAAGTAGTTTCTTGTCGTCTTTTTCAGAAAGAAATGAAATACTGCAGGTGCATTTGGATTCTTCACTGTAGTAGTCTAATTCCCACAAGATTGACTGGCTACTTAATTTATGGGGTCCCATACCAACAGAAAATACGTGGTTTCTGGTTCAAAAATCATTAAGAATTTCAAAGTGTAACAATAGCACATTAAATCAACCACAGGGACTAAGCTGGGGCTTCCATGTAACTGAATGGTTGGAATAGCCCTAAAGCTGATCCCATCTTTTTTTCACTTTCTTGAAATTGATCTGACTTTGCTGTCTCATGTTCATGATTTTACTTCATGCACATGGATGAGTCAGCATTATGAAATGCATGTCTTAAAATGTTACATAAACGGTATCCTATGGTATATACCCTTAGGCTGCTTGCTTGGCTCACTGAGTGTTTTTGTGATTTCTCTATGTGCAGTCATATAGATGTTAGTCATTTTCACTATAATCTCATCTCCATTGTGTGATCTCACCACAGTTTATTTTTGCAGTACTTTATATTCTCACCATCATGAGAAGGATTGTAGTCAATGTCCTCTGGCATAGTTTTCTGTGTACATATATTGCTTTTTTTTCCTCTCTTCTCTGTAGTTGGGTGTGTGGAATTGTACTGTTCTGTCTTAACTGAGAAGGAGCCATGGTGACACAGTGCATAACATATTAGGCTGCTAACCAAGAGACTGGCAGTTCAATGCCACAAGCCATTCAGAGGAAGAAAGGAAGAAAGATGGGGAGTTTCCTCACTTAAAGACTTTCAGCTGTTTGAGGGTCGCTATGAGTCAGACTTATCTCCCCAGAACTGAGTGGGTGGGTCTTGCTAAACACGGAGGTTTCCCCTGCAATTCTCTGCTTTGATGGCTGCATTCCACAGGCCTCTCAAAACCCCCTCTGAAGACTTCTTCCGAAGTCATCGTTCCTCTAGGGTCTACCATCCACGGAAACCAGAAACCAGGTGTCTTTTTTTTTTTAATGTATTATTTTTGTGCATGTACCGTCAAATTGGATCTGACTGGTACAGGAGGAGATTGTCCCTCCTTCTCCCGCAGAGCATCTGGTGGATTTGAACTACTTACCTCTGGGCTTGCAGTGCAGCTTACTGCCACTAGGCCACCAGAGCTCCTGAAACCAGGGGTCTTAACCCTTCCCTTTTATCATATCTGCCGCCTTTACCTTATTATTGCTGTGGGTGAGTGCCATCAAGTAGACTACAACTCATAGCGACCACATAAACATCCACATCATCCTCACCATCTGTGACAGTCACTGTGTCAATCCATCTTATTGAAGGTCTTCCTCTTTCACTGAGCCTCAACTTTCCCTAACAGTGCTTTTCCGAGAGACTGGCCCTTCCTGTTGACTTGCCCACAGTATGTGAGGTGAAGACGTTTCATCATCTTTGTCTCTAAAGAGCACCGTGGTCGCACTTCCTCCGAGAGAGATTTGTCTCTTTTGTTTGTTCTATGTGGTAGTCTTCGCCAGTACCACAAAGTAAAGACCTTGATTCTTCTTTGTCTTCCTTAGTCATTGTCCAGCTTTCACATGCATGGGAAGCAATTGAAAATATCATGGCTCAGGACAGGGGCATCAATGCCAAACTAAAAAATTCACTGCCATTGAGTCAGTCCAACCGATAAGGACCCTCCATTTGGGTCTCTGAGGTTGTAAATCTTAATGGGAGGAGACTGCTCGTCGTCCTCATGGAGCCGCTGGTGGCTTGGAATGGGCAGACATTCATGGCCTTCTGGTTGGCAGCAAACCGCCCTACAGACTAGGGCCCAGTGCCCATCGTCCGAACCTGTTGACCCTCGCTGTAAAACATGACTTTTGCCTATCTGCTCCTCCCTGGTCCTCCTGTTTCTACCACTCACCGTTACCCTGAGATTTTCTCTCACTTCCAGTCTCCAGCCCCCAGTCCCCAACTTTCTTCACCGAAGAACATATTGCATCATAGGAACAGCTTCTTGCTGCACATTGTGGGGTTCAGAGCTGTGAACCATGGGAGAGTACAGATTGGAATGTGGTCACCATCTGCAGATCTGCAACACAGTACCGGGCAGCTCTTAGCATTTATGAATTCGAAGTATATATTAGCAACATGCTGTGGCTCCCCCTTCTTTTGAATGAGATCCTTAAAATAAATTCTCCAAAGAAGCATTATGAAGACATAGAAAAGTGAACGTGGAGCAGAGTACCAAAGGACTGATCTCAAGGTCAGTAAATGGCAGTCTAAATGGTAGCAGGTTTTGGGTTATTCTTTCCATCTGCTTGCCTTATTTGATAGGGATGCTAATTTTAGATGTTGCCCTTTAATGTAGGAGACTGTCTCTTTTGGTGTTTCTATTCTGGTTGTTGTTATGTGCCAATTTTATTGTCTCTGACACACCTACTCTCATTACCTTAGTAATGTATCAATCAATCTCATCAAGGGTTTCCCTCTCTTTCTCTGTCCCTCCACCCTTCCAAGCATGATGTCTCTCTCCAAGGACCGGTCCCTCCTTACAACATGCCCAAAGTATGTCAGACGAAGCCTCAGAATCCTTGCCTCCAAGGAGCAGTATGGCTTCAACCTCTCTAGGATGAAACTGTTAGTTCTTCTAGCAGACCATGGCATATTCAACACTCTTATCCAGCACCACAGCTCAAAGGCATCAATTCTCTTTCTATCATCCCTAGTCATTGTGCAATTGTGAACACTATGGCCTGGATCAGGTGCACCTTAGTCTCCAGACTGACATCATTGTTCTTCAGTACTTTGGAAAGGTCCCTCATAGCTGACTTTCCCAATGCAATTTGATTTCCTGGCTACTAGTAGTAAGCGTGTTGACTGTGGAGCCAAGCAAACTAAAACTGTTAACAATCTCAATCTCTTCACCACCCATCATGATGCTGCCAATCAGCCCAGTGGTGACAATCTTTGTTTTCTTGACATTGAGCTTCAATCCATATTGAAGGCTGCAATCCTTGACCTTCTGCAGCAAGTGCTTCAGGTTCTACTCAGTTTCAGCAAGCAGGGTTGTGTCATCTGCATAATGCAGGTTATTGATAAATCTTCCTCCAATCCTTATCTGCTGAAATTATTTCTCACATCTCTGGACCTTTGTTTCCCTATCTCTCAAATGGGCATAAGGCACATGTATCTACCTCATCCCTGCTTTGCTATTGTCATGCTTTATTCACAGTCATTCAGGCGCCTAGGGAAGTGGAAAGAGGACTAGCCCTCAAATAGCTGAGAAACACAAAAAGCTGACTCTGATGGTGTAATCCAGAGGGAGTGACACTGCTCATTCAAAAGTCACACAACTCTGGGAGTTCAAATCCACCAGAAGCTCCACCCAGAGAAAAAGGAGCAATCTCCTCCTATGAGATTCATCACCTTGGAAACCCAGTGAAGGATCAGTCATGAGTTGGATCTAACTCAATGCCAATGAATGAATGAATGAATGAATGAATGAGTGAATAGCTGCTAGTGCTCATCACCTGGCAATTCAAAAGCCTGTTAATCAATTGCAGCATATGAAAGAGGAAATGATATACCAAACGAGTTGGTGAGGTCATAGGCTAACCTTACAGAAAGAAGAGGGCCTCACCACAGTCTTGCCTTGTTCATGTGGGCTTTTCAAGTGTAAAAAGTTCCTTATGTCCAACTCTGAGACCCTGAAAAGATGCCAGTTTGGATGTCAACTGCCCAAACAGTCCTGAGAAAAAGTTCATCCTATGGATGCCACCTGCCTGCTTCAAACAGACTCCACCCCTGCAGGCTGTGTCTGCATTCAGCTCGTGCAATGAAGCTGGAAGATATGTTGCCCCCCCCCCCACTTCCCCTACAGAGTTCTGAAGTTCTCTTCCTTAGTGGAGGGAGAGATGGCTTTCAGAATTAACAGTGCGAAACAGGCCTGGGTTAGCGTTCTTGGCCTGGGTCTTCACTTTCTGGGATCAAGTTGGGGGACAGGTGGATGTTTGGCTCCCTGACCTGGGCCACAGAACTGCAGAGTTGTGGGTCGCTGGTGGGAAGCCTCAGTGGTTGTCTTCAGGACCCGTGTCCCACCTCACCTCCTACTCAGCAGTAATTCACTAAGCAGTTGTGTTATGCGGAACATGGGAAGGGATGGCAGCTATCCTCATCACTGACTTCTCTCTGGCACCTCATGCAGTGCCTGGCACATGGTAGGTGCTCATTACATGGCTGGTGAATGACAGCAGAGTCACAGGGGGGCATCTACTAGATGTAGGTCTCTGGATACATTCTGCTGTTAGTTTCTGTCAAGTTGACTCTTGGGGACCCCATACGTGCAGACTAGAACTAGGTATGGTTTCAGTAAGGTTTACCAGGCCTCACTGCTGAGGCATCTCTGGGCCAGATAGAATTGTAAATCTTTTGGCTGGCAGTAGGGTACTTAGTCATTTGTTCCAATAAATGAAAACCAGAACGGAGGGTTGTGAAAGGTTGATTTGGACTCCCAGTGACTCTATAGGACAGAGCAGAGCTACCCCACGCACGGGGCTTCCAAGGCTGTAATCTTTATAGAAGCAGACTGCAACACTTCATCTTTTTCTGGTGGAGCAGCTAGTGGGTCTAAACCACTGATTTTTTTCTTCTTCTTTCTTAGCAACCAAGTATTTAACCACTGTGTCACTAGGGAGCCTTTGTGTGCAGCTAAACCTCCTGAGTCAGAATCTCTGACCACCATGGCCCAGGTGGCCGATACGCCCTCCTGTGTAGAGAGTTACCACTGTAATGTCTGAGTGTAGCCTTCTATTATCAGAAGCGAGAAAATGCTGATGTTTTTACTTTAGAGCATTAGTAGGTAGTGACTAAAATACTCAAGGCCAATAGGTTCATTGTGCTGTGCCATTTCTGCAGTGCCTGGAGGAGCTCTGGCTTTGCATCTGGGAAATCCAGGGCCCACTGCGCTCATCTCGGGGAAGACAAGGCCAATAAAAAGGGAGAGAAGGTAGGAGACTGGTCACGTGAAGTCCAGGTTTGGCATCATGATCTCTCTTCACTTGAAAGTTATAAAATAAAAAAATATGCCACTATTCCAGCTTGCCTGGAGTGATTTGCTGGTATGGGGTCGCTCTCAATCTCCTGCAAAGATATGTGGCTTGAACCACGTGAACTCAAGCACCTCACAGACTTGCATTCTAATGTTCACTTGGTCTCGTGTCTTTAATGTTTTTTTCAGCTTTAGTTTCCTCAGTCATAAATAGATGCAGTGTTGCTGCCATTGTTGTTAAACGCTATCCATTGAACTAGGAGACCCTGTGAACAACAGGTTGACATCGTACTCTACCCTGAGTCACCCTCACAGTCTGCACCATGTTCAAACCTGTCGTTGTAGTCACTGTGTTAATCCATCCCATTGGGGGTCTTCCTCTCTTTTGATCTCTTTTTCAAGTATGATGGCTTGATTTTTTTTTTCCCCTCCAGGGACTGTAGCCTCCTAACAACAAACAAGTATGTGAGACAAAGTTTCATCATCTTTGTTTCAAAGGACCAGGTTGATTGCACCTCATCCAAGACAGATTTCTTTCTTCTCTTGGCAGTCCACGGGATATAGGGAGCTCTGGTGGCCTAGAGGTAAGACTTGCACTGCTGACCCAAAGTCATGTGGTTTAAATGTGCTCCTCAGGAAAATGACAGAAAGTTTACTGCCTCTGAAAATCTGCTGGAGGGCCAGCTATGAGTTGGTTCCTTCTCAACAATACACAGTAACATGATATATTCTTTGCCAACACCACAATTCAAAGGCATCGATTCTCCTCCGATCTTCCTTATTGTCCTACTTTCATATCCATATAAAGCAATCACAAACATCAATGACATAATAGCACCACCTAAAATCTGGCAGTTTGACACCACTAGCCACTCCGTGGGAGGGAGATGAGGCAGTGTGCCCCCAAGAAGATTTACAGCTTACTCGACACAAGGTCCTCATGAGTTGGAACTGGGGCAATGGCAGTGAACTTAGTTTGGTTATATTAAAGATTAAAGAGTCTTGGTGGGATAACAGGTTAAGGGTTGGGCTGTTTATCAAATGATTAGTGGTTTGAACTCACTAGCTGCTCCCAGGAAGAAAGATGAGGGCATCTGCTCCTGCAATGGTTTAGTCTCAGAAGCCCAATGGGGCAATTCTACTCTTTGCTACAATGTGACTGTGAGTGAGAATCAACCCAACTGCAATGGGTTGGAACTGGAACATTGAAAGAGTAGAGATGACAGATGCTCAGGTAACTGGCACATGATTAAACTATGAAAGCGGTACATTTTGGCTGATAACTGTGAACCTCCATGATTTCTGGGCTGGAGGAAGCCTTTAGAGGTTCATTAGCCTAACTTCTATTTGGTAAGCCAGGAAACAGCCTCGGAGAAAGGAAACACATTGCACCATCAATTTCTTGAGAAACCAAGGCTACAACCACCTCCACAGAATAGAGAGAGTGATAAGACCAAGGCTGTGGGTGTCTCCTGGTGAAGTTCCGGGGACAAGATGCAATTGAAAAAAGGAAACTGGCCCTCTCAGGTGAGACCTCTTTTTTTTAAAAAATTATTTGTATTGTTGTTGTTATGTGCCGTCAAGTCGTTTTCGACTCATAGCGACCCTATGCACAACAGCCCTAAACCCTGCTCTATCCTGTGCCAACCGCACTGCCTCTGACACACCCATCCCGATTACCCCAGTCACCGAATCAATCCATCTCATAGAGGGTCTTCCCCTCCTGCGCTGTCCCTCCACCCTCCCAAGCATGATGTCCCTCTCCAAGGACCCGTCCCTCCTGGCAACATGTCCAAAGTATGTCAGACAAAGCCCCAGAATCCTTGCCTCCAAGGAGTAGCTTGGTTTAATCCTCTCCAAGACGAATCTGTTTGTTTTCCTGGCAGTCCATGGTACATTCAGTACTCTTCTCCAGCACCACAGCTCAAAAGTATCCACTCTCCTTCTGTCCTCCCTAGTCATTGTCCAATTCTCTGATGCATAACAAGCCATTGCAAAGACCATGGCCTGTGTCAGGCGCACCTTAGTCTCCAGAGAGACACCATTACTCCTGAGTACTTTAGAGAGGTCCCTAACAGCAGACTTTCCCATCGTGATATGCTTTTTGATTTCCTGACTGCTGGTGCCAAGAGTGTTGACTATGGAGCCGAGCAAACTGAAGCTGTGAACAATCTCAATCTCTTCGCCATCCATCCTGATGCTGCCAATTGGTCCAGTGGTGAGAATCTTTGTCTTCTTGACATTGAGCCTCAGTCCATACTGAAGGCTGCAGTACTTGACCCTTCGCAGCAAGTGTATGAGGTCCTCCTCAGTTTCAGAAAGCAGGATTGTGTCATCTGCATAACGCAGATTGTTAATAGATCTTCCACCAATCCTGATGCCACAATTCTCCTCATAGAGCCCAGCCTCTTGGATAATCTGCTCTGCATACATGTTTAAAAGGTATGGAGACAGGATGCATACAGTAGTTAATTTATATTTGTTTCATTCACGTACATTATGTGTTTTATAAAAACTTTCATTTACACTGTATTTCATACAATGTGTATTTCATACACATAGCATTTGATATAATTAATTACTACTGATCTCTGCTTATAATACCTGAGTCCTCATTGAATCTTTCCTGTTCCTTCATATCACCTATTTTTATTATCATTCCTCACCCACTTATTATGCTATTCTAGTGATTTCCAGCCCTCCCCCTTTTCCACTGCCTTCCCCTCTTTCCCTTTAATCTGTCTAAACATTTATATACATCTTACTAGTTATCCTTCTACTTTTATAATAGCGGTATTATGCAATATTTGTTGTGAGACAGAGTTAGTTCACTTAGCCTAATGTTCTCTAGACTCTCCCATGTTATACTGTGTTTTATGAAATCACTGTTCCTTAGAGCTGCATAGTGTTCCCTTGTGTGAGTGTACTATAATTTCTCAATCCTGGAGGGTTTCCTGCCAGTTCTGAGGACACTAAAATGTGAGGCTCCCCAAGGCTGGACAGTTTGTAACTTTTCCATCAACACTGGAGTTTTAGAGACAAAAGGCTTTGAGGCCAAGATAAGTAAGGGCTGTCTTTGTGAGGGAAGGGAGGAAGCTGGAGGCATTTGTTAGTGTGAAGTCTTTCTCCATTTCTTTCAAGGGCCTGTGGCTTGAACAATGCAGACTTAAACACGTCACAGACTCGGATTGAAATCTAAACTGGTCTTGGGCTAACCACTTGAAAGGCTTCAGTTTCCTCAGTCTTAAAATGAACATAATTACACCAATTAAAGCTCACCAGTTTGAATTCCCTGGTCACTCTGTGGGAGGGAAATGAGGCTGTTTGCTCCTGTTAAGACTTAGAGCCTGAGAAAACTTATGGAGGGTCACCATGGAGCTTCGTCTGGGACCACAGTCCCGCGAGGCCACAGCTAGAGATCCCTGACCTTGTGCTTATGTGCCGTGGAGTTGGACTTGAGTCATAGCTTGACTCGCTAGCAGATTTTCAGAGGCTGTCAATCACAGAGCAAGATATTACCCATCTTTCTCTCTAAAAGCAGCTGGTAGATTTGAGCTGCCTGCTTTCGGGTTGGCAGCACTACTTCTTACTCACTAGGCCACTTATGCACTAGCAGTTGTTGTTAATGTTTTTATTTGCCATCAAGTTGAGTATGACTCATATGGGCCTATAAACACCACATCTGAACCTGTTCTAGCCTGTGCCATTCTCATCGTCTCTGACATACCCTTTATTGTCATCACTATTTTTGAAGTTTCGTCTGACATCTTTGGACATGTTGTAAGGAGGGACAGGTCCTTGGAGAGGGACATCACATTTGGGAGGGTGGAGGGACAGCGCAAGAGAAGAAGACCCTCAATGAGATGGATTGACTCAGTGACTAGAGTAATAGGGGTAGGTGTGTCAGAGACAATATGATTGGTGCGGGATAGAGCAGGGTTTAGGGCTGTTGTATATAGGGTCACTATGAGTCACAGGCAACTCGATGGCACATAACAACAATTTCAACTCCTCTCATTGAGGTTCTTCCTCTCTTGCTGACCTTTCGAAGGGAGCTTTGCTGGTCTTGTAGGAAGGAGTTGCACTGATACCCCAAAAGTTCAATCCCACCAGCTGCTCCACAAGAGAAAGATGAGCAATCTCCTGTGTCATTAACTGCCTTTGAAAACCCACTGGAGGGTCAGCTATGGGTCAGTTCTGACTCAACGGTGTACACAACACCTTTGATGTCCCTTTCCAAATAATAACCTCTCCTAACAACATGCCCAAAATATGTGAGACAGAGTCACCATCTTTGCCTCCAATTAGCACACTAGCCACAATTTTTAAAGATGCATCTGTTTGTTCTTTTGACAGCCCATGATATTCAGTCCACCTAACACAAGAGTCCAAAGGCATCAGTTATTCTCCTGTCATGCTTATTCATGCTCTCAGACCCATAGCAAGCGCTTGAAAAGACCAGGGCCTGACTGAGGAGCACCTTAGTCTTATAAATGACATTATTGCTCCTCATGTCTTGGAGAGGTTTCTGACAGCAAGCTTTCCCATTGTAACACATCTTGCAATGGTACCCAGGGTGTTGACTTTGGATCCCACTAAGAAAAAATTGTTGACAATTTCCATCTTTTCTCCATCTATCGTGATGTATGTTATCTGCCTGGTGGTGAAGATTTTTGTCTTCTCACTGCTGTTGAGATGTAATCTATATTGAAGGCTATTGCCTTTGATCTTCTACAGCAAGTGTTTCAAGTTCTCCTCACTTTCAGCAAACCAGTTGTGTCTTTTGCATAGTGCATGTTGTTGATTGATCTCCCTCCTATCCTGATGCCACATTCTTCTTCAAGGAGTGCAACTTCTCAAATGATATGCTCAGCACACAGATTGAATACTTAGCGAAAAAAGAGAAATCCCTGATGCACTCTTTTCTTAATTTCAAACCCACCAGATCAGCCTCTGCACTTTATATAAGGGACACAGAAGTCAGTCAAGTGCCAGGTGAATCTGCCAGGGTCATTTTTGGCTATAAGAATATGCTTTGAAAACTCCTAACACAGCACTTCGACTCTGGTGTTCAGGGACAGGAGAAGAACTTAAGAAAGAACACAAATCTTTCATGATAACAGAACAGTTAGTTATGATGCATAACCTTTATTGAACACTCACTGTGTGTGCTATGCACAGGGTCAAACAATTTCTTTTACATGCATTATTTCATCTAGTATTCATAAGATCCTTATACCTATATACAGCAGTACCATTGCTTTCATCATCTTACATATTAGGCAATTGAATCCAGATAAGTTTAGTAAATGATCAAGAGAAGACAGTTGTTATTGCTGTTATATACTCTTGAGTTGGAATGAACTCATATCTGATCCTCTGATGGGTTTTCAGAGGCAGTAAATCACATGGGAGGAGATTATCCATCTTTCTCCTGTGAAGCAGCTGGTGGATTTGAAATGTGTACCTTTGGGTTGGCAGTGCAATTCCTTACCACTAAGCCACCATATAATATACCATGGACTGCTAGGAGAACAAACAAGTTCATCCTAGAGAGGGCGAGATCAGACAGCTCCTTGGAGGCAAGGATTCTGAAGCTTTGTCTGACATACTCTGGACATGTTGCAAGGCGGGACCAGTCCTTCGAGTGGGACGTCATGCTTGAGAGGGTGGATGGACAGTGCAGGAAAGGAAGACCCTCAATGAGACGGATTGATTCAGTGGCTGGGGTAATGGGGGTGGGTGTATCATAGACAGTAAGATTGTCACAGAATAGAGCAGGGTTTAGGGCTGTTGTGCGTAGAGTCGTTATGAGTCACAGGCGACGCGATGGCACATAACAACAACAAGCCACCAGAGCTTCCTAGTTAAATAATTGTTGTTGTTGTTGTGTACCATAGAGTTGGAACTGACCCTCTAGTGAGTTTTCAGACAATTAATTGTATGGGAAGAGATTTGCCCATCATTCTCCCATGGAGCAGTTAGGATGCAAATCCAGATTTCTTAAACTAAGCAAATCAAAGGACTGAGATGAATAAAAGTAGCATTGGTCAGTGCAATATACCCTTAAGGGATATGTATTTTATTTCCATTTTAATAGATGAGGAAACAATAGACCAGAGAGGGGAGGAGCTTAGCATTTCCCCCATGAGATCAGGCACTGGGCCAACCACTCTGCATATATTATCTCCTCCTCAATCATCATAACATCCCTGTGAAGTAATTTTATGATCCCCATTTGCGTGGATGAGGAAACCAAGGTCTCGGAGGAAAGAACTTGCCAGAATTTAAAACCAAGCAGTCTGATTCCGGGGCCCATGCTCTTAATTTTGTGATCTGCCCAGAACAAGATGTAATATGGGCTGGACTCCCAATTTAGTGCTCCAAAGCTAGATGTTCGTTCTCTGCTGGAATGCATTGTTCCTTAAAAGCATGGAGCTGGCTGGCCTAGACCCAAAGAGTGAAATCACACCCTGCGGTTCTGGGAACCTTAGCCTAGAGGAGGAGGAAACTCTTGCTGGTGTTCAAGTCTCGGCAGGTGTGTTGGGGATACTCCCCCTATTTCCTCATGTGGTGGGAGGGAACCCACACAGTGAGAGTGGGCTGGGCAGCTTTGGGAGTACAGAGCGGGAAGAAGGCAAGAGGCAGGCATGCCCAATAAAATAGGCCTACATCTTCCCGCCTTGGGCCTTTATTCAGCAGGGCTCCTTTTGCCTGCCTGTCAAACAGCGAGATGTGATAATAATGAGTGTTCAAAGTTGGGAGTCATGAGACCTGGGTTCTGATTCTGACAGTCAATTCCCTTCTCTGTAGAGTGTGTGTGCTGTGGTGGTGGCAAGGGGAGTGGAATTCTCCAACTTTTTGGGTTATACATTATGTAAGTGTCTACTATGTGCCAGGGTAAGAACTGTGGTAGTACAGTGGTTAAAGAGCTTGGCTGCTAACCTGGAAGACTCATTCTAAGCTCTACCTGTTATGTTGGAGATATAGACATTTATATGTCTTTCTGAGTCCACAAACATTACGGCTTAGTAAAGCTTTTGGCGGGAGCTCTGGAGGCGCAGTCTGTAGGGAGTTGGGCTGCTGGCCCGAAGGCTGGGGGTCTCTGGTGGTTCAAATCCACCAGGAGGGAGAAAGATGGGCAATCTTCTGTGAAAGTTACAGCCTCCATAAACTCAATAGTAGGCTGACTGTTAGTTGGTTCTGACTCAAATGCAATGAATTTTCGGAGTGTTAAGGAATTGCATTGCCAACACAAAGGCACACTGTTCAAATCCACGAGCTGCTCCAGTCTCCTCCTGTGGGATAAACTGCCTTTGAAAACCAGCTAGAGAGTCAGCTATGGGTTGTTTCAGACTGGAAGATACATAGCAACAACATATGGTCTGCCAGAGCAAATGATCCTGGAGAAGGTGAAACCCAAATGATCCTTGGAGGCAAGGACAGTGAAACTCCATCTCACATACTTTGGGCATGTTGTAAGGAGGAGGCTTGGAAAGGTTAGTGTAAAGGAGGAAGACCTCAGCAAAATGGATTGACTTAGGCCTGTAGCAATGGCTCAAGTGTGTTGAAAGATGGTCTGGACGGCACAGGATAAAGTTCAGATCCATTGTTCATAGAGTCCCAATGAGCTGCTGTGGACTTGACGGCAAATAACAATAACAACTACGTTGTTGTTGTTGTTGTTGTTGTTGTTGTGTACCGTAGAGTCGTAACCAATCCATAGCTGATCCTCCAGCGAGTTTTCAGAGGCAAGATGGAGGAGACTGGCCATCCTTCTCCCAAGGAGCAGCTGGAACTGCTGGTGGCCTCGCACCACAGGTCTTTGGGATTGCAGAACAGCTTCTTGCCACTAGGCCACCAAGCCTTCCTAGTAACAACTAAATAGGCACTATCTAACTGCCAGCTGTGCAGACTGGATTTAGAAGAGGTCGTGGTACTAGGGATGTTATAGCTAATGTTAGATGGATCTTGGCAGAAAGCAGAGAATACCAGAAGAATGTCTATCTGTGCTTCATTGACTATGCAAAGGCTTTTGACTGTGTGGATCACAACAAGCTATGGCTGACTCTAAGAAGAATGGGAATCTCAGAACATTTGATTGTGCTAATGTGAAACCTATACTTAGACCAAGAGACAGTCGTCAGAACAGAGCAAGGAGACACTACATGGTTCAAAATCAAGAAGGGGGTTCATCAGGGATGTATTTTGTCTCCATGCCTTTTCAATCTGTATGCAGAACAGATCATCCGAGACGCTGAGCTGTGCAAGGAGGAATGTGGCATCAAGATTGGTGGAAGAGTCATCAACAACCTGAGTTATGCAGATGACAACCCTGCTTGCTGAACCTGAGGAGGACCTGAAGTGCTTGCTGCAGAAGGTCAAGGACTGCAGCCTTCAATACGGATTGAAGCTCAACATCAAGAAGACAAATATTCTCACCACTGGGCCAATTGGCAGCATCAGTATGGATGGTGAAGAGATTGAGATAATTAGCAGTTTTAGTTTACTTGGTTCCACAGTCAACACTCTTGGTACCAGCAGCCAGGAAATCAAGAGATGAATTGCATTGGGGAAAGTCAGCTGTGAGGGACCTCTCAAGAGTACTGAAGAGCAACAACCTCAGGCTGGAGACTAAGGTGCACCTGATCCAGGCTATAGTCTTTGCAATTACGTGCTATGCATCAGAGAGTTGGACAGTGAATAGGGATGATAGAAAGAGAATTGATGCCTTTGAGCTGTGGTGCTGGAGAAGAGTGTTGAATATACCATGGACTGTTAGGAGAACAAGCAGGGTGAAGCTGAATGCTCCTTGCAGTCAAGGATTCTGAGGCTTTGTCTGACATACTTTGGGCATGTTGCAAATGTCCCTTGGAGAGGGACATCATGTTTGGGAGGGTGGAGGAACAGTGCAGGAGAGGAAGACCCTTGATGAGATGGATCAATTCTGTGATTGAGGTGGTTGGAATGAATGTGTCGGCGATGGCGAGGTTAGCACAGAATAGAACAGCATTTAGGGCTCTTGTACATAGGGTTGCTATGAGTTGTAAGCGACTCGATGGCACATAACAACAACAACGATCTAACATTTATACAATGTTGTTGTGTGCCATCGAGACAGACTCGAACAGTAGGTGACCCTCTGGCGGGTTTTCAGAGGCAGCTAATTGCTTAGCAGAAGATTACTAATCCTGCTCCCACAGAGCAGCTGATGGCCTCAAACCGTTTGCCTTCAGAATTGTAGCACAGCTTTTTGCCACTATGCCATATGTACATACATATGTGTGTGTGTGTGTGTTGTATAACTACTCTGTCTGTAGGATAACTAAGAATTATAATAAACTTGATGATGGTGATAGGATTTTTACTATCATTTTTATTTTTTTAATGTGAGTCCTTGGGGTAACACAAATGATTAAACACTCTCCTAGGAGGAAGGTAAGATTGCTCTGATGGTGAAATCCATAGGCAGTTCCACTACTGACCCAAAAGCTTTGATTCTCTAGCAGTTCAAATCCACCAGTTACTCTTCAGTAGAAAGATGGACAATCTTCTTCCTTGCAATTTTTAGCCTTGAATGTCCGATGCCGGGTCAGCTATGAATTGGTTTTGACTTACTGGCAATATAAGAGAAGGGGAAGGTCAGCAGTTTGAATAAGCCCGCAGCCACCCTGGAGACAGGTCTCGAAGTCTGCTTCCAGAGAGGCACAGCCTTAGACACTGTATGGAGTAGTTTTACTTTGCACACATGTGGCTACCATGAGTCGGAATTGACTCCATATTGAAACCCATATTGCAACTAACAACAACATGTGAAGTATTGGTGATATAAACAAATCCGAAAGCCATTGCTGTGGCACTAATTCTGACTCACGCTCTATAGGACAGAATACAATTGCCTAAATACAAGACCCAAAGCCAGACGGAAGCGTCTGCCAGTTTTTGACTATGGAGTGACAAGGGAATTCCAACCACTGTCCTTCCAACTCTCTGTGAGTGCTTAGCCTCTGTGTCACTAGGCTCCTTTATTGTTGTGATGTGCTGTCAAGTCAACTGCAACTCATCAGGACCCTATGAACAATAGCTCTGAACCCTGTCCTCTCTTGAGCCAATCTCAATGTCTCAGACACATCTGCCCGCATTATCCCAGTCACTGTGTCAATCTATGTCTTCCTGTCATGCATTTGTTCCTCCATCCTTTAAGCATGATATCTTTCTCCAGACACTGGTCCCTTCTGGCAACATGGCCAAAGTATGTGAGACTGAGTTTCAAAATCCTTGCCTCTAGGGAGCAACTTGGTTTCACCTTCTCTAGGACAGACCTGTTTCTTCTCTAGGCAACCCATGGTAAATTCAATATTCTTCTCCAGCACTGCAACTCAAAGGCATCAATTCTTCTGTCATTCTTAGTAATTGTCCAGTTCTCTGACGCATAGCAAGTCATTGAGAAGATCATGGCCTGGATCAGGAGCACCTTAGCCTCCAGACTGACATAGTGCTCTTCAATACTCTGGAGAAGTCTGTCAGAGACTTCTCCAGTGCAACTGTCACGGGTTGCATTCTCCAAGGCAACTGGGGCTCTTTAGTGGAGTGCAAAACCAGAATTAGGCCTTGCTTTCTTCAATCTTAGAGTCTAGTAGGGAAAGAGACAAGGAACAAATCATTACTGACGTAAATATAAGTGTAACTAGGCTTAGTCTTTTAAAGAAAAGATTTCAAGAGCTAAGGTAGCCTTCAGGGAAGAGGCTGAGAAACAAATGGTGAGCACAAAGGTTGTGGGGAAACGGTGCAGAGGCCTGTTGTGAGAAGGTTTATATGGGAGAAGACTGAAGGGTTAGTTAGGTCTTCATTGTGAGCCATGGTGGTGCTGCTGTTACATGCCACGGAGTTGACTACAACTCATTCTGACTGTGAACAACAGATCTGAACTTTGCCTTATCTTGCGCCAACCTCATGATCTGTTATGCTCAAGTCACCGTGCCAAGCCATCTTGTTGAGGGGCTTCCTCTCTTTGACCCTCTACTTGTGTCTCTCTCCAAGGACTGAGTACACCTGAAGACATGCCCCAAATGAGTAAGTCTTGGTAATTTAAATCAGTGAAGTCGTTTATTATTTGGGGAAGGAAGGGTGATGAGAGAGAACAAGAGCGCCAAGGGTGGAGGATTCAGAGAGAGAGAAAAAGAGAGGATATGACCAGCTGAAAAGGATGAGTCAACGCATCCTTCAAGGCACAGATCTAAACATCTCTTCTGAGCCTTCCCTGATTTTTCCCAGGCTTGCCCTATGTAGAAAAACTACAGATTTCCAAGCAGCGGGTCCTGGGATTATTTTTTTTGTCTTGCTATTGAAATTCTCTAGCACTTCAAACCAGACCCTCCGCCTTCAGGAGCCTCAGTTTCCCCAGCCATACAGAAGAAGCAGGTTGTCTAGGAGGGCCCGCCCAGCGCTAACGCAACGTGATTCGCTCTAGCAGGAGCGGGGGGCTGCCTGCATTGCTGCGCAGGAATCGGACTGCTGCCTGGGACTCTGCCACCAGGCTGCGGGCTCTGTCCCGAGGCTGGGGGCTGTGGGCGCGGGTCGCAGAACTCGGCACAGCGCGGTAGAGTCGGGCACGACCCCCTGCTCTGGCAGGCGCCGCGCGGCCCCGCCCCCGCAGCCAGCGGCCCTGCGGCAGCCCCGGGCCGGAGCTCCGCCCTCCGCCTCCCGCCGGCCTCTCTCCTCCCTCCTCGCTCGCTCCTCGCTCCCTCCCCCCGGGCCGGCTCGGCGCTGACTCCGCCGCACGCTGCAGCCGCGGCTGGAAGATGGCGGGGAACGACTGCGGCGCGCTGCTGGACGAAGAGCTCTCTTCCTTCTTCCTCAACTATCTCGCAGACACACAGGTACGGCCAGCTGGGCCCGGGGAGGGGGTACTGAGCTGCCAAGGCACCCGCCGTAATCGCAGAGGCAGGGATGCAGAGGTGAGCGCACTGGGGGATCAGGGGTTCCAGGCTGCAGAGCCCCCCTTCCATGAGCCCTGGATGCGCTCCGTTACGGGCATAGGGAGCTAGGGGGTCCCCATGTACTTGCGGAAGCGCTGGAGGCGCTAGAGTCATTGGGGCAGTGTCTTGTTTTGGCCGCTTGAAGTCCTTCCCACAGGAGGTAGACTGGGGGTACCGCGCTTCCTTGGGGGAGTGGAGACGCGCCAAGATGTGGGGGACCCTCAGTCTGACGTTGGGTGCTGGAGGCGCGCCCTCCGCGCCCGGCACTTGCTACCGTAATTTCACGTGGACTTGTGGCCCCGGCCCTGGGCCCCTTCTTCTGTCTCTAGAACCATCTTGTCCCCTAGCCTTGCGTCCCCCGAGTGCTGCTGTTGGCCCCCTGGGGCTCCCCAGCAGCGCCCGCAGCGCGGAGTTTCCTACCGGTTCCTGGCTAAAGACTTGGGGGTCTGTAGGGCACGTGGACTAGCGGGCGGGGATAGCGCCTTCCTGGTTTCGCTACTCAGCGGAGCCCTCGGGGGAAAGACAGGGCAGAATGGTGACTTGAGAACTGTCTGGGGGCGTCTGGGTCCCCCTGCGGCGCACGGTCCTGGTGCGCGCTCTGTGTTGCAGGGGGAAGGGAAGACGAAGCGGCGTCCCGGGCTCTGGCTGCGCCTAGAAGCCCCACCGACGACACGCGCGCGACAGAAGAGTGCTCTGGTGTGCCGGGGGTAGGGAGCAGGGAAGCTGGTGGGCTGAAGACAAGGGGGTGCTGCTGGGACAAGCAGCCACCGAAAATGCTTGCAAAAGGCGGCGGGGGGGTGGGTTGTGCCTCCCACCCCTTCTCCGATTTCTCCACCCCTTGCCTGTTGCAAATGTAAAGTTTGGCCCCAGAGTTAGGTGGTTTTTCTCTGCGAGCCTGGCTGCGGGTTGCTGGGCGGCTAAGGATGCGGTCAAGCCGAAGAGGAGACCCCGGATGAGGGCGCACGGCTGGCGCTGATAGGGGCCGCGGTGCGGAACCGGGCGCGGCTCGCCGGGGTTGGTTTGGTACCTGGAATGAAGGCGGTGGTGCCGGCCCGTTTTGCATAACACCGAGTGGGAGGGGGAAAGAGGAGGGCGGGAGGTGGGAGGGGAGAGAGGGAAACTTTGCTTCTTGTTATAATCTGCCTGTTTTAGGGCGGTAGCAGCTGTCATGGGACCGGGTGGGCGGGGAGTAGCTTGCAAGCTGACTCCTTGCGGTGAAACACGATTGGGGGGGGGGGGCGGCGGAGAGAAGGCATACACAGCAACCGATACGTTCTGCTCCGGGCCGGCGACTCCGGGTAGCGACTCCTGGCTGGCGACTGGGACCGGCACGGCGTGACGGGATGTTGCCCGAGAGGAAGCCCGCCACAACCTGGGGGAAGAAAGGCTGTCCGTCTTTTGCAGCAGACGCTGCTGCGTCGGGGAGCCGCGGGGTGGCGCGGTCTGTGGCGGGTGGCTCCGGGGTAGCGGCTGGTGGCATGTGATTTAGCTTTGCGAGGCCGGCAGGAGTGTAGTGTGTAGGCTGTGCGCGCGGGTGGATGTACGTGTGTGCACACGCCGCGCGCGCCGGGCGCGTACCTTTACCTCTGACGAAACTGCGGTGGAGCTCCCGCCGCGGTCACCGGGTGCCGTCACACGTGCGGCGCTGGTGTCTGCGCCGAAGGAGACGGGTCTCGGCCCCTATGCGTTCGCACAGCCTCGGGCAGGGGCATTTGGTGCGGACTGGGAAGGGCTAGCTGCCTCTGGGAAGGAGCCGGCACCAAAGATCTCACCAAACACTGTCTTCAGCGTCACCAAACCTCTCGGCTAAGAGGCGAGTGAGAGAGGCCTGAAATAGCACGGAGACTAGTTCAGGAACCCAGTAGTAAGAATTGTCCGCAATGGATCTCAGCCTGGGTTTTAGCTAAGCCTTGTGTGCTATGACTCACTTATAATTAATCATTTGCTTTTTTAGCCGCCCAGCGGGCCTATCTAGCAGGAACATTTCACCCAGGGAAACTAGAAAATTGGTTAGTCAGGTGTCAGCAGTAGCAATGCAGTGAAAGTTAATCTGGGACGTTTGCTTTTTTTATTTAACCACGTGACAGGCCGAGGCGCTCCTGGTGATCTCTGCCGGCCCAACTTGGGAAATGTAATTGATAGGACGAGCTTTGCAGACGCCCCTAGAAGGCTCAAGTGCAGGTCCAGAAAAGGACCTGGGCGGGTCGTTAACACGCCTCCTTATTTTACATTTGGGGAAAGAGGCTGCAAGGGGTGAGCGGCTTGTACAGGACCATGCAGCCAGCGGGTGACAGAGCCACCCAGGGCTCCTGACTCCAGGTCCTGTGTGTTACCTCGAAATAGCACTGGACTTGGAGTCAGAAGGCCTGAGTGGAGTCGCTTTCCCCACTCTCTGGCTGGGTGACCCAGGGCAAGTCTTTTGAACTCTCTGAGCCTCGTTTCTTCATCTGTCAAATGGGGCTGGTGGTGGCGGCATGAGAATCCAGTGGCATGGTAGTGGGGTGAGCACTCTTTGTGAGATGTCTATTTGTTCCTGCAACCTCCTGTCTCCTACAGCCCCCTCCTTGCCCTCTCCTCCACCGCCTGTCTGCCACCTTTGGGAGGGCTGCGGGAAGGTGGTTAAAATGCTAATTCAGTGTCTTTGTCAAACTGGGGTTAGATGGAGGAAGAACTTCTTTTTAGGCAATTTAACTTTTACCCATTCAGGCCAAAGTACAGAAATTCCTCAGAACAAGGATTGTGAAAGCTTCTTGGAAAGGTTTGAGGCATGTATCCCAAAGGACATTCGGTTTGCTTTTACCTTTGCTCTGACTGTGATCCTTGCCTGGGGCGCCCTCACCCACCCACCCTGCATGGCCTTCTCCTCCAGTGGGCCTCCCTTTCCCAACCTGCCCTGTGTTCTCCTTCCTCAGATTTTCTTAGGCCGTGTTATACAACCAAGCACTTTGTGTATGAATCCGGTGCCCTACTAAGATTCTAGAGCAAGTTGGGCCTTTTGTCTCTTTGTGCCCACATGGCACCTGTCACCAGGCTGAGCTGAGCCTTGTTCCTTTGCTCAGCTCTTGGCTAGGGACATGGATTACAGACAGTTACAACTGGGCCCTGTCCCCAAGATGCTCCCAGACTGGCAAAGGAGACAGCTGGGCCACAAGTGTGGGGAGAGAGGAATGCAGAGGGCTGCAGCTGTAGGCAGACTTTGGCTCCAAAGGCCAACACTAAATATGGGTCGTTTGAAGTTCCTTGGGACATCAATCATGGATGACCAAAATGTCAGAGCTGGTAAGAACTTTCTAAATCATCTAGCTTAACCCATTAAAAAAATTTTAGCTATCAGAAGAAAATATTGGCAGGCAGAAAAAAAAATTAGTAATAGGTAATAACCACTGTTACATTCATGTATAATTTAGGCCTTTTTCTTTTCTATGTATTCGTATAGATTACATCTTTTTTTACAGGAATTAGTCTGTATATACTAATCTCAGAACTTGGAATCATGGCTTTTATCAGTCCCCTCCCTTTTCCTCCCAACTGTGGGTGTGTCTCAACATCAATAAATACTCTCTGTTATTTTAATGGCTGTATCTTTCAGGGTTGAACCAGAATGTATTTAATCAATTCTTTTTTTTTTAAATTTTTTATTATTTTTGTGTGAGTGTACCGGCAAATCAGATCTGACTGGTACAGAAGGAGATTGTCCCTCTTTCCCCGGCAGCGCATCTGGTGGATTCGAACCGTGTGCCTCTGGGATTGTAGTTGCAGCTCCTTGCTTAATCAATTCTTTATTGTTAGTCATTTATTTTAATTTTCTCTTTTGCTACTGTAAGCAAGGCTGAAATGGATATCTTTGTGCACATGTCTTATTTCCTTCATTGAAATTCCTAGAAGTGAAATTGCTCTGACAAAGGAGCTCTACAGGCATTTGGTACGTTTCTGGGTTGCCTTCTAGAAACTGTGCTGATTTACACACTCACCAGCATTGTGTGGGAGTGCCTGGTTGCCCACACCCAGATAACTCTTGGCTTTCTCATTGTTTTTAGTTTTTACTGTGCTGTTCTGTTCATCAATAAATTGTGTCAACTTTATTGTCTTAATGTGCATTTCTTTTGATTATCAGTGGTGCTGATTCTTTCCCCCTTATGATTGTGAGCCATTTGTGGTTCAGTGAAATAATCATGTTTGTGAACTTGACCCGTCTTGCAACTGGTGTCCAGCCCCCTCAGTGTTCCACTGCTGCATCTAAACAGCTTGGAGGAAGCCTCTGCTCCGCGGAACGTTGGGAATGTGACTTGATGTCCCAGTATTCAGTTTCTAGGTCTGGAATGTTATGGTCTCCACAGTGCTTGAGGCCAGGACCAACTTAACTTCCAAGTTAAAATTCCAACTCTTAATAGGAGCAAGTTGAAGAGCAAAGAGCAAATTTACTAGGAACATTTGCCCACCCTTTGCCTGTGTTAGATCAGGTGGAGTAACTTCTCCCTCTGGGTCCAGTATGGAGGCATATTTACTGGCTTTGCTCGCTAGTGGCCTGGGCTCTACTTTGTCCACCACCTCTCAGCCCCCTCCTAACTGGTGCTAATGAATGTATGAGGTGCCTGTGAAACCCAGGAAAGTCATTGGCCCAATAACTGGGCCTAAGGGGCTCATGTTTCCTCCTCACCTCAGGCCCTCTTCTCCCCAGCTGGTGCAGGACAGCCATTGCCAGGATATGAGTCACTCCTCTCCTTCCCTCTCTGGAATAATAGGAACACTGATTTGAGTCAGAAGCTGCTTTGCAAATGGGGACCTGGAACTTGGGAGCGAGGCCCTGACTAGAGCGCTCTGGAGTTAGCAGCTCTCTTTGTCTTCATCATCATTTTGTCAACATTTATCGAGCTTCTAGGTGCTGCTTATTCTGCTAAGTCTTTTATTGGCATTATCACATTTCATTCACTGAAATTCTACCAATGTTCCAAAAAAGTCCACCAAAGGTAAGAGTTGCTATTTTTGAGAGGAGGATTTTTACCATTTCAGAGAACTCTGACATACTGAGCACTGTCACTTTGAGGATGTGGTAGAGCCAGGATTAGTAAATTTACAGACCACTTGACTTCCAGCTCCATAGAAGACAGGAATTAATCTGGTTTTGCTCACTGTTGTTTCTCCATCAGCGAAGGTCCATTGTGTAATGAGAAAACGGAACTCATAAGACCTTCCACTTCTCTAGACCTCAGTTTCTCTATCAGTAAAGTGGGAATAATAGGCCCTAACTCTCAGGGTTTGGAATAAAATAACTAATGTGTGGCGAATGAGCTTTGACTTGCTCATAAAACATAGAAATCTTCTCACTTTGAAACCTTTTGGAAGGGAAGGAACAAGTATAGCACTAAACCTTAATATGTACATCGTTTTATATTTAAAAAAACGAGGAAAACATAGTTCTAGTTTATGTGAGGTGAGGAAGGCAGGGTGATTGGAAGGGAAGGGGCAGATTCAGGCTCTATCTAGTTCTCTTTTAGGATGAATTGAGTGCTTTGCATTCATTTGTAGATGTTCTGTTGATGCAAAGTCAATTGGACTGGCAATTAGTGGACTTGACCTTTTCGTTTCCATCCTTCTGCTCTAGATCCTTGTCCATTCACAACTGGAGGGCTGAAATGATTACTCTCCAGCAGATGTTTGACATAGCAGACTCTGCCCTCTCTTTTGATTGATGATCATTTCTTTTTAAAGTGCCTGCCTGGGCCACTCACACTACTTGAATCCTCACACTTCTCCTAGGGCTCTGAATGAAAGCCTAAACTCTAACCTGATGTTCACAGTCTTCAGGTATTCCTGCCTTTAATCTGAGTTACCTGCTTTCCCTTTGGGGTCAGAATATGCCATGGTTGTACCTCCTGGAAGCTAAGGCTTCAATTGTTCTCTTTCCTCTCTCTCCACTTCCACCCTTCTCATTACTCTTCCTCCAGGACCCAGTCTGCCTCCTGCTTCCTCTTGCATTCCCAACCATAGCTGTTACTTTGGAGTCAGCCCGCCTGGATTTCAGTCCTACCTCTGTGACTACCTCTGCCCCCGGAGACGCCTAATGGATCACATAATCACTCTAAACTTCATGTCCTCATGTTTGAAATCACAACTAGTGTTTCCCTATGAGACTGATGGGACAAGTCAAAGAAAACTAAATGACAACAATGAATTTAAAGCCCCTAACACAATGCCTGGCCTTTAAGAAGCACCAGGTAATAGGTCTGTCTCTTCTAATATGGATCACTTTAAGTGCTATACTTAGGAAATCATTCCGTAATGTTAAGCTCCATGAAGGCAAGGAGGGTTGTCTTTCATTCACCGTTTGTTTCCACAGTGAAATAGACATAGTAGCCACTCACTCAATCCTCACTGAATAAGTAAATATGCTGCGTGATCAGCCTCCTCGGGGCAGACACTGCTTCTCATATTGTCTACAGTCTCTGTGCTCCTGAGCATTGACAGAGGCAAAAGGGCTTGTGGCTTCTCCTTTGCAGGCCTGAGTGTTTCCTCTTCTGGAAAAAGGGAGGTGGATTTGAGGCTCCCTGAAGGCCCTCTCTATACGTAGCTTGAGAAGGTGGAGGTTCAAGTTATAAGTCAGCCACTCATAGCTGTGAGGCCTTGAACAATTTACCTAACCTTTCGGTGTCTCTCAGTCTCATCACCTACAGAATTGTAAATGTTAGGTGCCACGGAGTCGTCGACTGTGACTCATAGCAACCCTCTGAGTAACAGATCTGAAGCTGGCTCTATATCCTGTGCCATCCTCACCATGGCTGATATACTTGAACCCATTGTTACGACATCACCAGATCAAACTGTCTTGTTGAGAGTCTTCCTCTTCTACACTCACGCGCCACCTATGCAAGCATGATGTCCTCTTTAGAGGACTGGGTACCTATAAAATAAGAGAACAAAACTAGGTGCATAGGACTGTGGAGAGAAACATAATCCTTAAAAATACTGGTGCGATTGGCACAGGACAGAGCAGAGTTTAGGGCTGTTGTATGTAGGGTCGCTATGAGTCGCAAGTGACTCGATGGCACATAGCAACAACAACAGAAACAATCCTTATAAGTCTAAAAACAATATGTATCCTCCTCACAGTTGCATTCTTGTCCACTGTGCTTGTCAGTTCCTTCCTTTCCTGCCCCCGTCTGGTAAGCCCCTTAAGCTCAGTATTCTTCTGCCTCTACTACCAGTATGCCACTTACAGCCCCATGGTATCTAGATATGCTTTTACTTCACAACTAGACTGAAAACTCTGGGAGAACAAGGAATAGTTCTTTATCCCTGACTAGTTTTGTTGTTGCCGAGTTAGCGGGCACAGTTTTGAGCACAAGACCAGAAGGTGTTATATGTTTAGGTGTCAGGTTCTCTGCAAAGAACCTTGTATTTAAAATATTTTGCTGTGGAGTTGCCAAACATGCAAAGAAGTGGACAGTAGCAAGTTTAGTATGCTTCAACCATTGTCACCTCATGGCTAGTATTATTTCTAGCCATCCACACACGTTCTCTCTCAGTGTGTATTTGTGAGGGCATTTGAATATTAAGTTGGCAATTCTTTGAAGAACCTTAGGAGGCTCTTTCTGTTCTCCCATTTTGTGCGTGATGACACTGAGGCACAAGAGAGGTGAGTTAGTTGCTCAAGCTCTGACAGCTGACTCAGGATTCGAACCCCAGCCTCTGAGTGGCACCCTCGCTTGCCAGTCTTGGGAGGATCCTTTGTTGTTATGTGCTGGGTCCTTGGAGAACATCAAATTCACTGCTACCTTTTCCAGAAAAGGAGACACCAAGGTAGAGAGGAGAAGCTCACTAGCTGGAGGAGGCCCAGGCTCCTGACTCTCTGACCAGTCCTTTTTCAGTATCAGGCAGAGGGGCAGGATAGATAACTATCTGATAGATTGTCACCCTAGGTGGTTGGGTTATACGATGGTGTGAGACCCTAGCGATGGTGTGAGACCCTAGCGTAAGGCCCACCACTACCACAGGACAGGCTGCAATTTCCTCATGTTCTGAATGTTCCTGAATACCAAAGACCCACCTGGTCCCCTTGTGGTTGTCCATGGAATCTGCTCAGACCCTGCTAGTAAGGGAGAAAGGGGAGGGGAGAAGGGATTAGCCTCCTGACTTCACAGAACTCATTGAAGAGGGGCCAGGCTTGCAGTCACACAGCGGGTTAGAGGACAGGGTTTAAAGACAACCTGGGGCAGCTAAATAAACACTCCTGCTTTGTTCTTTGCTTAGAGCAGAGACTGTGTTGTCTTTTAGGTCTGTATTTAGAGATCAGAGAGGTTTTCACAATTGGAAGGGCAAAAATCATTGATTAATTATCCCCAAAGGCTTGTAATTACATCTGGCTCTTAGGTAAGAAAACAAACATTTACCTTAATTATTTGTTAAGGTGGTTAAGAGCACTTTAAATTTGGTCCTTGAGCTCTGCTTGGGACAAACCCAATGGCTTTGACACAGGACTTCTTTGTTCCTCAGTATTTTCATCTAGGAAATGGGGCCAATAGAAGTACCTTATTTAAAGGGTGTTGCTGAGGAGTACATGAGACAATGATGGTAAAGTGTTTAGAAATGCTCTCATTTATGGCCCACTGAACTCTGGGTCTCTGATCCTGTGTACACTCTGAGGCTCCCCCCCCCACTTCTGGACTTTGGCATTTAATTGTCTATGGTTTTAATCAGGGCTGTACCACGTACTAGCTTTATGACCTTGCACAAAAATCTTAATCACTGATAAAACAGTTACCTGGCTTGCAAATCTGGGAATAATAATAGTATGTTCTTTTTAGGATCCAGTAAGTACTGAATAAAGAGGAGGCACTATTTGATGATGTAAAATAGAATACAAACGTGAACTCAAGCTTAGAGAGTGTTGAGAGAGCCTTAGTCCATCTTGTTCCTGCCCTCATGTTGAAGTGAAGACCAGCTGGGAGCAGAACAGGGGATGCCAGCAGATCCGCCAGCAGAGACAGGACAAGACCCCTGCAGCTGTCTGCTTGGCCAGGGCTGGCTTTGCAGGGAAGGGACACAACTGTCTGGGACCCACTGTCTGGGCACTTGGCCGGGCGAGCCCTGCCTGGCTGAGAATGGATGCTCCCGGCAGCTCTGCAGCCGTATTTTTCCTTGTGATTGCCTGGCAGAACAGTCATTTAGCAGAGGGAGAGTGAGGAGATGTTAGAAACCAGGCCCGGAGCAGTTGCAGCAGCCGGCCCACGAGTAGCTCCCTGATGTTGCCATGGCAAACAGCCTTGGCAACGTGGCTGCTCGAGCCTTTATTTCTGGTTTCAGGCTCCTCACAGGGAAGTGTGGTACCCAGGACACTGGAGAGGGCCCTGTCCAGGCTCTTTGGCACCTGGAGTAACCTGTCCTTCTCAGTATTAATGATCACAGGCCACCGGAGGCCCTGTTCAAATCTGCAAGGCCACACAACACTACCTGCAGAATCAGACTCGTGGGTATGGTATTCAGATGGCCGCCTCTGCCACCATCCACGCACCCACCCATGCGTTCATCATGCTGACCGTCCACAGCAAGAGCAGAACGACGTATTGACATGGACCGTCATGTTCGGTTTGACGTTATATTCAGTCATGGCTTTCATCAGTAATAGTGATTAACAACCATTAGCTGCTTGCATTTACTCTGTCAGACCTGAAGCGGAATTCTCCACATAGACAACTACATTCAATCTCAGCAATTTCATGGAGTAGTTCCCCACTGTTATTTGCATTTTACAACTTGGTGGAGAGAGGCCGGCCCCCGGAGTCCTTACTCATGTGCTGATACTGCTCTGTAGTTCCTCCTTGTTCCAGGCAACTACCTGGGTCCCTACTGTGAGGTGCCCATTGCCCTTCTTCACTTTTCCCATCCGCAGCTGCATCCTTCAAGGCCCAGCTAAGTGTGCTGCCTTACTTAGCATGCACCCCACCCCTTTTAGAAGTGGCCCTGTTTGATCACTTGATATGTGAATGCCAGGCACTTAAAGCTGAGCCCTTTAGAGGACTTAGTATAGCAACTTGGTACCATGATACTCAAGGAAACAGGCTTCAATAGCCTGCCCTGAATCAACTAGCTGGGAGATGGCAGTGCTGGGATTTGAACCAAAGGCTCCTTGGCTTCAAAGCACATGATCTTAACATCTACAATGTGGTTAGTCCGGCAGAACCCAGGGGATAGATTGAGTGATGAGGAAGCATCTGTGGTGTGGCTTGCTGGGGGCAGTGGAAGGGAATTGGATACTGAGAGTGGGGGTGCTAATGGGACAAGAGAGAGGCATTGGGATCAGAATGGGGTACAGAAGAAGATTTGGTTTGGTGGAGACATCCATTCATTCAGGGCCTCCCAAGTGCCAAGTTCTGCGCACGCCTACCCCCGGCCTTGTTAAATTCAGGACTCTGATCCCTGCCTGTAATGACCTTTGTTTATGTGTTTACTCTATACTGACTCTTCTCTACCCAGTCGAGACCAGACTCTGAGAACAGCCACACTGTCAGGCTGGTTCACCTTCGATTCCCCAAGTACATGGTATGCTGTGGGCCCCCAGTAAATATTTGTTGAGTGACTTATGAATGAACAAGTGATGTTTGACCTTCCAGAAATTCGCCTCCCATTAACCTGCCGCCTGGCCTACAGTGGCGCTTTCATTTCAACCCTGAAATAAATTCCAAGCCTCCTCTGCTCTTGGACCTGTGCTTGGGTATGTGAGTGAGAGATGTAGGGGTGTCATAGCAGTCCCCGCAAGGTGCCTACTGCCTTGTCTCCAGGAGAAGGCTTGTACACAAAAGACTCAAAGGCAAACACATTTTGGAGCCACCTGAGCCCCCTATCAGTACATACCCCCAGAGGGCAGGTTTTATATAATGTTAAACCTCTGTTAGGAGCCCATTTATTCCAGGGGACTGCACTGGCCCAATCGGGGTGGGGGCTGTAGGAAGTGTCTGCTTGAATAAGCCCACAGCTTGACAGATTGAAACGAGCACCTCGCATGGACTTCATACCCATTGCCTAACTGCTTATTCTAGGGGGTACTGGGCAGGTTGGTCTCCACTCAGGAGAAGAAAAGGATCCAGAGAGGTGAAGGGGAAAGGGAGGACTCTGGGACTAGCCGTGTCGAGCCCAGTAGAATGAACTCCGTGCCTCATGCTCTTTGGTTCCTAGGACTTGAATCATATGATTGTCATTAGTTTGCACACAGTTCTGACATGCTTGTCCAAGTCTAGTGATACAAAATGCTGCCAGTCTTCCTACTGTGTGTCTGTGTTAAGGAGCTATGGTGGTGCCGTCTATGCGGAGTGACACTGCTAACCTGAACGTAATACCTCTTGGGCAGTTTGAAGTCACCCGTTGCTTCAAGGAAGAAAGCTGGGCAGTGTCTTCATGTCTGATTTACAGCTTCAGAAATCCACTAGAGAGTCAGCTATGGTTTCAACACCACCACATCCATGAGTAGAGGCATGGGAAAGCCACTGAGAGCCATTTGGAGAAGGCCAAGAAAGCCTGACACACCTTGGTTCTTGAACTGTGTGGGTGTATCTTAAAATACCTGATTAGATAGAAAGGTATTGTCCCTGAAGACAGTGTTCTCTGCTTGAGGAAGCAAGTGACTGAAGTGAAGCTTGCTAGTATCATTTCAAATGGGGAGTTTGTCAAAAGCACAAATAGATTTTGCTGTTCAAGGTTGCACCGTGTGGGCCCACATCATTCCACATGATGCCAGAAAGGAAAGTAATCTAGCTCTGAGCATCTTTCTTTGAGGGTTGATACAGTTTGCAATGTGATGTGTTGGCTTTTGTGTTTCCAAGGCTGCACGATAGTAGGAGTAGGTGGTAGGCAAGAGCCGATTGACCTCAAGAAATAGTGTAGCTTAGTGATTAATGAGAGCTAGAGCTTGAGAGTCAAACTGTCTAGTTCAAATTCAGTGTCGTGATTTATTAGCTGTGTGATGGGAAGAGATACACACAGCTCTGTACTTTAGTAAGCCAGTTCCCTAGTGAGGCTATTAATAGGACCCTTTTTCCAGATAAGGAGCTCTGGTGGTTCCATGGTAGCTAAGTACAGGTACTAACCAGAAAGTCACTGGTTCCCACTCATTGACTTTGTGAGAGAAAGACCTCAAGAGCTTCTGGGGTGAAGGTCACGGCCTAGGAAGCACTATAGGGCAGCTCTGCTTTGTTCTATGAAGGTGCATGCGGTGAGTCAACAAGTTTGCAGATTAAGGAGCCTGGGTGGTACAGTGGTCAAGTGCTTGTGAGTTAATTGCAAGGTTGGCAGTTCACCCATCCATCCGCACTGAGAAAGGCCTAGTGATCTGCTTCTATAAAGATTATATATAGCCTGGAAAGCCCCGTAGGACGTTCTGCTCTGTCCCACGGGGTCACTGTGAGTTGAAATCAACTTGATATCATTCAACAATGTTCTTCAGTTGCTATGTCAGATTCTGCTGTACAGTTAAAATTATATGTGTATATATATATATAATAGTAATTATTCATCTGAGACTCTCCCAGACCTATTTGAATTGATCTTTGAGGTCCCTGATCTTCTGTATTTTTAAGAAATTCTCCTGGCTGGAACGCATGCTTTGATTCTAGTAAATTGAGTGGTATCTATAGAATCAGACAACTCAACTTGTTACCATCGAGTCAGAACTGATTCCTGACCCTCCAACAGGTTTTCAGTGGGAGAAGATTACCTGTCTTTCCTGTGGAGGAACTGTTATTGTTGCTGATTGTTGTTGAGTTGAGCATGACTCACAGTGACCCTATGAACAAAAGACCTGAAGCCTTTCTATAACTATTGACATTTATCGAAGTTCACAGTCTCCAGAGGCATGTGGTTTAGAAAGTGGATGCCACTCCTGCTTCCAAGCCTGTCTTAAACCGGGAGCTCCACCAAATACTGTCTACCTTGGGTAAGCATTATGGTGTTTGACCCTCCAGTGGCACAAAGCGCAGCATCAGCAAACTCAGGTTACCTCACTACAGCTTATTGACAGAAGAGCACTGTAAGGCTTAGAGGAATATTTCTCCAAAATAATAACAGTCGACTTTTAAATACAAAGGCCCTTTCTGAGGTCAGGTCTTGTTGACTCTAAACCAGAGGCTTAAATAAAAACAACCAATATAGTTGTTGTGGAGCACCTGGTGGGTTCAAACCACCAGAAAGCTTCCTCACACCACCTTTGGTTTGTTTACAGCACTGCTCCCTGTGGACTAGGCCACCAAGGTGTCTGACCTGCTGGCTAACTCTGTTAGTGTCTTCTCTCTCTTGCCTTCCCTCAGTTTACTTTATGCGGGAATAACCAGAGAGCAGTGAGAAAGCCCCTGTGCAATGTCTGCATAACAACAGCTACTACTCATTGTTGTCAAGATGGCATGGATACATAGCTAAACCTCCAGCATGTTTTCAGAGGCTGTAAATCACATGGGAGGAGATTGCCCACCTGACTCCATTGGAACAGCTGGTGGATTTTAACTGCTAGCCTTATATTGACAGCACAACTCTGCTCACTAGGCCACCAGAGTTCCCTACTGCCTGCACAAAGCAGGGCTTTTATCTGACAGAGGAATTCCATGGCCTCATTTTTATGAAAGGAAAAGTAGAGGCCTAGGGAGTGACTTGATGGAGCCCTGCAGCTAATCAGATTTCAAATAATTGACTTTGAACCCTGTGTCTTTCTGTCTGTCTTCTTTGTCCCCTCAGCCTTATACCCACTCTCAACTGAGCCAGAGTATCTCAAGGATTTAATAGGCAGAGTTAGAAGAGAAAGGAGGGGGCCTAAGGGAATTTAAATCGTTCCCTTTGGGAATAAAATCACAAGTACTGAATGTTGTCTGCTTCCCACTGTATCTGCAGGACCTAGTCCAGGCCCGGCACACGATTGGCACTTGCAGATGCTTCTTGAATGAACCCACTGAGCCCTTAATCTGCACTGGTCACTCTGCTCAGCTCATTTAATCTTCCCAGCAGCCCTAGGAGATAAATGCTATTAACTCTGTTGTGCAGATTAGGGATCCTGAGCCTTAAGGGGTGAATGGTGGGACGAGGAGGAGATGGCTCCTCTGCAGAGGAGATCAGGGGTGGCCAGGGCCCTGCCCCAACAAGTCATGCCCTAGTGCCCCAGTGACCTTCTCCCACTTTCTCCTCGGCATTGGGCAGCAGCACCTCCTTGTCCTGTGGGTGCTGCTGCTGGGTACCTGCTAGCCCTGGGTCTCCACGCTCCACCAGCACTTACTCTTTGTCCCATTGGCTGTGGGAGTGGCCGCCTGGCTTGCTCTTTGGAGACCAGCCCCCACCAAGACTGTGGCAATCACCCTGTGTCTGCAGCTCCATCTCCAGGGGATAATAGTGGTGGCCGACTTGGCGGGAGGACTGGAGCAGATGAACCCAGAGAACATGGGTGCTGTCTCTAGCAAAGGTGGAGGCTTTGTCAAAAGTCTCTTATCTATAGGATTAGAATAAATTAAAAACCCAAACCCACTGTCTCCACCTAACTCGTAGCAACCCTCCGTAGATCTCTGAGGCTGTAAATCTTTACCCAAGGAGCCTGCCCATCTTTCGACCAAGAAACAGCTGGTGGATTCAAACTGCTGGCCTTTCAGTTTGCAACTCAGCATATTATCAGCATCTTGGCACTACTCCACGAGGGCTCCTGAGCATCAGAATAGACCCAGTTTAATGGATTGACTCAGAATAGCAAGCTGGGCCTGTATTTGTAGCCAGGGAGCAAAAATAAGGGAGAAGAGATGGAGTTAAGAGCCCACGTTGGAATGAAAGAAAGACTTGAGTTTTCGGTAATCTAATCCTAGCATAGCCAGAGCAGGAAGGCAGGAGGTTTAGAACCACTCTAGAAGCCTCTCTGGAGGTCAAAAATCCAGGAGTGTCTCCACAGGAGAAAGATGGTCCCATCTCCTGTACAACCTTGGAAACCCATTGTAGCATTCAGCTGTCAGTTGGTTCCAACCTGATGGTAAGGAGTTCCAGCTGACAGTTTCAGTTCCTTTGTTCAGATAGACAATATGACAATAATATTGCAATGCCCCAGGCACAGGGCAACCAGAGAAGGGGCTAGTGCTAGGCTTAATGCAGGCTGGGGCCTGGATCTCCAGTCTGTGGCAGGCCAGCTGGGGCAGTGGTTAGACCAGAGCTCTGCTTCAAGATCTGGACCTGGGCTCTGTCAGTTAGTAGCTGCGTGTCTTAGAACTTTCCACTTACCCTGCTCAGGCCTCAGTTTCTTCATCTGTGGAATAAGGTAATAATACTGCTCAATGGTTGATTGAAAGGGATGCGAAGATGTGGTGTCTGCCGCGCTCGGTACACTGTCTGGATTGTGTTATTATCACTAGCAACGGTGATTAGCAATGACTGGGAAGTTGCATGACAAGGTTGGTGGAAGAAGGCGGTAGACCCCGAGAGCTCTAAAAGCCATTGCCTCTCCTTGGCTGCTTTTCCCCTTCTGTGTGGAGGCTGGGGCTACAGGTTGGAAAAAGCTCTGCTTCCCCTTGGAAGAACTGATCTGCAGGCAGTCCTGGAGCGGGGCAGCTTAGAAGGGTGTGGGGTCAAGCTCCTTGTGTAGCAGAAACATGTTGAGGGATGAGCAGGGGGGCTGGTTTACAAGATGGGGAAGGGTGTCCCAGGCAGAGACCAGCCTGTTGTGGGGCCAGCAGATCCTGTGGCTGGTGAGTGAACAAGGCATGACTAGATGGGAGACAGCCCTCTCCTGACTGGTGGAGGGTCTGAGCTGGCTTTTGGGCACTCTGTGAGGCAGAAGAACAGACAGGATGAATCACAACACCAACACTTTTAGCCCAAGAGACTGACTGGAGGTGTGGAGAGATCTTGGGGCGGCATCAGAGGGAGGGAAGTTTGAGGGTGACTGTGTTTGCCCCAGGCTCAGAGACAGTGAGGCAAGTGAGGCATCACTCTGTGGTCTGTGCAGCTCGTGCCCGGGTCCAGGGCATGGGGTGGGAGGCATTAAGGGATTTACCTGGGATCAACACTAACGTCTGGGGTCCAGCTTCCTGTCAGAAGTTCTGACTGAAATCTGCTGCCTAGTAAAGAAGGAATCTCATCATGATGGGACTAGATAGAGCCCTCAGTGGGGCCGGGCACCTTGGAATCAGCAGGTAGACTGTGGGTGAGCTGCCTTGTAAGCCCTTAGCCCATTTAATGATAATATAATGATAATGACTGTTACGATATTTAGTATTACTCTGGTTGAACCAACCCACTACCGTTGAATTGAGTCTGACTCATCGTGGCCCAGGCATGTCAGCATCAAGCTGCACACCACAGAATTTTCTTTCGTTTCTGTTTTGAATAGATGTAAAATATTGTTTATTTTTGTTGTTGAGACTCTACAAAGAAAAACATTTCTAAATTCTACAGTTTCTATCCAAACACCTTGGTGGCATTGATCACATTCTCTGAGTTGTGTAACCACTACCATTTTTACTTTCTCAGTTGCTCTTTCCCTATGAACATGAACTCACTGCCCACCCCCTCCAGGTTCCTCTCTTGTCTTGGGAGTTGCTATTGTCAATTTGACTTCACAGAGATAGTTTTTAAAAGAACATCTTAGTCAAGGCAGACATTTGTCACTAGTTAAGCTATTGTTTGCCCTTAAGAAGGCTTCAGGGGATATGTTGGGTTTAAGTTATAAAGATTATCTCGAGGCAGTAGTTTCAGGAGTTTATCCAACCTTTATGGCTCCAGGAAGTCTGGAGTCCACGAGAATTTGAAATTCTATTCTGCATTTCTCCCCTTTTGACCAGTACTCTTTGAATCTTCCATAAAAATGTTCACTAATGGTAGCCAGACACATGCCGATCTGCTGGTCCGTGGTTCTCCTCCTCCTGTCCGACTCTCTTTTATGTCTCCAGATGAACAGAGACTATTGTGATGTGGATGGCTATTTGCAAGCTTGTCAGTCCCCAGACACTGCACAATAGAACAGAACACTGAACAATGAACTGGGATGTCTGATGAAATGATTACCCTAAAACCACTAACCAAGAAACCAAAATCTCTGAGGATTTGGGTTGAACATAAGCAGCCTCATCTGATAGTCTTTTATTTTTTCTTTATTTTTGAGGGTGAAATTGTAATAATAGATTTATTAGAAAGTTATGCCCCTGGAGGGATGGATTGCCCTCCCTGAAAGAAGATTCGGAGGGGAGGCGTAGTTATTTATGTTTGGGTCATTGGTATAAATATTATCTATCATATGACTTCTTCCAACTCAAACTTGTTACAAGTATATAACTTAATAGCAATTTGTGCAATTTGACCTTTAATTAATGCCATTGTCCCATCACCTTTAACCTCCCTCCCACCTCTCCTACCTGTGGTAAGCACTAATGAACTATTCTCCATGTTTGTCTTTTCTTGTCTTTTTATTAGGTGAGGTCATACAATATTTGCTCTTTTATGATTGACTTATTCCCTTCAGCATAATGTCTTCAAGCTCCATCCATATTGAAGCTTATATGAAGACTTCGCCCTTTCTCCTGGCTGAGTGGGTTTCCATTGTATGCACGTATGGCATGTTTAATTTTTTTTTATTATTATTATTTTTAATTCTACTTGTCTGTTAAGCAGCACCGGTGGTGATGTTATGTGTCATTGAGTCACTTCCGACTCATAGTGATATGTACAGTGTCTCTGAATCCTGTCCTATCCTGAGCCAATTTCACCATCTCTGACACACCTACCCCCATTACGCCAGTCACTGTGTCAGTCCATCTTATCCAGGGAATTTCTTTCCTGCGCTCTCCCTCCATCCTTCCAAACATGACGTCCTTCTCCAATGACTGACTCTTCTTGGCCACATGCCTAAAGTATGTGAGATGGAGCTTCAAAATCCTTGCCTCCACGAAGCTGCCTGGTTCCATCCTCTCCAGGACAGACCTATTTGTTTTCTTGGCAGTCTGTGGTATGTTCATTACTCTTCTCCAGCACCACAACTCAAAGACATCAATTCTTCTTCTGTCATCTTTAGTCGTTGTCCAATTCTGTGATGCATAGCAATTAATTTGCAAAGGCCGTGGCTTGGATCAGGCACACCTTAGTCTCTAGTCTGACATTGTTGCTCTTCACCAATATGGAGAGGTCCCTGACAGCAGATTTCCCCAAAGCAGCAAAGTGCTGTAGTTTCTGGCTACTAAACAGAAAGTCTAAAGTTCCAATCTACTAAATGCTCCATGGGGGGAAAAATGGGGCTGTTTCTTCCTGGAAGGACTTACTGCCTTGGAGTCCTGAGGGAGGGTTGTCCTGAGTTGGTATTGACTGGAAGGCAGTGGATTTAGTGGGTCACTCATCTGTTGATGGTTAAGTTGTTTCTACCTTGGACAGTTGTGAATAGTACTGCAGTGAATACTGGTATGTAAGTCTCTGTTTTCAAGTCATTTGCGTATGTAAGCCTGGGGTGGAATTGCTGGGTCACATGGTAGTTCTAGTGTAGCTTTTTGAGGAACCACAGCAGTATTTTCCACAACTTGTGTGCCATTTTACCATGTACATCCTGCATTTCCACTAACGGTTAGGGTTCTGATTTCTCCACATCCTTAATAATGTTTGTTGCCCTCTGTTTTTTATCACATTCATCATAAACTCACCTGACTCTTGCCAGGAGTCAGTTCCACCTCGTTGCCACCCTCCGTTGGGTTTCCAGGCCCACACACGTCTTCACCAGTGGAGGCTGCCCATCTTTGTCCTGCGACGCCTCTGGAGGATTTGAACTGCCAGAGACGTAAGGCCGTTTTGTTTAGCAGCACAAGGTGCTAGGTAGGGATTGCCATACCAGAGCTCACCATCATAGTGTGAGTGAAATGGTATCACATTGTGGTTTTGTTTTGCATTTCCCTAGTAACTAAGGAGGGAGATCTGGTGGCCTAGTCAGTAAGAAGCTGTGTTGCAATCCCCGAGGTACACAGTTCAAATCTACCAGCCTCTCCACTGGAGAACAATGAGCTGTTTCTGTAAGGGTCAGCTATGGGTTGATTCTGACTCCACAGCACACAACAGGAACTTATGAAGGACTAGCTTTCTTAAGGACTAATCATTGTGCCATTAATGGTATGCCACTAATGGTGACATGTGCATAAGCTACACGGCTATGAACCAAAAGGTCTGCTGTTTGAATCCACCAGCTCGACAGTCTCCTCCTATAAAGATGTGCAGTCTCAGAAACCTGATGGTGGTATCTGTGAGTTGGAACCAGTTGGACCGCAGTGGGTAGATAACTAATGAATGACACTGAGCATCTTTTCCTGTATTTGGTGGCAATTTCATTGTCTTCTTTAGTGAAACATCTATTCAAATCCTTTGCCCATTTTATGATTGGGTTATTTTGTCTTTTGGTTGTAAATCCACAGGATTTTTATTGGCTGTATTTTTCAGAGGTGGATCTCCCAGCCTTTCTTGGAGGGCGCCTTTTGGTGGATTTGAATTGCTTGCTCTCTTGTTATCAGCACAGTGAAAAGTGTGTCAGGTCTCGGCACCACTCAGGCACTCCACTCTTGTTACTTCTTTTAGCATTGTACAATCCACAGAGCACTTTCACATCCATAATTCACAGGCCTGGGAGGGCTTTCGTTTCCATTTGACAGATGTACAACCTGAGGCCCAGTGATGTTGACATGACTTGCCTAACAGGGTCGCTGGTGCAGAAACTTGACAGGAATGTACACCTTGTGGTGCCCAGCCCAGTGGTCTTTCCACCCCGCCACACTCACTCATACCAGATGTCCCACCTGAAACCCAAACAGAATCCCAGTACTGATAGAGAAAAGATAGTTTTTAAAGGCACCTTTGGTCATTCATGACTGTACATTGTTCAGACTGATTTCTAGGATTATTTTCAATTGTTGGAGCTATGATTCCTAGTTATTTAAGAGTTGCAACATTCTTCCATTGTGTGATTTTGCAACTATTGCAGCTATGGAATTCCTCCAAGAAAAATGTAGCTTGCATTGATTTATTCCTCTTAGAATAGTTGCAGTCTTCTGTTGAGCTGATTCCACTGGCTCAGGCACATAGTCTCATGCACATGTTCTATATATTGCAGTAGAACTGCTCAGTGGGTTCTGTTGGCAGTAATATTTTTTTCTTGAGATTTTAATGAAAGTTTTCAGAGAACTTAGATTGCCATTCATTCATTGTTACACACACAGTTGACTGTAATCTTAATGGAAGCAGATCACCAGGTCGTTTCTTCTGTGGTACTGCTGAGTAGGGGGCAAACTATCAACCTTCCCTTTATCAGCTCAGGACAAACTGTGATGGTCAGAGACCTTCTTTAAGCATTAGAGAAGAGAAAATATTACTTAGAAAGTTTTGCAGCTACACTGGTGATTGGACTATCATGTCTGGTAAGAGTAATAATTCTGGGAGTTTGGAAGGGCTTCTTGGCTCAGGTTCTGCCAGTCTCTCTTTGCTGTGCTACTTGGGCTAAGTCTTTCCTCCTTCCAGGGTCAGAATTCCCCATCTTTCCAAGTTTCCAGTTGCAACCAGCCCAGTAAGTTTATTGTTGTTGCTTATTTTTAAAGGAACTTGAGGTTCTTCTGTTTCACATTTTTCTTCCTTTCTTCCAAGTTCCAACTATTGTGGCCCATGTTAGAATGGTCAGCAGTGATAGCTGGGCACCACCTAGTTCTTCTGGTCTCAGAGTAGATGAGATCCCTTTTGCTTTGGGGAGTTTTGTTCCAGGCAGAACTTCCAGGCTCTTGATAGGGAGATGATAGCAGGTGAGTTGCTGGAGATTGTTGCATCTCAGATTAGTGTCCCTCCACCCAGTGGACAAAGTCACTCACAAATTCTTAACTCCTCAGGTTCTAGCGCTTTTCCTGGGTGGCAGATGCTGACTTCTCTTTGAACTGCAAGTTGGAAGGAATTTGTCATGACATCATGTGTCTTCAAAGAGTGGGTTTGAAAGGAGGAGAAGGCGGAGGAGGAACTCCAGGCAAGAGAATCCCCAATTTCCAGCCTCCTCAGTGAATCATGGAACATTTGGATAAGTCACTCCCGGGGGTGGAAAGATTGGGTGAAAATCAGGAACTTCAAGCCAGAGTTTTTTAAAAGAAGAAGTTATTAAAAATCCCCTACAGAGATTATATCTAAAATGATTCCTTCCCTTTTTTTCTCCCACAGTACTATTTTATCTATCACGAATCATTTTTTTCTTTCTAAAATCTGTAAAATTGCCTCTTAAATCTCCTCTCCTTTTTTTGTAAAAAAAAAATAAATAAAAATTAACAGAGGAACATGTCAGTGAATTCTCAGATACTCCAAGCGGTCCTATGGACCCAGCTGTGGATGCTGTTTGAGGCTCAGGGTGGCCACACTTGAGCCCAGGCCTCTGGTGTCTTTCACACAGAACTGCCTTCCAGCCTGATGCTGGCTCAATGATGAGATCTATAATTATTTCAAGAAAGCTCACATCAAGTGGAAAAAGAGCGACCACACTTATCGTACCATGTGGTCAATAGGCAATTTAACACCAGGGCCACCCTACTCCCTCTGGCCCTCGCCAGCTGCCAGGCTTTGCAGCCGGAGGATTAGGTGACTGGGACTGATGGGCAAGGCCATGTGCTCAGTAGTGGCTGTGCGAGCAGCTTGCCTCGTGTCCACTTGCAGGACCTGCCTGTGTGCTGGGGAAGCTCTGCTCCCAGCCTAGTCTGGAAGAAAAGTCAATGTAAAAGCAATTTGGCTGAGCAAAAAGAAAGCTAAGAATTCTGCAATTGAAAACTTTAGATGGCTAGCACTCACTCTTTTGTTTGATTGCCTCCAGAATGCACCATTTGCCCAAGTGGTTTGGAGATTGAACCCATTGCTTTAAGTTTCTCTTTCATTTTAAAATTTGGTTGTTTTGTTCAAAATAGAGAAAAGAAAACTCTTTGCAGTTGAGATGGAATTGACTCATAGCTGTTTGAGGCTGTAAATCACATGGAGATTCGAACCTCCAGCGAGACAGTCTTTGGGTTTTCAGCACACCTCTCTGTGCACTGTGCCATCAGAGCTTCTTGTCCAGCTGCCCTGCAGGAGAAAGATGAGCACATCTCCTTCCATGCATTTTACTGCCTCAGAAAACTCCCCACTGGAGGGGGTCGGCTATGACGTGGTTCCAACTTGACAGAAATAACAGCAACATGTATAGGAAGCTGTGGTGGCCCAGTGGTAAGGAGTTGAGCTGTCATTTTAAAGGCACATAGATCAAATCCACCAGCTGTTCTGTGGGAGAAAAGTGGGCAGTCTCCTTTTGTGTGATTTATAGCCTCCGAAATCCTGCTAGAGGGTCAGCTATGAGATGATTCTAACTCACTGGCACATAAAAGCATGTAGAACATTTTATATTATACACAATGTTAATCCACAATTAACACACTTGGTACAAGCAGTCAGGAAATAAGGAGACACATTGCAATAGGGAAATCTGCAGCTGGGGACCTCTCCAAATTATTGGGGTGTAGTGATGTCAGTTTGAGGACTAAGGTGCATCTGATTCAGGCCGTAGTCTTTCTGATTACTAGCTATGCATCTGAGACCTGGACATTGAATAAGGATGACAGTATAAGAGTTGACATCTTTGAGCTGTGGCATTGGAGAAGAACACTGAATGTCCCATGTGTGGCCAAGAAAACAAACAGATATGTCTTGGAGAAGGTGTAGCCAGAGTGCTCTTTGGAGGCAAGAATGATGAGGCTTCGCCTCACACACATTGTGCATATTGCTAGGAGGGGCTATTCCTTGGAGAGGGGCATAATGCTGTGAAGGGTGGAGGGTCGGCAAAGGGGAGGAAGACCCTCAACCAGGTGGATTGACAAGGTTACTGCTGCAGTGGGATCTTGTGTGTCAGGGAGTGCAAGGGTGGCACAGGACAGGACTGGGTTCAGATCCTTTGTTCATAGTGTCGCTATGAGTCACACCTAACAACAACAGCAACACACTATTCAGAGCGTGGTGACACAGCCCCTGGAGTGTTGTGCTGCTAACCATAAGGGCTCGCCACTCTGCCGTTTCCACCAGCAATTCCACAGGAGAAAGATGGAACAGTCTGCTGCTTTGGTATTTATGACCTCAGAAAACCCACTGGAGGGTCAGCTATGAGTTGGTTCTGTCAACGGCAAGAAGTTTTGTGTGATGCTTTTTGTGTGCCTATAGATAGAAAAATCTATAGTTTACATTTGTTATTGTTATTGTTAGGTGCGATTGAGTGAACTACGATGCATAGCGAAGCTCTGACTAGCAGATCTGACGCTTGCCCTGTCCTGGCCCATCTTGACCGTCTGTGTCATGCTGAACTCATTGTTACGGTCACTGTGTCAATCTGTCTTGTTGAGTGTCTTCCTTCTTTTCTTTCTCTGCCCCTCCTCTTTTCACAAGATAACGTCTTTTTTCCAAAGACTGGCCCCTCCAGACAACGTGCGGGAAGTATGTGAGACCAGGTTTCACCATCCTTGTATCTAAGGAGATTGCTAGTTGCACTTCCTCAAAGATCTGTTTCTGTATCTTGTGTTTCATGGATTCCTTCATTTACACTGTGTCTCACTTTATGTGTGTGTGTGTATCTCAATACTAACTTGTCAAAGAAGCGAGGACACTTTTACCCCTTAATGTCTTTGCTCTCAAGATAAATCATTCCTAAGTGTTTGGTGTGTTTAAATGCCTTCCAGCAGAATATGTGATTATTTCTTTTATTTTGTTTCTATTCAGACACTATTTTGTCATGTTACAAAAGTGGCAGGTGTTAATTTATTGTGATGTGAGAGAATACAAATAGAAGAACCCAAACCAATTGCTACCCATAGCAACTCTATAGACAGTGCAAAACTACCCGCTGGAGCGCTGGAGCGTCTGAGGCTGTAAATATTCGTGAAAACACACTGCCACATTTTTTTCCATGAGACAAAAGAAAAAAACCCAAACACCCTCTCCCCCAATATTTCAGCTTCCAAAAGTAACCAATGAAAAGCAGTACTTTTAAAAACATGTCGGTTCTAGCTTCAGCCAAGTCTTGGGCAAACTTTTTCTGCCCCTCAGACGTCATCTACGGACTGATTGCTGTCCATGACCTTGAAAGGGAGAGAACCTGGTCTGTGGTAGGTCAAGGCTTCACTTTTTCCCATCACATGACCTTTTTTTGGCCCCTTGTTCTCTGGGAACAATGTCTGCCCTGCTGTAAGAGAGTAATGAGTTTAGAAGATAATTGCTAGTTGTAGTTCATAAACACATGTAAAGCAGTATTTTTTGCTTCTCCAGCCTGGGCACTCCACAGCTTCTGCTGTTCCTATTTTAACTCAGACAGTGTCAGGTTTAGACAATATCTAATCACGTCCATAGATTTCACATGGTTGACATACCACAGGATTTAATCAACTCCACAAGTTGAACTTCAGTCCATACATTTTGCTACATCGCCCTATATACATTTGTTAATATTTCCAGAGCAGCATAAATGCCTATATTGGTAGAGAAGGCCTTTAAACCCTGGCTTCCTGATTTAGATTCCATTACTCAGCCAAGCTGTTTGAAGTGCTAACTGATCTACCTTGTGATTCAGACTGCAGTTGAAGCAGACCCAAGGAGAAGAGGTTGGTGGGGGTCTTCCAGCTGCCGAACGTGTTCATTTTCATATTGGTTTCAGACAGCATGACTTCAGTGGGAACTTGCTTTTGTATTTATTTTAAAGATGTAATGCATGACTTTGGTTTAAAAAAAATGTTGCAAATATTAATCATTTTAAAAAATTAAAACAAAAAAACAAATATTAATCATTTGTCATTCCTGTAAACCCTTTCCAAAACAGTCTCACTGCTTAATGTGTTTTTCAAGTGATAATCTGAGCAGACACCAGCATAGGTGTGTGTGTGTTTGTTGGGTAGCACAAATGTTTAAGCACTTGCCTTCCACCCTGAAGGTTGGTGGTTTGAACCCACCCAGGGGTGCCTGCCTCTGAAAGGTCACACAGCCTTGAAAACCTGTGAATCAGTTCTACCCAGCACATACAGAAAGTCTCCAAGAATCGGGATCAACTAGACCACAACCAGCAACAACTTGTGGCCTGCATTTTTGCTGTCCAACTTGCTTTTTTCCACTTCATACTAAATCTTAAAGATGGTTGTTTAAATAAAGACTGTTTCTTTTTTCTTTTTCTTTGCCTGGAGTGTAGTTTGTTTACCAGTCCCCGGTTTGGTAGTTTGTTACTGCTAATTAATGCTGTTACTAGTCTGCAGAGAATATTTTTGTACAAGTGTCATTTTGCACACATGTGAGGATATGCGTAGGATGAGATACCACAGAGTGGAACTGCTGAGTTAAATGGTGCGTGTACTTGAAATTTGATGAATATTTCCACATTCTACCTCATGAAATTTTATCAGTTTGTGTTCTCACTGAAATGAATGAAAAAATAAGCATTTCCTACACCTTCACCAACATAGCATGTTATTAGACTTTCTGGTGTTTGTCAATCTGGTGTCTCCTTGGATTTTTAATTTGCAGTCTTTCCCTCATGGTTAAGAGTCACAGGTGTGTCTTGTGGGCTGCCCGTTGGTCTGTTGATTCTTACTGATTGACGCAAACACGTTTGTTTTCCCCCACGTTTCTTCACATCGTGGGACCCCAGCACCTTTTTAGGCTCCGCCCCTCCCACTGGTAGCTCAGGCTGGAGGAGAAACCCCATTGAATCAGGGAACAAGGGCCCAAATCCTGGCTCTGCCCTCTACTGGCTGTGTGAGCCTGACTCCATCACTTAGACCCCTCCAGCCACTGTTTGCTATGTTAGAAGGTGAGGAAGTTAGTTCAGGATGTAAGGTTGGGTGTCGTTGGGTGGATGAGATGGACATGAACAGTTTTATGAACTGTAGGAAGCAACAAAAACAATGTTGTGTTAATATTGTCTTCATTTCAAATGAGTGATAAGGTTTGAGATACCTTAAGCTTTAGAGCCGGGTCAATTGCTTCAGCAGATGGAGAAAGGAAAACGAAATAAACCCACTGCTATTGAGTCAGTTCTGCCTTTTGGTTCTCCTAGTGAAGTGGGTTTTGTCATCTGTAAATCTTTATGGGAATAGACTGCCCAGATTTCTACCTTAGAGCAACTGGTGGATTTGATCTGCTGATCTTTTGGTTACCAGCCAATGACTTAACAAACTATACTACCTAGGCACCCTGGAGAAAGTGAAGCCCAGAGGGAAATGGACATGCCAAGGAAGAGAGGCCTCTAGGAGGAGCCATGGCAGTGGGCAGTTTCTGATTTTACACTAAATTATTCCAAGCTGGGTGTCAGGCTTTCCCTTTCATGGGAATGCTACATGGCTGAGCCCTGAGAGCCCAAACTTTGGAATGGAAAATATGCAGATTGAGATCCTTGTTCTCTCAACTCTTAGTAGCAGACCCTTTTTGTCCCATGATGCTTGTGGAGCCAGAAGGGCTGTTGAGAGGACTGCTGAGACGGTGGAGGTAGAGCCCTCCACCATGCATGTGATGAGTGCTTGGTAGATGCTGCCACAGGCTTGCTTTGGAGCAGGCAGGGTGGCATGATAGTGAAGGAGACAGGCTCTGACATCAGACACCAGAGTTCAGTGCTCACCTGCCTTCCTCGCTGATGTGCAACCAGGGGCAGATGCCCTAATAATCCTTGCCATACAGAGTTGAGGAATCTGTGGACTTTGTATAACAAGTGCTTACTATGTAGGAGGGACTTAGTAAATAAATAAGCTATTAAAAAAACTGCAGTTCCTTTCAGGGGCTAGCACTGGCCTCGATGCTGGGGATTTAGCAGAAAAGAAGCAGGGACCCTGGCTTTATGGAGCATATACCTTAGTCTCCTTCCTCTTTTGTTTTTGTTAACAGTAACAGCAGCATAGCAGCTTTGGGGTCTGGCCAGAGCCAGGTCCTGATACGGATTCTACTGGCCCCTGCCTAGAGGCTCCAGGACACATTTTGTGAGGAGGCTGATGTTTTCCTGTGGTTGCTAACTAAAAGGTCAGCAAATCAAACCCACCAGCCATTCCATGGCAGAAAGATGAGGCAGTCTGTTCCTGTTAAGGTTGGTTGTTGCTGCTACGTGCCGTTAAGTTGACTGTAACTCGCAGGGACCCAGTGAGCATCGGATCAGAACCTCGTCCTGTCCTGCACCAGTGTCTGACCGCCACCATGTTCAGTCTCATTGTTGTCATGCTGTCAATCTATCTCATTGAGGGTTTCCTCTCCTTTGCCAACCCTCTGCCTTCCCCACAGGATGTCTCTTCCCAAGGACTGGCCCCTCCTCACAGCATGCCCAGAGTATATTTGACGAAGTTTCACTCTGCAGACATCTAAGGAACACTATGATTGTTCCTTTCTGGCCTTCGAAACCTCATAGAGGGACACTGTGAGTCAGAATTTACTCCACAGCTGTGGATTTAGGCCTTGACTTACCTATCTACTGCTGAGCCCTGGGCAGAAATTAAGCCAAACAAGGACCTGTGATGGTGGCCAGTGGGCTTCCTTAGAAAGGCTGTCAGAAGGCCGCTCTGAGACGGTGTGTGTGCTGAGGCCCAAGAAATAAAAAAGGAAGCTTTTTTCTTAAAAAAAAAAAAAAGAGATCTTCCAGGCATTGAGAATGTCAAGAACAAAGGCCATAACCACCAGACTAGTCCTTTTTCACACAGTGCATACATTGCTAGTGACAGTGGGCCCGAGGGGATGTACAGAGCCCCTGGCATGTGCACTTTTTCTGAGCAGGTGATGAGAGCAGGCCTTGTTGAGGGGGCTGCCCTGACAACGTGGGTGAGGTGAGTGGATGAATGCACTTTCGACCATCACTGAGCTCCAGCGTTTGAGATGAGCCTCTGCGCGTTGCAGAGCCCAGGCCTTCCAGAACGCAGAGCAGCCCCGCCGACCAGGCTAGCAGAGGGGGCTTCCTCACTGGCTGTCCGTCTAATGGTGTCAGCATCTGCAGCCACTGTTGACACATAGTCAATTTCCACTCTTGGATCTGCGATTTAACGCCCGGCTGCTCAGAGAGCTGCAGCGAGTGGAGGTCAGTGGGGTTAATTGGGTTCCTTAATAAGAGGGAGGCTCTGAGAATTGGAATAGCTGGGACCTGGGGTGGGTCAGGATGCAGAGAAATGAGCAGAGCTGGGCCACAGGGGCTGGGTGCAAAGGAGGACCCAGACCGAGGGAAGTCTCTGGGCTCGTAGCTGGAGTGATGCGGGCCCCTGCAGAGACCTCGGACTCTTCTGGACATCTGTTGCCCAGGGAGGGAGCTGTGTTGCCCTTGCTAGAGCTTGGACTCTAGAGTAAGACCGAGTTCCCCACAGCATGGGCATGTGCTGACCTATTCTCTCCTAGCAGTATAGCCTCTCCTCCGGGCCTCCTAGAACTTAGAGAAGGACGTCATCTTGGTGGAGGGTCAGTGAAAAAGACCCTCAGCAAGGGGGATTGACAGTGGACTTGAGCATCGTAGTGATTGTAAGGCTGGTACAGAAGCCAGCAGCGTTTCCTTCTCTTGCCCACGTGGTTGCTGTGAGTCAGAACCAACACGATGGCACCTAGTTACCCTAGCCTGGCCAGTACTTCCTCTCCTTCTTACCAACCACATACATTGCCTGTGGCCAGCACTGGCTGGTGTGGGGGACAGATGCACAGCACGGGGGCCATGGGTGGGCACAGGCCATTCAGCTACTTTGTATCCCGTTGCTAGGGTGATGTTGGCTGTGTAACCTCTACCCTTGGGGCACACCAGCCACACACGTTGTTCCAGATGAGAATTCATTCATTCATTTATTCATTCACTTCTTTCAGCCATTCTTTCCTTTGTTCATTTATTCAACAAGTACTTATGAGTCCATGCCAGACTGCTGGGTGCTGGAGGGACAGTTCTCCGGAAAGCTACGACACTGCTGTCCTCTAGATTACAGTTGGCTGTGAAGAGGAAGAGGCAGACCTTTGGATTGCATACTTAGTATAATGATGATTACATTTATCATCGAAGCAGCACATGAGAGTTAACATTGTGTGAGGCATTCCTCCAAGGACCTGGCTGGAGGATCACATTCCATGTGGAATACCCATGGAAGAAATTTCCCAGGCAGGTGCCGTCTATGGAGCAGGGGATCCTCTAGGCAGTTAGAGCAAACCTTGAGGGACGTTCTTAACTGCAGGGATTCACATCCAGCCTGCTCTTCTTCTAGAACCTTCCTTCCCAGCTCCATGGACTGGATCTCTGCGCTGAGGCCTTGTTTGCCTGTTAACGTTGTTATGTGCTGTTTAATCAGAACTGACTCATAGCTGACCCTCCAGTGGGTTTTCAGGGCTGCCAATCTCCAGGGAGGAGACTACCCATCTTTCTTCCTTAGAGCAGTCGGTGGATTTGAATCTCCTGCCTTTGGGTTGGCAGCACAACTCCTTACCACTAAGCCAACAGAAAACAAAAAACTTATTATTAGGATTTGTTACGAAAGATTAAGGAAAATTTAAGGAAATACAAAAGGACTCCACAAGGAAATAACAACACCCCAGATTTCAGTATCTAAAAGTTAGCACCATGAACATTTTTCTTTCTCATCTTTCTTCTCCTGTGTATTTTTCTCTTCACAGAATCAGATGCCATTGTCTTGGTGGTTTCACTTACATTCTGTTGGGTCTGTCCACGGCCTTCATTTTACAGCACATTTTGATGACTAGTTGCCACTGAGTCAGCTGTGAGTCACGACGACCTATATTGTCAGCAGAGCTGCGTTCCACAGGGCTTCCAAGATCGGATTTTTCAGAAAGTAAATTGGCAGCCTTTCTTCCAAGGTGCCTCCGGCTTGGCTTGGCTCAAACTTTCAACCTTTGGGTTGGCCATTGAATGTGTTAATTAATGGTTTGCAGATTCAGGGACTTATTTTGTTGAAAGTAACATGAAAGTATTTTAAAATGGGTTTGTTCTTCTACCTCCTTGAGAGCCGGACATGCTTTACTCATAGCTGGGCAAGTCATTTGGCCTCGTGCTTTTATCTGCTTGTAAAGTAGGGAAAATTGTAAGGCCTCCCTCTTTGCGTGTGAGGGCTGACTAAGCAGAAGGACCCAGTGCACAGCAGCAGTAGCAGCTTTATTATAGTTTCAAAAAAGGAGTACAAAGATATATCAGGGCCTTTGGACCTTTCATCACCATAAACCCAGAAGCACTGATGAGAGGGGAGGAGGTGCCACTGTCCCAAATCAGATGGCCAGCTTCCCATGACTGAGGTAATATCACCGACTGTGAGCAGCTGTTGAGCTGGACTGAGCTGGAAGGACAGGCACATGAAAGCTGGGCTAGGCCCTAAGCAGGGGTAGGTGGTGAAGATGAGACTCCTGGTTCCACCCCTCCTTCTCGCAAAGCAGGGGAAGTGCATTTGGTTAAAGAGGACCCACATCCCGTCACCAGGCAGGTTTCCAGCAGCAGCCAGGGCCAGCTGCAAGGCCGCTTCTTGAGAGCAGCGTGGAGCCTGGACGCGTGAGCCCTCAGCTTGGATATTGAGGCTCAGAGAGATTGTGTTACTTGCCCATGTCAGACAGCTTCTTAGTGGCAGAGCTGGGATATGAAACCAGGGCTCTTGTGCCCTAAAGGAATGTTATATTCGTTTACCAATAAGCACTTGAATACCTGATTGATACAGGGAGTTGTGGGGTACTGACACAAAGGTGTCCTTGCCCAAAATGGCACACACATATAATTCAGGAGATGTGCAAGGGCCAGTGATGCCAATGGGCATGGACTGTCTTGCCTTCATATCCCCTGTGCCAGGCCCATGGATCTCCTTGGACATAGCTGTGAGCAAGGAGGCCCCCAGTCGATAAGCAAATAGTTGACAGATTTAGACAGTTCATTGACAGGTTGACTGATGAATCCTGGAAGGGAAGAGAATTGTGTCAACAGCAGAGGGCTGGATAGCAGATCCTGGGGAAGAGTTACTTTGGGGACTAAGTGGGGCTGGGATCCCCTAGCTGCAGTGCCTCTTGGGTTCTGGGTACAAAGATCCTGCCGTTTATCGTACTGGGTGATTTTAGGCAAGTTACTTGACTTTTTCTGAGTCTTTTCAAAGAGGATATTACCTATCTTGCAGGGCTGGTGTAACAATTAAATAGGGACCTAAGTGGACATAATCTACAATGCCAGGTGATTGTCATCAGCAGCTATTTTAACTTCTTTAGCCCCATCACCCCTCATGCAGAAATCTGGGATATACATGGTGTTGTTTATGCTTTATGAGTGAAATGTAAGTGAAGCCCAAATGTTATGCAAATATGACACACATTACTCTACTGACAGTCTGAGGCACCTGACACAAAAACAAAGCTGTGGCCTACTGTACATGGCTGCTCTTGAGTTGAAGGAGCAGAGTTATTCCTGGAATTTGCCCCTTGGTCTCGAAGGATCCCATTTAACCTGATCCCACAGGGTGCACCCAGTTCTACTGAGCATAAAAGGAGATCCCGCCCATCCCTGAAATAAAGGTAAAAGAAAAGACTCCTTATACCCTGACCTGGGTAACAGTCAGGAGCAGAGAAGTTTCTGGAACCAGGAGCATATCTCCCAGTGCTCTTAATTATAAAACACAGTACCAGGTATCTGGGTGGATTTGGTTAAGGACTGGTGTTGGCTTGAGTTCAGCTTCTCCGCACACTCCAATCTTTGATTTTTTTTGGGGGGGGGGTTTGTGGGCCCTGGAGACAGAATGGGAACTAATCCTCCCTGACTTTTTGACGTGGCGGGCTGCATTTCCAAGCACCCACATAGAGCACTGTGTGAGCCTGTGGGCAGCTGAGTAATGCCACCAGCCTCATCAGGACAGGGACAGCGAGACAATATGCGTTTAGAGAGTTTAAAGATTTCACTGTTATGTCTCAAACTTCTTAGTCTACTCCTGGCCCTATTCTCTTGCCTAGTGTCTCATGGGGCTCACTTATACCTAGGCAAGTCCCTGGTTGGTATAGCTAACAAGCTTGGATGTTGACTGAAAGGTTGGAAGTTTGAGTCTAACCAGGGCTCCTTAGAGGGGAGGCACAGAGGTCTATTTCTGTAAAATCTGTTATCATGCAATTAAGTCTAGTTCGCCCTTCTTGCACAGGCCAAACAATTGTACCTGACGGAAGAGCAGAGAGAGAATGGTGTTCAGGTACCAAAGTAAAAGAGCACAGCAATGTAAGTGTTTTCTAGGAAAGCAGATTTCAGTGTCGGGAGCATTAAAGTGTAGGCTGAAGTCTCTTATTAGAGCTCAGAGATGAGAAGAAAGAGATGAGGACGCAGAAATAAGGGTAAATATTAATGATAGATTTATTGGAAAGTGACATCCTCATAGTGTCAGACCTTCCTTGGTAGGAGATGTGGAGAAAAGGCCTCGTGCTACTGAGGTGAGGGGGCCTCGAGGCTGGAGTTTGGCCAACGAGATGATGCCAGGGAGAGTTAAAAATTCAGTGGGTAGTTCCTATTTGGATCCCTGTTCTCTGATGCCATTTATGTGCCCAAAGTGTCCACACCTTCTGACGTCACTCATGTGCCCAGAGTGCTATTTCTGTGTGTGTGTGTGTATGTGTACATGTATGTGTGTATATTTACTTCTTGGTTCTGGTGTAGCTTTGCCTCCACCATATCATTGATCCTAATCCTAACAAAATCTATTCTTGAAACCTATTTTGGAGCACAGTTTTGTGCTGACACATGATGGTCACGTTCTGGCTGAGTCAGAATCCACCCAACAGCCATGCTGTTTTTTGTTTGTTTGTGATTGTTTTTGTTTAAGAAAACCCAACCCAAAAAACCCAACAATATAAAATTAGCATGAATGTGAAAGGCTAGTGAGCAGAGACAGAGGAGTCGGGTAACTCAGGCCAGAAGTCTCCACCCGAGTGACCTCACCACACCTCCTCACTGAGTCTGGCCTGACCCAACTACAAGGCCTCTCTTTAGAAGACCAACTTCCAGGCCCCAGCTTTCTCTTGTTCTGAGAGAGAATGCTGAAACTTTCAAGAATGGAAAGGATTTTAGAGAATTGCTCATGCAGCACCCTCCAGGGTAGGGATTGAACATTCCCCCTGCCTTGTACATAAGTTCATTGTCTCCAGAGAGAGCCTGTTTTACTTGGAGATTAGTGATTGGATGTTGTGTCTGGTTTCCTCTGTATGATCTTAACCCCTCTGTTCCCTTAAAAGAGGTGAATTGCCTACCTTGCCCTGTTCCCTGCCTCTCCCCCTTCCCTGCCCCTGTCTGCTGCCCTGACCTCTGGACCAGGACCTGCAGCTCGCATTCAGGGTCTCATAGACCAGCACGGCCCCAAGGGGCACCAGAGACTACTTAATAGACCTAAGAGCTTCATCTCAGCCCAAGTCCTTGAGTGACTTCTGATCCTCCCTTTTTTCTTTATTAAAGTCACCTCTCCCTTTGGCTCTTAAGTTGAACAAAAGCCACTCAACACTTTTGTCCTGAGGGATGTTGATCCTGAGAGGTGGAGTTATGGGAGCAGGGGGGAGGCTGTCTGCCATCATCGCTCTCACCATGCCTCCCTTGGAGGCCCACTGTGGCTGGGCCCTTGTGTGACCTGTGGAATGTGTATGTCCTGAGGGCCTGGAGAGAGCCGGAAGGGCCCTCCCAGATCTGCTCCAGGGCTTTTACCCTTTTTTGGTCACAGCCTCATTAAGGACTGTAGATAGTATAGACTCTCTTTAGGAGTTAGACACTGTGTTGTTGTTGTTGATTGCTAAAGAATCAACCAGGTGTAGGGTGTGTGTGTGTGTGTGTGTGTGTAT
>NW_006399880.1:3979686-3986412 GCF_000299155.1 Elephantulus edwardii | reverse complement strand
TATATGTGTATGTGTATATATTTTGTTGTTGTTTGCCATCGAGTCATAGCAAACCTATGAGCAAAAGGCCTGAAGCCTTTCTATAACTATTGTCGCTTGCACAGAGAAGTGTTCATGCGATTTCATGAGCTCTCTGAAAATTATTTGCTTCCTTTCTTCATTATACTGAGAAACTGAGGTACAGAGAAGTACCTTAATACCACACAAACCTCACCAGTAGTAGTAGACAAGCACAGTGAACCTGAAGAAGGCATAAACGCTGGGGGTCAGGAGAGGTCGGGCAGGGTACTATGGGGACAGGAGCGGGATTTGGGGGCAGGAGCAAGAGCCTCCAGCCCCAGAAGAGACTGGGGCAGGGAATGTGGAGGTTCATGAGTGATGAGAAACTTGTCAAGAAGTGAGGGAATCAGAAGCAGCGGGGTTGAGTTTAATCCTTAGTCCCTGAAGGTACCAGATCCAGATGACTGGGGTGTTGGTTTGGAAGGATCTTACTGATGTTCCTGGGCTTGCTCACCACCATCCAGTCAGTTCCGACCCAGCAGCCTCCAGCGGGTTCCTCAAGGGCTGTAAACATTACTGGGAAGAGACCGCCCATGTTCTTCCTCACAGCAGTGCCTTTTGGCAACAGCACAGCACCCTACAGAGGATGCTGCTGGGGCTCCCACAGACCTCCCAGTGTTTGAGAATCGGGTGCCGGAGGAAACTGAGGCCTGGCAAGGGCAGGTGTCTGGGACAAGGTCGGTATGTGTGAATTGGTTAGCTTAGAGTGTTCTGGGATATTTGGTGGCAAATTAATTGTCTTCGTAGTCAAGTGTTTGTTGAGATGAGTTTTTGAGAAAATAGAGCTAATACAACAAACTTGTTGCTTGAGCCAAGTGTAAGGTGAAAGTATGATTAGATTTAACGGCAAATCGATATTAAGGGAGAAAAAAAATAGTAGCAGGTTATAAATGTCAAATAAAACACAGGTCCAGATGTTAGCAGGGAGGAGCTTTCTTCAGACAGTAGTAGGGGATTATGAAGGGAGGGACAGATGTAGCAGAACGTCTCCAATGACCATGAGATCTGCAAGTGTCTCAAAGGGTTTGTTAGGAGAAAGAATTTTCTTTCATGGGGACTTCTAGTAAACAAGGCTAGAAAAAAACCCACATGTGGGGAAGTGGAATGAACGGGTGACATCATGGGAGCGTAGGTTAATGTTGTCAACCTCTTCTCCAGGAAGGGCCTTAATGCTGGCTCAGGCTGAGAGGGGGCCGAAGTTCAGGGACTTGGAGGATTCTAAACCAAAGTGTGTTTTTTGTTGGGCACCGTCAAGCTAATTCTGACTCATACTGAACCCACAGGGTGGAACAGAGCTGCCCTGTGGTCTCCACGGCTGCAGTCTCTTAAGGAAAGGTGCCTTCCTTGGTGGTGGAAGGCTTAAGCGCTTGGCTGCTGACTAATGCGTGTTCGGTAGTTTGAACCCACCAGCCACTCCAAGGAAGAAAGAGATGGAAAGACAGACTTCCAGTCCGGGTCTGGGAAGTGACCCTAGAAAACACTATGAGGCGGGTCTCTGTCCTCCAGGGTCAGGCTAGACTTGACGGAAACATTGACCTTTCAGTTACCAGCCACATGTTGATTCATGGCCACTTGGGGCTCTTATATCCAGCATTTTTCCAGTACAGAGCAAAGCAGGTGAAAATCAGGAAGGTGGCTTATGAACCATGCCTTCTAGACAGAAACCAAGTCAGGGACTGGAATGTATCATCTGGGCTGGTCCCTGAGCTGCAAATTATCTACAGGGCAGAGAATAGGAAACAAACCGATCCCCCACTTCCTTCCTGCAGCAGCTTCCTCCAGAGAATTGTGCAGAGAAGGAGGAGTGGGGGAGGCTGAAGTTAGCACTTCCTCCCAGGACCCTCAGCTCAGGCCTCTTTCCCCTGATGGAGCTGACTGGGGCCAGGTCTAGGCAGCTTCCGGCTGCATGGAGAAAGGGAGAACAGTGCCACATCCAGTGCTGGTATGCAGATGTAGGAGACAGTGACTCTGGGAGCACCAAGGATGAGCTCAAATCACTGTCAGTGTTGACAGTCTGCGTTGGAGACAAAGATGATAAAGCTTCATCTCACATACGTCGGGCATGTTGCTAGGAGAGGCTAGTATTCCATGGAGAGGGACATGATGCTTGGAAATGGGGAGGGTCAGTGAAAGAGAAAGACCCTTGACTGGGTGGATTGACACAGTGACTGCCACAGTGGGCTTTAGTGTGTCCGGACATGTGGGGATGGCACAGGAGAGGATAGGTTGCAGATCTGTTGTTCATAGGGTCACTATGGGTCATACTCGACCTAAAAACAAAAACAACCCCAAGACTTTTCCAACTGTCCCCGTTAGAGACCTCTGGGACCTGTCTCTGCCCCTGTTAATCCATGGTGTCCTTTGATTTCTTTCACTGCTTTTGCCCAGTAGGATGGAGTCGCTTACTGTCTTTTTCTTCCCACCTGAACATCAGTCTCATTAGGGGCCTGGGGAGTGGGGGGAAAGGCAGAGAGGAAAGAAAATGCAGACACAAAGTGTTTCATGATGACACTACCGACTTTGATGGTCAAAATGCAGGGAAGAATATTTCTCTCCAGGAAGGAGAACAGGGTAAGTCAATTCAGAAGGTGGAGCATTCTTAGGGGCCACCAGGAAATTTAGAACGTTCTGAAGTAAAGAATCTTAGGACTGAAGGGAGGAAGGGGTTCTCTTCACCTTTGTTTATGCCCCTGGGTGGTGGAAACTGTTAACTCAGATTGTGGCTTTGTGTGCACCATGAAGGAAGCTCTGGAGATTTACTTTCCGAAGTGTAAGTCACTGAAAACGCACATTGGATCACTATGAGTTACAGTGAGTCCATGGTAACCAGTGGCTCTTTGATTAGAGAAAAGAGATACCAGCGGTCATGCATCACCCTTGCTCGTGGCTGGTCCCCTCTGGGAAGCACCCAGGCAGTTAGTCCTTCATATCAAGCTTGAGGCCAGAGCCAGGGGAGCTGCCTGCCGCCCTTGGAACGGAGGCTCAGTGAGCTGAGGTGAGAATCTTAGGGAGGACTGGGACAGGGGTGCATTCTTATCTGAGGTCCGACTTTCTTTAAAAGATACAGCTGTGTCTCCTTGTTTCCTGAAGTTAGGTTGATAATGCCAGCTTCTATGGTATTACTCTTAAGGTTAAATGAGATTATATATATGTAAAGTGCTTAAAGTCCTTAGCACATAGCAACTGCTCTGTTTTACCGAGGCCACCTTTTAAGGTCGTTGTTGGGTTCTTTCAAGTTGATTAGGACTCACAGTGGCCCTAAGAACAGAGCTGAGCCTTGCCTTATCTTGCCCTAGCCTCATGTGTCTTAAGTGGTTGTTATACAGTCACTATGTCAGTCCCTCTCAGGATCTTCCTGTCTTTTGCTGAGCCTCTACCTTTCCCAGCTTGATTTCTTTTTCCAAGGACTAGCCCTTCCTGACAGCATGCCCTTAAGTATATGAGGTGAAGTTTCATCATCCTTGCATCTAAGAAGCATCTTAGTTTCATTTTTTTCCAAGATAGATTTGTCTGCTTTTTTGGCAGTCCCCATAATAGTCAGTACTTCACCAGCACCACAATTCAAAGGCATCAATTCTTCATTGTTCAACTTTCTTCAGATTCATAGGAAGCAATGGAAAATACCAAGACTTGGATCCTTACCTTTTAGCAAATTAAAGAGGTTCTTGACAGCAGATTTTTCCCAGTGCAATTTGTGCTTTTATTTCTTTTGTTTGTTTATAATATTTTTATTATGCCAGATGGATGAGAGTTTTGGGGGACAGTGGAGCACGCTTAGTCCTTCTTGACAGCCGCCTTACTCATGGTGGCCAGAACATCGCTGAGTTCTTACTGCTTCCTCTTGGGAGAGATATGTCCCCCCACACCCATTTTTCTTGATAAATTGAGGACCCACTTGTCCTTGGAGACCTAGGCCACCTCCATGGTGCAGCATTCATTGGCGTAGAAGTCACATAGCAGCATGTGCTTGGTGAGGTGCCTTGGCTTGTTTGTATTCTTGGTTATTTCGTGGCCCTTGTTGAGGCCGATGGCCATGGCTGCTATACTTCTATGGCTGCTGCAGCGGAAGTGTCTTTTGACTTCTTAACTTTTATGGTCTTCACAATTACTTGTTATGCATCAGAGAGCTGGACAATGACCAAAGATGACAGGAGAAGAATTGATGCTTTTGAGTTGTGGTGCTGCAAAAGAGTATTAATCGTACCATGAACTGCAAAGAGAACTAACAGATATGTCTTAGAAAGGGAGAAAGCAGGCTGCTTCTTAAAGGCTAGGATTTTTGAGGCTCTGTCTCACATACTTTGGGCACATGGCCAGGAGGCACCAGTCCTTGGAGAAAGGACACCATGCTTAGAAAGCTGGAGGGACAAGGGAGCTCTGGTGACCTAGTGGCAAGAAGCTGCACTGCAATCCCAAAGTATGCAGTTTGAATCCACCAGATGCTCTGTTGGAGAAGGAGGGGCAATCTCCTCCTGTACCTGTAAGATCTGATTTGACGGTACACACACAAAATAATAAAATATTTTTTTAAAAAAGAAGGGTGGAGGGACAGAGTAGAAGAGGAAGATCCCAGATGAGATTGAGATTGCTTGATTGGTATGTCGGAGACAGTGAGATTGATTGATTCAGGATAAGATTAGAGTTCAGAGCTATTGTACATACGGTCACTATGAATAGTATTTGACTTCATGGCACATAACAACATTTTCATAGGTATTGATTGTGGATCTGGGTAAAATGAAGATGTCATTGACCACGTCTTTCTTTTTTACATCCATCATGATGTTGCTTCTTGGTTCAGTGGTGGGGAATTTTGTTATCTTGATATTGAGATGTAATCCATATTGAAACCTGTAATCTTTGATCTACTGTAATAAGTGCTTAAATTCACTTTCTGCAAGCAAGGTTGTGACATCTGCATAACACAGATTGTTGTTGAATCTTCCTCCAATCCTGATGCCACATCGTTCTTCATGTAGTCCAGCTTCCTGAATGATTTGGTTAGCATACGATGGAATGTTGCTGTTTTTGTTACTGTGTACGGAGTTAAGAACCAACCCATAGCTGACCCTCCAGCGGGTTTTCAGAGGCAGTTAATTGTCAGGGAGGAGATTGCCCATCTTTTCCCCACAGAGCAGCTGGTGGATTTGAACTGCATGCCTTTGGGATTGCAGCACAGCTTCTTGCCATAGATATGGAGAAAGGATTCAGCCCTGACATACATCTTTACTCATGTTAAACCATGTGGTATTTGCTTGTTATTTGAACAACTGTTTTTGGGGTATGTATAGGTTTCACATGAGCACAATTAAATGTTCTGGGATTCCCATTCTCAATGTTATCTATCCTTTGTTATTCACAGAAATGCCTTTGCATAGTCGGTAAAACACAAACATCTTTCTGGCATTCTCTCCTTTCATCCAAGAGCTATATGATACCAGTAATGATATCCCTTGTTCCAGAGCCTCTTCTGAATCCATCTTGAATTTCTAGAATTTTCCGGTTCCTGTACTATTCCAACCATTTTTTAATTATCTGCAATGAAATTTTACTTGCAAATGATATAAATGATATTGTTCAATAGTTTCCACACTCTTTTGGATTCCTTTGTTTTGGAATAGGAACAAATATAAGCTCTTTTTTTAAAAAAAAAATTGGAAAGGAATACTTCTAGTCAGTTGGCCAGGTAAAGATGAAACATCTTTGAAATTTCTTGGCATAGACTAGTGAGCATACCCAGGGCACTGGGTAGTTCCTGGAAAGTTGATGGTCTTGAAGCCACTTAGTAGGTTTCTTTAAATGCATACATGTAGAAGATATTACTTACCTATGCAAAAAGACTCTCCTTGATAGGGTCGCTATGAGTCACCTGCGACTCGAGGGCACTTAACAACAACAACAACAATGCGAAAGGAGCTCTAGTGCAGTGGTTAATAAGCTCTGGACTGTTTACTGAGAGACTTCTAGTGGTTTGAATCCACTAACTGATATATGTGAGAAAAACCTAGTAATCTCTACAACCCACCCAAGATTGCAGCCTGGGAAGCCCTAGGAGGCTGTTTTCTGTCACTTAGGGTTTCTGTGATCGGAAGTTAATGCATAGCATGTATTTACGTGACATGAGCAGAGCTATGACCTCTGGGTTCTCAGGCCAAGTTTGAACATTGTTTATCTGGATAACTCACGCTTAATGGCAATGTGCCTGGGTTGCTGATTCGGGTTCTGTATTTTAAGTTCTTGTTTATTGTTGTCATTATTGCTATTTTGTATGAATGGGGATGAACTGAAGGAAGACAAATTATAAATAGAAGTTTACGTGACTGCAGGGTAACGAGGAAGGATAGGCTAAAGGAACTTTACTAGATCCCCAGAATACTAGGTCAGACAGAGCCGTAAGGATCATCACATCGATCTATTGCATGTGCTCCTTCTAAGCCCTTGCTCTACACTAGGCAATTTGACTAGCGTTCTGCAAGTATTTTTTTTTCCATTGGTTAACAAATAATCCTTTATTGAAATATTTTCATCTGTAGTTCCTTAGCTAGCTGGGCATTCCACAGCACCACTGTTGATGTCTTCTATGATGTCATGAGGGTGACGGCCATCAACATTGCAGCCCACAGATTGGGCAGTTCCCAGGATCTCTTTAATAGTTCCAGAGAGTTC
>NW_006399880.1:3976910-3979221 GCF_000299155.1 Elephantulus edwardii | reverse complement strand
GGATGAACCCGGATGCGGGACGACCGAAGAAAGTTGCACCGAGGCCTCCTCGAACCGAAAGCCGAAAAGTGCAAGTATTTTTCTAGTTCATTCTTCCTAGCAAACTCAAGATAATTAGGCCCATATTCTAAAAAGGGAAATTGAGGCTTGGAAGTAACTGTATGACTTGTTTGCCAGAACACAGCAGCTTATATGTGGTAGAGCTGGCATTTGAACTCAGGCAAGGATTCTTTGATCTTAACCTGCTTACCATTTTTAAAGTCAAGATCAGGCCCAAACGGTCCATTCCTGGATTTCAAAAGGGTTAGTGGGCTGTACTCTTGGATTTTGCCATCAGATGTTCTAAAGAGAAGCACCTAATATTAGGAGCCTGGGGTGTTGACAGAACATGGTGGCACCATTATGATTTAATTTGAACCCACTGGAGGCAGATATAGGGAGTCCTGGTGGCCTCAAGCCCATAGGAAGTTCCCCAGCTAACTCAAAGGCAGTGCCTCAGGCTCTTTGAATCTACCACCACCTCTGAGGAAGAAAGATGGGAAGTCTCCTCCAGTGCAATTTACAGCCTCAGAAAACCCAGTGGAGGTTAGCTATGACACACGACACAACAACGAGAGAGGTGGCTGGCCTCTGTGGGGAGGGTGGGTGTGTGCTGAGCGGCTCTGGGACGGAAGCAGGTCTCTTGCTTGCACACGGAGAAGCAGCCCGAGGTGGGTGGTAGCAGGGTGAGGAGGGAACATCTAGAATGCCCCTTTCCAAGGCCGTTTGGCTGGTGGCTCAGCCCTGGCGTGGCTGGAGTGGAGATGCGGACTAGGCCCCGGCATTGAGTCAGTAGACAGCTGTCCTAGCAACTCCCTGGGTCCCAGCAAGGACGTCTACCCAGTGCCAGGGGAGGAAGTCTGCCCTGAGCTAGGAAACAACAGCCCTCTTTCTGTAAAGTTGGGTGTCTCAGCCCATTTCCCACGCTGGCTTTGTTGGGAGGGGAGGGTGTAGGTTGGAGTCAAAAGTCCATAGAGGTTCGAATCCACCAGATGCTCTGCGGGGGAGGGAGGGACAATCTCCTCCTGTACCAGTCAGATCTGATTTGACGGTACACTCACACAAAAATTTAAAAAAAAATAAAAAAAAAAAGTATATATGTATATGTATGTGTATATGTATATGTATATGTATATATATTAAAAAAAAGTCCATAGAGGTGGGCTCTGGAATTTGTTGGGGGGGAATGTCTGTGTAGGGAGGTACAGGAGCCCACAGAAGCTTTCATGTGCCTCTTCCTTGTTCTAAGGGATGTGGTCTGTGTCAGGCAGACTGGGAAGATTCCTTGATAATAAAATAATTGTTTTTAAATGATCCAGGGCTCCTAGGGGAAGACTCTTCCTGCTTTTTTCTCTGAGGTCATGGAAACACCAGGAAGCCTTGGAGTGTGGAGAGAGAGATGCCTTGAGATGCATTCAGAGGCCTGAGGTTTCAGAATTGATTGAAGGTAGAGTCAGAATTCAAGCAGGAATCTAGAGCCTCATTCCCAGTGTAAGTAAAACTGTGGAGATCAAGAAGGGTCCTCAGTTATGAATTCTTGGTTAGCCTTTGGTCTAACTTCCCTCCCGGAGTTAGATGATCTCTCAACGTCTGGGAAAATTCTGGTCCCACTCTTTTGCCACCGCTCCCGGCACAGCCATTCATTTCCTCGAGGGGTGCCCATTCCCTTTGGACACCAGACAACGATTCTTTTCATCAAGCTAAACTCTGCTTCTCTGGGACTTTCTCACATTCTTTATGTTCCTTTTTAAAAAATGATAGTCAGGATAAAATGAAAAGAAAATACTGGTAAATTTGTAAAAAGATAGATCGACTGTCAGAGACCAAAATCTTGAGAGGTGGGTTCTCATTAAACTGGCACTTCTCCCCACAGCTGAGAGTCCCCTGGCCACGCCCGCCTTCTCTGTCTCTTTACTTAGTGATTTCTGTGTGTGTTGAGGTGCTCGTTTGTCGACATAGGTGTTCATTTGGACAGACCCCATTGGCCATGGAGTAGGGTTGGCAGCAAGCTCTACAGAAGCAGATGGGCTCACCCTTGTTCTTCCATGGTGCTCCTGGGTTGGTTTGAACTACCAACCTTCCAGTTGCCAGCCAAGCACAGACCATCTGTGCCATTTATTTAAACAGTGTAATGACTTAAAACAATGTAACTTTTGTTTGAAAAAGGCTAGAAGTCGAGAATGGGCCTCACTAGCATCAAGTGTTACATGTTAAGCTGTTATGGAAAAACTGGTGGCTCATATCCACTAGCCGTCTGAAAGAGAAGGATGAG
>NW_006399880.1:3972951-3974698 GCF_000299155.1 Elephantulus edwardii | reverse complement strand
TGGAGTGAGGTGTGGGTCTTGCTTGAGTCTTTTGCAGATATTTTTCCAATTTTGCCAACACCATTTGTTAAAATCTTTTCTCTCTTTTAAGGACCATTATGCAGATAATCGAACTCACCCAGATAGGCTTCCCAATTGAAGATCTCTAATTTATTCACATCTGCATGGCCCTTGTTGACATGGCAGATGCCATATTCATGGTTCCAGGCATTTCTTTGGAATGTGGGCCCTATGGGGAACAGGCTTCCTGCCACAGGGTGAAATCCATTAGCTCCAGACTGGCTTCTCCAGTCCTGTAACAGACAGCTCTCCCTCTGGAGATGCACCTCTATCTCATCTTCTTCCTCTATCTAGTTCCCTTCTGGTGGGTTTGCCTCCCTCATGGGCAGAAATGCAGGAGGCGACCCCCTGAAGACTCCACCAGCTCTCAAATGCTTTTCAACATGTACAATTCAAGTCAGTAAAATAGAGACTTAATCCCCCCCGCCCCTTCCCTTTCTGGAACTATGTTTCTGTTGCCTGGTAACCCTTCCAGGTACAAAGAAATACAAAACATTATCCCTGCCCTCAAAGTAATTTATCATCGAGTTAGGGGAAGGAACTGACACCCATGCAAGACCTTTTACCTAAGTCACCTGTTAAGTAGGAATAATAGTAGAACCTTTCTTTTATCCCAAGGCCTGTGATAAAAATAAAAAGAGACTATTTTGAAAAGAAAAGAGTTTATTAGAATGACATGTCCTTTGAGTGACACCAACGGAATTACAGAGTCTTACATGACTGTAAATGTGATATAAAGCTGTTATGAGAAAAAGAAAAACTCAGAGGCGTTCTGGTGGCACAGTGGGTAAGCACTGGGCTGCTAACTGAAAGGTAGTGATGTCTTGACCTCATCAGCCCATCTGTTGGATGAAGAAGGCCTGGCAGTCTGTTCTTGTGAGGGTTAGAGCCTGGGAATCCCGCCATGACATCTCCACTGTATTATATGGAGTTGCCAGGAGTCAGAATCTATGACACTGGCCGCAGAATTGTCAGGGCTGACCCTGGTCTATATAGATTGGAGTGACAGTGGAAGAGATGAGAGCCCTGGACTTTGAGGGACTGTCATCATCTCAGCATCTCACATTCTAGTTAGAACCTTGAAGGAATCAGAGAGCTTGAGAGGACGTCAGGGACCAGCCCTGCTCCTAATGAGCCTTGGGGGCCCCAGCCTGTATGTGGGGACACATGCACACGTGTGCCAGTGCCCCCGCCCACCTGACCAAGCTCTCGTCATCACCTGCCTCGACCTGAGGCTTCTGCCTGTGACTCTTTCAGTCTCGGGTGTGTACCCCAGCTACATAACTTTTCACTGGACCTGCTAGCAGGCCCAGGGCCATCTAGGGAATCTGAGGTCCAGGGTGCATGGAAGGGGGGTTTTTGTTGCAATGGGCAGGTCTCCTTGCCCTGTGGACTTCTTACTCCCTGGGGAGAGTCTTCCTGGAGTAGGGCCCTCTTGAACACAAGACCTAGATTAGGGGTCCCCACTAGGGTCAGTGTATAAAGGAACCCTAGAGAGGGGCAGTCACTTGAGTGTTGGGAAGGAGATGAGGTGAGGGGGAGGGTGGAAAAAGAGGGGTGAGGATGGGGAGTAAGGTGTTAATCATAGGGTTGCACAAGTTGATAGGTGGGTGGGGTGAAGGAAATGGGAAATACATTTTGTGAAAAACAATGTATTAAAATTTTGTAAATAAAGCAGAGTTAAAAA
>NW_006399880.1:3852652-3972851 GCF_000299155.1 Elephantulus edwardii | reverse complement strand
TGGATAGATGAGTCAGCCTCCTGTTAAAATTTGCTACATGGATACCTAGAGGCTTGCCATGGGCCAGAAATGACTCAACAGCTGCGAGAAGGGGCTATGAGGATCTGCTGTGGAGGCCTCTCTAGGCAGGGGCGGGAAGAGCTCAGGGTGTGTCTTCAACAGATGAGGCCAGATTTTGGAGGTGGAGACGAATCCTGAGCAGTGTTCTTGTGTGCACTGTGTGCTGCATAAATTATAGTAAGGGAAGTGTTTTCCTTTCTTCTTAGTTTGTATAGTTAATTGTTGCATAGCCGACTGTGTTCCTTTTCCTTGTTCTTTGTGTTGCTCTCTGATAGCACTTGGTAAAGTGCTGTGTTCACTCGTCCATACAGTCTGTGGTGTGTGGTGAAGGTGGCATAGGTGGCTCTGGGCTGAAGGTGGGGAGCCCTGATGTTTTATGGGGCCGCTGTCAGGTGCCGTGGAGTTGACGCCGGCTCGTGGCGACCTCACCTATAACAGGAAGAAAGGTTGCCTGGTCCCACGCTATCTTGATGATGCACTGATGTATGCAGTTGTGTGAATCCAACTTAACAAGGTGACGTAAACATTCCCTTAATGGTCAATTTTATGATGTCAATGTGATATGACTGAGTGGTGTCTCCAAGCTGGCTCCAGCACACTTCTGCTTCTGTGTAGTCTTCTGTGTAGTCCTATTTCAACCTCAAATACCTGAGAAGTGGGCGTGATCATCTCTGATTCACAGACTGGAAGTGAGTGAGGTGTCTGCTCAGGTCTGTGAGTAGGCTAGGCTATGAAGCGTGGGACACTCTTGTCCACTAAGTGTTTCCCTCCTAAGGTCCCAGGCCCGCAAACCTGTGCCCAGCTAGAATTTTATGAGATGCTTGGCCCTTCTGGGCGTCCCAAGAAGCAGTCACTCAGCATGGATCACCTGGGCTGGGCAAAATGGGAACATGGTGCCAAAGTAGAATACCTGAAGGGTTTTCTGAAAGTGAAGAGGATTTGAAGCACTTACTGAAGAAGACCAAAGGCTAGATAACCTTCATTATGAATTACACTGTAAGAGAAACAAAATCCAGCTCTCACCTTGAAGACAAAGATTCTCACCACTGGGCCAGTTGGCAGCACCTTGACAGATGAAGAAGAGATTGAGGTTGTTAACAATGACAGCTTTCTTGGCTTCACAGTCAACACTCTAGGGACCAGCAGTCAGGAAATCAAAAGATGAATTGCATTAGGTAAATCTGCTGTCAGGGACCTCTCCACAGTGTTGAAAATCAACAGTGTCAGTCTAGAGACCAAGGTGTGCCTTGTCCAGGCCATGATCTTCTCAATTACTTGTTATGCATCAAAAAGCTTGACAATGACTAAGGATGATAGAAGAAGAATTGATGCCTTTGAGTTCTGGTGCTGGAAAAGAGTTTTGAACATGCCATGAGCTTCCAAGAAAACAAATAGATCTGTCTTGGATAGGGTGAAATCAAGTTTCTCCCCAGAGGCTAGGATTTTGAAGCTCCATCTCGCGTACTTGGAGAAGGACATCATGCTTGGAAGGGTGGAGTGACAGTACAGGAGAGGAAGACCCCAGATGAGATGGATTGATACAGTAGCTGGGACAATGAGGGTAGGTGTGTCGGAGCCAGTAAGACTGGCTCTGAACAGGGCAGGCTTCAGAGCTGTTGTACATAGGGTCACTACATGTCACAGGCAACTGGACAGCACAAAACAACAGCAACAACAACAGTAGCACCATCATCTTAAATGGAGAAGGGACTGAAGTTGTCAAGAATTTCATTCTGTTTGGATCCACAGTCAACACCTGTGGAACCAGCAGCCAAGAAATCAAAAGACAGATTGCACTGGGCGAGTGTGTTATCACAATTTCTTCAAAAGTGGTAAAAAGTAAGGATGCCACTTTAAAAGCTAAGGTGCATCTGTCCCAATCCATGGTATCTTCAGTTGCGCGCGTGCGCACATGTGTGTGAACGTTGGACAATGAGTAAGAAAAACCAAAGGAAGATTGATGCCTTTGAATTGTGGTGTTTGCAAAGAATGCCAAATATACCTTGGACAAAGCAAACAAATCTTTCTTGGAAGAAGTGCTCCCAGAGTGTTCCTTAGAGTTGATGGTGGGTATGGGCAGGGCTTTGGGAAGTAGGGGAAAGACAGACAGACGGTAATGAAGGCTTCAGATAAATGTGTAGAAATGCACTGAACAAGTTCTATGAGGTAACCCTTGGCAATGGAAGCGCAGCTGAGTTTGGCAATCAGGATGGTGGTCCACTGGACACTGGAGGGTGAGGTGGGAGCCACCATGGAGGAGCGGAGCGAGCCTTGGATGAAGGCGGACAGGGGCCTGGCTTGATGACTTGATGGACCGAGAGTGGACAGGCTCGATGTGCCCTTCCTCTCCTGCCAAGCCCTCTGTTTGCATTTCCATGGGACATTAGTGTTTATCCCCAGAAACCTACCTGTTGCTGGACTGGAACCAAGTATGTTGTGAAAACCCTGTCCATCAGAAAGGAGGTGTCCTCCAGTGTACCTGAGGGCCCAGCCAGTGCTTGCCTTGCTTTCGCCATTTTAGCACCAGCTCGGAGAGTAAAGGTGCGTGCCAGGGTTGAATCCCCACTTCGTACATGTTAGCTCTGCATGTTAAGCAAATAATTCGAGAAGCTGGACTTTATGAAGAGAAATGTGGCTCTCAGTCACAGCTTGTGTAATGCAGATGACTGAAACACTTGTTGCAGAAGATCAAGGACGGAATCCTTCAATATGGGTTACATCTCAACATCAAGAAAACAAAAATCTTCACTAGATTGAAGATTGAAACTGTCAACGATTTCATCTTGCCTGGACCTACAGTCAACACCTTTGGCACCAGCTGCCAAGAGATCAGAAGAGATGTTGCCTTTGGAAAAGCCTGCTGTTTAAGAACCTCGCCTAAGTGCTGAGGAGCAATGATGTTAGTTTAACGACTAAGGAGCATTTACTTGCTATGCATCTGAAAGTTGGACAGTGATTAGGGTGACAAGCATTGATGAAAGTTGGGCAGTGATTAGGGATGACAGAAGCATTGATGTCTTCGAGGTGTGGTGTTGGAGAAGAGTTCTTGAATATCCAGTGAACTGCCAAGAGTACAAACAAGTACGTTTTGGAGAAAGTGCAACCAGTTTGCTCCTCAAAGGTGAGGATGGCCAAGCGTCATCACATATGCTTTGGGCACGTTAAGAGAGACCAGTCTTTGAAAAAGGACATTATAGGGGAGCTCTGGTGGCCTAGTGGCAAGGAACTGCTACTACAATCCCAGAGGCGCACGGTTCGAATCCACCAGATGCTCTGCCAGGGAAGGAGGGAAAATCTCCTCCTGTACCTGTCAGATCTGATTTGACGATACACTCACACAAAAATAATAAAATAAAAAAAAGGAAAAGGACATTATGTTTGGAAAGGTCGAGGATCAATGAAAGAGGGGAAAACCTCCAGGGAGGTAGATTGACACAGTGACTGTAACAATGGGTTCAAGTATGTCAGAGATGGTGAGTCACGCTTGAACTTGACAGCACCTAACAACAACACGGAGAGCAAATGGGACCTGTCCTAGGTCTCCTTTTAGCCCTGAACTGAGCAGCGTCACAGACCCGGATGCCATGCGTAGTGATTCTGGGGGTTTGCCACCATGTAACAGCCAGGAGCAGAGTTTGATGGTGCCCCCTGCTGCTCCATTTGAGGGTGGGACACATGGCAGAGAAGTTTAAGGAGTGGGCTTGGCATCTGAGTTAGTTACTGCCTACTATGTATTGGAGCCCCAATTTCCTCCTCTGCAAAATGGGCCTAAATATTGCATACCCTCAGCGAATCAAAATTTGTCATGTTTTGGGCACTGGTCCTCTCAACCAAAACTATTGTATTTGAGTATTAAATAGGGTAGAGGATGATTTCTAAAATCCCCAGCTTTAATATATATTCACTCATCATGCATGCCACACCCCAGTGAGCCAGACCCTTTTTGAGGTCTGGGTATGTGGGGACCAGCGTGGCTGGCTGCTTACAGTGAGTGTGACTTAGCCGCTGGCCTGGCTCCCTGTCCCTCCTGATCATGACACTTAATTTGTAGCTGGACCCCTTAAACCTTCTTGGGAAACGTTGGAGATTCCCCTGGACCCACTGGTGGGAGCCATGGAGACAAGGCTGAACTCTCACACTACTTCAGAGTTTTACAGTCAAATCCCTAACTATGGCCTGGGTGAGGTGGGGTGGTGTTGGGGGGCAAGTGAGAAGGAACTTTTCTTCAGGTCCAGAGGGCAGGAGGGATAGGAGAGATGGGTGTTCCAAGTTCTAGTCCTTTTAGCTTCCTTGACTCATTTTGTAACCTTGTACAGTTTTCATAGTTCTGCAGGCCTTGACTTACTTGCCCTCAGTGGGGGTCAGTAAGTCCTGTCCTGTCCACTACCTTGGCTGCTTAGAGGATCCAATAGGGTGAGGCTGTGGCTTCTGGAAGAGATACAGGTTTGTGACTGACATGGCACATGACCAGGAGCTCTATTTCGACATCCGTGGCAGACATAACCAGTCCATCTCCACACTCTTACCCCTGAACGTGGACAAAGCCTCAGAATTCTTTGCAAGACAGTGCTTCAGGCAGCCTTTCCCCATCTACTGGAACTGGCATTGGAGTGAAACCATTTCTAAGAGAACTGGAAAGGGTGCTGAGTCTGCAGCTGGGGATGTGATGCCTTGAGGGCTAGTGATTCCCACTGCACCTCCTCTACCCAGGCTCTACGAGGATGGGAGAGGATGGGAGCCAGGGAGTACTGTAACCTCTGGATCTCCATGACTTTTCTGATCAGTGTCCGTCACTGGACCATGTTTTCTAGTGGCATTAGTTACATTGGGCTGGCTTTATAAAGAAACTAAAGCTAATGAGATAGAAATCAATTACCACAGGCCTCTGTCTTTGTCGGCCTGGTCTCCTCCAAAGGGTCCTCGAATGCAGCCAAGCTGTCTGGTGCCGACATTGCCCCTAGTGGTTAACATCGAGAGAGCTCTGTCCCCCAACCTCTTTCCCACCATGTTCTTTCCTCCCTGCCATGCCCTGACCTTACCATCTCTTCCTTCCTCTTAGCCCTTAAGTATATTTTCAATCCCTTCTGCACTCTCTTCTAATAGAAAAGATAGCAGTATTGATTATAAAGATAATGTAAGACCACAGGACTAGTAGGAGAGCTGAGCCATATAGCCTCATATCCATGGCTAGTTTCATGTGTGACGCCAGGGGCAAGTTCCTTTCCAATTTTGGACCTTGGTTTCACCATCTGCAGTACGAAACTTGACTCTGTGTAGTGTTTTCCTAATAGGGGTGATATGTCTTCTTATTCTAGACAGTTCTTTCTTGTGTGGGACGTCTCATGCTCTCAGGGCTTTAGCCTCCTCAGAGTACCCGAGCGCCCCCTGCTGTTGATACCACCCCTGGTGGGCAACCATAGACCAGCACACTGAAGATCAAATGTGAGGTGGAAGCTGGTTGGGAAAGAGTTGTCTGGGCAACTAGGATGCAGTGAAGACTCCAGGGACCCTGGGTGTGACCCACCTAGAGGCTATCACTGTAAGGTGAAAAGGACCTGGGGCTCAACCATTTAGTGGTATGTTCCAATTCCCATTTGGCCATTCTCCAGCTTCAGACAAGTTTGAACAGGACTCCCCCCTCCCCCCATGTGTGTATCGGGTGTGGGGGGGGAGGCGGTTCAGTTATAGATTATAGAAATAGCCCAGTAACCTTTTCCCTTTGGCAGTGGACAGGGCGAGGCTGTCCAGGCTCCCTGTACTCTGCCCAAACATGTGTGTGTAAGGTCTCCTTCCTCCCACCTGGTCCCGCCTGTGAACCGCACTCCTCACGCTGCCCACCTCCTCCATAATAGTAACAGCAGTCAGTTCCAGTACATAATCCTTCTTGGTTGCAAGACAGAGATTGCTTTTTTTACATTTTACCAGGATGTATGTCTCAGCAAGGCAAAGTGACTTATATCAAGCAGCAAGGCCAGGGCTCGAACTCAGTCTGGATTCCTTTTTTGTTGCTGTACCACTATTTTGGTAGCTGTGTGGTTTGTTTAATCTACTATTTATTGAATACCTAGAATGTACTAGAACTATAAAGTCATTCAGTCAGTTATATCAAGCCTAGGTGCGTGTGTGTACACACACACACACACACACACACACACACACACACACACACACCCACACACCCACACACCCCACTTCACAGATGTGGACACTTCTCTTCAATCAGAAGTCCCAGGCATGCCAGCATTCCCCAGGTTAGCTCAGCCAGGATCTGAGCCTGGCTCTCTCTGCCTCCTTGGCCTGCCCCTGCCTCCTGCTGGAAGTCCACCGCACCTCTCTGCTTCCTGACTGGGCCTGGCCAGGGTTGATCTGACAGTCAAGAGTGGGAGGGGGCTCGCTTGGACCAGAGCTCGGAACTGTGTTTGGAAATCTTGCTGCCCTCCTACGCCGGGAGGGAAGAGTTAAGTGGCTGATCCTTTTCCATCAGGGAGGCCTCTTCACTCCTTTTACAGCCTGGGCTTCCTCAGGAAACTGCCAGAGGCCTGCCCCTCCCTCTGCATCCTAACTTCTTGCCTTCTTTGGTCCTCTCTTTCCATGAGGTCTCCCCACCCTGCTCCTGGAGCTGCTCGCTTCCCCAGAGGGCAACACTTGGGAGTAAGGATTATAAACTCTCTCAAAACAGCTGCTCACATGCAATGAATAGCATCCTGGATCCTAGCAGATGGTTTTTGTCTATAGACATGAGAACAGGAAGGGAGGCAACCCCCTGAATTTAGAGTGGTGAAGAGACCCGTATACACAGTTAGAAGGCTTTCATCTGTCTTAGTCCCCAGCCTAAGCCCCTGCCTGTGACTCAGCCTAGGCTTGAGAGACCTGCATGGCTTGAGAAGAGGCAGAGTGTAGAGACTGACCATGCCAGGCTCTCTTGTCTGGGCCAGCCACCATCTAGGGCTTGCACCCCTTCCATGCACCAGGCAGCCCATGTTTGCACATGCCCAGCTTCTCTGGGCTGCCTGTTACCATCTTTGGGCAGCTTTGATGGTCACAGGGTTTCCTTAGAAAAAACAAGCTGAACTTTCAGCTGCCACCCATGGCCTTATTTCAGTTTCTTGGGACCTTATAGTGAGACTCATCCTGCAAGTCACAACCCTTCAGATACTTGAAAACGACTCTCACGCCCCCACCAACAGCCCCAGCCAGAATGCCTGGCTCTTCAACTGCCTGACGTGCCTGGAGGACCTCTGGCAAGACCTCTCTCTTGCCCTCAGTGTTCTTGTTTGAAAGAAGGATAGTGTGACTGTACGATCTCGGGTCCGTACTGCAGGGTTCCACAGACAAAGATTGTTCAGGTGGTTCTAGAAATCCTGAGGGAGACAGCTTAGACCCAGTGTCTGAAGGTTTTTTCACAGACTAGCCTTTTAGAGTTCTGATGCCCCAGAAACCTGTTGTCTCCACCAAGGCCTAGACTGTGAGTGTCACAAGTATATAGGCGCTCTGGTGGCCTAGTGTGTTAGAGGTTGCGCTGTTAGCCAAAAGCTTAGGGGTTTGGATCCACCAGCTGCTCTGAGGAAGACAGATGGGTAATCTCCTTCCATAAAGATCTACAGCCTTGGAAACCTGAGGGAGGGTTGCTGTGTGACCTGGTCCTTAGAAGGAACTGCTCTGGATTTTCACTAAGGAAGAGCTGTGTTTTTTCTCATGACACTGAAGGCCTATTCTGATCTGACTACAGCCCATAGAAAGAGGAAAGACTTTCTGGTCACTAGCCTCTCTCTCTCTCTCTCTGTCTGTGAGAGAGAGAGAGAGGCCTTTTTGAGCTTGAGTTTCACATCTCACCAGGATGAATGTATGTTCCCTGCTGGTCACAGGGTCCCTATGAGTTATACTTGACTTGATGGCATGTAACTGTAACACCTTGCGCCACCTCACTGTCCCTCAGAGTCCAAGCTCTGGTACCTCCTCTTCCCAAAGTGTCACTGGATGGCCTCGGGGCCTTCTCCTCTGTGGGCCGTGCGGTGCTCATGCACTCAGGGAGATTTTTGCTTTGGTTTAGTTTTTTTAGGGGGCACATAAAGTCTGAAAAATGTCTCTATTCCAGCTTTCTATGGTAAATATATGTGTCAAGGGTCATTTGTCATTTCAACAGTCTTCACATGTACAGTTCAGTGACATTAATTATGTTCATCATGGTATCTGTTCCCAAGTGATGCCATCACCTTTAACAACGACTCATGCCCTCTGAGGACTGAGTACCTGCTACGTACTTGCTACATGAGTCAGAATTTACACGATGGCAGTAGGGTTCTGGGGTTACCACCTACCAGCCTGAGGATACAATGACCAGCTGCATCCAGGGAACTCAGTAGAGACACAGAGACAAGATAGCAAACTAGCAATGAAAAGGTGAAAAGCTCTAGGGATCCAGGCAGGGGCATCGGGGGAGGCTTGCTTGAAGGGTGATCTTTGAACTCCCCTGGCAAGAAAGAGCATTGGGGAGACTGTGGAGGGCACAGTGATGTCCCCAGAGGAGGCACGTAGTAGAGGATGAGGAGTGGGGAGAGGAGACGAGGTGGAGGCCCTGCCCTCTCATCAGAGATTCTGCTGTGCAGGGTCCCTCTATTTCGGCCCTGGTGTATCTGGGACTTTGAATGATGTCATGAGTGTCCCTGACCCATATGGGGCCAATGGTGGTGCTGGGAGGTGTTTGATACAGGCATGCATAGCACCTGACAGGGCTGCTCCCAGACCCTCCATGTGTCCTGGTTTGGACAGCTTGCTCCCGTTTCACATTGTTATTTCCTAACATTCTCTGGCTGCCAGCAAGCAGGGAACTGGTTTCCTAGCCCCAGAAATGGAAAGGAGATCTGGGTGAAAGGGCCTTCCATCCGTCCCAGGCAGATGAGAAAGAGTAGGAGTGGGAAGAGCAACCTAGGATGAACTCCCAGCCCTGCAGTTGAGTGGAGGGGCAGAAGGATGGGAGAGCAGGGCCACAGACTCACACACCCAGGATAGGAGGGCTCAAGCCTAGGCTGGAACTCTCAGACAAGTCATGTCGACAGCAGCGGGACGCCAAGTGTGGCCCGAGGTCTGTACTCAGGACTGTAGGGTTCAGATTCTCATCCTGTCCTGTCAACAATCTGCAGTGTGACCCAGCTTAGCTGCATTGACCTTCAATTAGGTGCAGGGTCCCAAGTCAAACATTGCCTACTGTTTGGTGGGCAGAATTCCAGACTGGGAGGGAGAAGCCCAGGTTCTAGTCCTGGCTTCCCGCTGTCTTGCTTTTGAATCTGAGCTGAGGCCCTTCTCCCCTGTGGGGCCTCAGATTCTTCATATGTTTAGTGAGGGACTTGAACCTAGGATTTCCTGGAGCCTTTCTAATCTCTCACAGCCTGTTGTTCTAGTTTTTTCAGATCCTTGGCAGAAAATGGGAAGGCATGACTGTAGTGTGTAGCATGATGAATCTCAGAAACTTATTGATTATGCTGGACATTAGATTGTATTAATAGAAGTCTGGAGCAGATAAGATGTGTTGCATTGGGGAAATCTGTTAAGGAACTCTCCAAAATGCTAAGGAGCGAGTATGTCAGTTTAAAGACAAAGATGTGCCTAATCCAAGCCATAGTCTTTTCAGATACCTCTCATGCATGTGAAAGTTGAACAGTAACTGAGTATGACAGAAGGATAAATGCCTTTGAATTGTGATGTTGAAGTATTGAATATTGTCATGTTGGCTTAAAAGTTGGCTTTTTTAAGCCATAACAGTTAGCCCCTTTTGATCTCCAGCTACACATGGTTTTGCAGATCATTGTCAGTTGTGGTACCAATATAAGAAAAAGAGTGCTTCCCACACTGGGTGTCAAGACTAGAGGCTAGCAAGACTTGAGGGGAGTACGGCAGGAATCTGGTAAGAGCAAGACCCAGGTGGCGAGACGCTACTGACGGTGGTGGGGAGAGACTGTGGCATTATTAGTGGAGAAACTATGGTAAGGTGTAAGCAGAGAAGTCTTGAGATAAAGGCCACAGTTAAAGGTGTTTGCTGTTCTTGCCAGATTCTTGATGATTTGGATTTGACTGCTGAACTGAAACCAGATCTGTGGGCTCTTTATCTGCTTTCTGCTCTGGGGCAGAGAGGGACTCTGCTGTTCTTATTCTCTCTGGCATTTTCAGAGAGATGCCTGTAGCCCTGTGTCTCCATGTGCCATTTTTTGCTCCCTAAACAAATATACTGGGGATTGCCAAAAGAATAGTCCAATCTATTGTGAAGAGAGTGCAGCTGGAGTGCTTCTTAGAAGTAAGGTTGGTGACATTATGTCTAATGTTGGGCTTATGTTCAGAAGGAACCTTGGAGAGAGGCTTGGAATTGTCAGGCTTGGAAAGATAAAAGGTCAGCAAAAAAGAGGGAGACCCTCAATGAGGACTGACATAGCAACTACCACAAGAGGCTTGAGCATGACAGAGAGTGTGAGGAAGTTGTAGGGTCAGGCACGGCCCACACCTGTTGTCCATAGGGATGTTGTGTGTCCTGGTCAACTCAACATCACCTTCCACCAGAGAGCATAGAATAAGGAGCCATGGTGGCAGAGTGCACGCCAGGCTGCTAACCGGAAGACTGGCAGTTTGAATTCACCCTCCTGTTAGAAGGAGAAAGAAGTGGGATTGACTCAAAAGAGAGAGGGGTTTTTTTAGGACAAAGGAGATGGTTCTACCAGTAATGAAAGCAAATAGGCCCCTTCATAAAGAGGTGAATAAAAAGTAAATACTGTAGTGTTCTACATGAGCACGGACGGGCTTTAGATGTGTGTGACCAAGAGGAAATGAGGTTAGAAGACCGCTTGAGAACAGCCTACAAATATTTGCAGGGAGGTGGTGGCACTGGTGAATGAAAGCCACGAGGAAAGGCTCCAGCTCACTTCAAGGTGTTCCAGAAACTCGGAACTACCCACAGAGGTGCTGTCATGGGAGGCATGTGAGGGTATGTGACAGGTTATGGGATTGGATGACTCCTGCTGTTTCTGGATGGTGGTGGTTCTGTGACTGGTTCAGGTCCTGCCTGCCACTTTGTGCTACATAACCTTGGGACAATCACTTAACTTGCATGCCTCTGTTTTTTGTTGTGAAAAGGAGAGAGATTACCTGTCTGCCTCTTGATTGCATTGTAAAGATTAAGTTGATGACTGTGGAGTCCTTTGTGTGTCACAACCACAAAAACAAGCAGAGGATAATTAGCATTCCCTCCCCCTCCACCTTATCGTGCTGACATTTGGGGTGGCAGCAGAGGGTGGAATCCTTATCCTCACAGCTCAATCTGACCAATCCATTTATTTGAGCTTCTGCCTTAAGGAATTTAGTCTGTGCAAGCAGCAGTGTAAATACTGAAGCAAAGAGCAAAACCTGGCATGAAGGTGGAACAGCGCTGCCCAAGGCAGGCATTACTAATCAATCACTGCATACTCTCCTACTGATCCTGGATATAGCCTCATAGTTCTTACTCACACAATGACAGCTACTACTCACTGACAGGACTTGGCCTTTGAGTTAGACACTTTGCCAGCCCTTGATTAAGGAAAATAATTATTAGTGTCATTCATGGTCAGTACCCACCAAATGACTCAGTACATTAAGGGGAGTTGGGAGTGGGTGGGGCAAGGCATGGGGACAGCTGTGAGCTAAATTAAGATCGAGTGGGAAGGCTTCTTGGTGAAGGTGGTAGTGGGCTAACCCAATAAATGGAGGGAGACCAATAGAGGAGGAAGAAGGACACTTCAAACCTGTGGTGTAGCATAAACAAATACCCAGGACAGGGAGTGGGAAGACCAGCTTGGGGCTGGGTGAGCACTTGTTTGGGGGTCTGGTCACAGTTCTGCTCTTATTGTGTGACCTTTGGTAAGGCTCACTTGCCTTTCTATATAAGCTAAGGGGTGATAAGTGGTCTATTATCTTCAACGTTGTAAAAAAGCGCTAAAAGAACAAGAATTGTGCAAAGACCAGCCTCACCAGCACATGCGTGCACCTCCCCCCCCCCCCCCAAGCTGTGGGTTCCTAATGAATGCCTTGTTGGTGGCTGCATATTAAAGTGAGAGCCAAATGAGTCATAAATCTGGGGGCTGGAAGCAGTAGCTACACAAGGATAGTTATCTGGAGAAGAAGTAAGATGTGGGTTGAGCGGGGCTTGACAGACCACTGGATTTCTGGAGAATAGAATGTTTTCTCTGAGGTCAGCATCAAGTTTGGGTCCAGTGAGCTGAGCTGGGCTACTGGTCCTGTGCACCACTTCAAGGCGCTCTTTCATTCTTGGCCAGGCTGGGTACGGGCAGGGGGGCTGACAGGTTCTCATCTATTTATAGCTGGGATTTGGGGTCACGCGGGCCTGGGCACTGGTGCCTGGTGTTGCCAGCCAATCATTGTGCGGCTGCCCCCAGCGTCCTGCACATTAGCAGGTGCCCTAATGTGAACCCACCGGACAGGCCTGGGCCCTGGCCAGATGCTCAACATTCCCTCCTGACTCCCAGCGGGCCTCTAGGGGGCTGCCAAGTGCCCGCTGGGACGGAGGTGGAGAGACAGAAAGAAGGAAGGGAAGAAAGGACTTGTGTGAAGGGAGCCAGTGGGGCGGCCCAGCCGATGGCCCCAAACCTGCAGCATGGACAGAAGGTCGTGGTACTTCGGGCAGAGGTCCCTGGAGTAGCCACCAGGGTTCTTGGGTCTGTCACTGATGTCACGCTGGAGCAGGGGAGTGAGCCCCTTGGTGCACTCAGGCCTTCCTCACCCTTGGAACACACCCATTCCCTTCTTTCCACACTCCACACCCCGAAAGTCAGTTAATTTCCACCAAGCTGCCCAGCTTCAGTAGGATTAAAGAGCCTGTCTTGACTGGTCAGCCTCGTTGCCCTGTTGGGATCCTAACTAAGGTTGGTCAGAATTTTCCCTAAAGGGAGTAGAGTTCCCAGATAACCTTGGTGATGACTGCATGGGGCCTGAGAGGCAGAAAACAGGCTGGAGTTGAGATTTCTCATCTGAGAATGGGGTAACACCAGCCTTATGGGGATGTTTTGAGGACCAGGCAAGGGGTCCTAATACAGCAGGCAATGAGGAATCTGCTGTTGCAGGGAATCAACAGAAGCCTGGCGATAGTGAGGGAGCTCTGAGCTGCTCACCCAAACCTGCACCTCTCTTACAGTTTGTATCTACCACCAGCATGCTGGGAGAACGTGAACAATCTCTTTCCATGCCGTTTGTTTAGAGCCTTGGAAACCAGTGGAGGCTCCATTTTAAGTCGATTCCACCTCGAGGGCAAGGAGTTGAGTTTGAGTTGATGGCAGTGGTCACACACCCTCTCAGCACGTCCCACACAGCTCTGCCCAGTGCAGCCTTGGGGTGGGCATGGGCGTTCTCGGATTTGCTGACTGCACTCCTCATCTGCTTTCAGGGACCTCAAGCCCAGCATGTCCTTGTACCACCCTAGCCCTGTTCCCCTTTCTCCACCAGCCAGATGCCGTAGTCCTAAACCAGGAAACTGCCTCAGTTTCCCCTCTTCCTAAGTCCTCACAGCCCAGCCATCACCAAGTTGTCAATTCTGTCCATCCATTTCCCTTCATTTTCCTTCCAGAGGCCACTGCCTACACTCCTATTAAGGCAGCCACTGTTACTGACTGATAGATGTCAGTAAAGGGAGCTCTGGTGACCTAGTGGTAAGAAGCTGCCCTGCAATCCTAAAGGCGCGCAGTTTGAATCTACCAGCTGCTTCCTGGGAGAATGATGGGCAATCTCCTCCCGCCTTTGAACCCCTCGAACTCTGTCCAGAAGCAAGTTTTCTTATTTATATTAATGAGTCTCTATGAGTGCAGGATGTGCCCTAAACCAAATCAGATGCCAGGTAAAGATGGCCAAAGGGCTGCAGAAGCTGAAAGAGAGAAGATATTTGAACACAGAGAGTGAGCCTTGTTCCATGGCCAGTGCTTTGAACTCAGACTTAAAGCTGTCTAAATTGTGAGAAAACATTTGTTGTTATGTGCCATCGAGTCACTTGCGACTCATAGCGACCCTATGTACAACAGCCCTAAACCCTGCTCTATCCTTTGCCAATCTTATTGTCTCCAACATGCCTATCTCCATTACTCCAGTCACTAAATCAATCCATCTCATCGAGGGTCTTCCTCTCCTGCGGGTCTTCCTCTCCTGCGCTGTCCCTCCACCCTCCCAGGCATGACATCACACTCCAAGGTCTGGTCCCTCCTTGCAACATGTCCAAAGTATGTCAGAAGAATCTACAGAATCCTTGCCTCCAAGGAGAAGCCTGGCTTCATCCTCTCTAGGACGAACTTATATATTCCGTACTCTTCTCCAGCTCCACAGCTCAAATGCATCAACTCTCCTTCTATCATTCCTAGTCATTGTCCAGTTCTCTGATCCATAGCAAGTAAATGCAAAGACCATGGCCTGTATCAGGCACACCTTAGTCTCCAGACTGACATTGTTGCTCCTCAGTACCTTGGAGAGATTTCTACAGCAGACGTTCCCAATGCAGCTCATTTTTTAATTTCTTGGCTGCTGTTACCGAAAGTGCTGATTGTAGAGCCAAGCAAACTGAAACTGTTAACAATCTCAATTTCTTCATCATCCATCATGATGCTGCCAATAGGCCCAGTGGTGAGAATCTTTGTCTTCTTGATATTGAGCCTCAATCCATATTGAAGGCTTGACCCTCTGCAGCAAGTGCTTCAGGTCCTCCTCAGTTTCAGCAAGCAGGATTGTGTCATCTGCATAACGCCAATTATTAATACCTCCAATCCTGATGCCACACTTCTCCTCATAGAGCCCAGCTTCCCGGATAATCTGTTCCACATATTGTTGTTGTTGTTGTGTGCCGTCGAGTCGCCTGCGACTCATAGCGACCCTATGTACAACAGCCCTAAACTCCACTCTGTCCTGTGTCAGTCACACTGTCTCTGACACTCCCATCCCAATTATCCCAGTCACTGAATCAATCCACCTCATAGAGGGCCTTCCTCTCCTGCGCTGTCCCTCCACCCTCCCAAGCATGATGTCCCTCTCTAAGGACCGGTCTCTCCTCACAACATGTCCAAAGTAAGTTAGACGGAGCCTCAGAATCCTTGCCTCCAAGGAGCCACCCGGTTTAACCCTTTCCAGGACAAATCTGTTTGTTTTCCTAGCAGTCCATGGTATTCTCAATACTCTTCTCCAGCACCACAGCTCAAAGGCATCAATTCTCCTTCTATCCTCCTTGGTTATTGTCCAACTCTCTGATGCATAACAAGTGATTGCGAAGACCATGGCCTGTATCAGACGCACCTTAGTCTCCAGAGAGACACCATTTCTCTTCAGCATTTTGGAGAGGTCCCTAACAGCAGACTTTCCCATGGCAATGCACCTTTTAATTTCCTGGCTGCTGGTGCCAAGACTGTTGACTATGGAGCCAAGCAAACTAAAGCTGTGTACAATCTCAATCTCTTCACCATCCATCCTGATGCTGCCAATTGGTCCAGTAGTGAGAATCTTTGTCTTCTTGACATTGAGCCTCAATAGGTTCTTTAAAACCATCCACTTGTGATGTTTGTGTCACAGCAACATGGGAAAATCAGACAGCCACTTACTTAGGACCTCTGTTGCCATCGTTGTTCCCACCTGCGCAGATGTATCAAGCACTGTCTGACAGCCCCATCAGTGCAGCCCTGTGGGTCTCAGGGCAAAGCTATCTTGACCGTGGCCTTGAAGCCCCAGCAGATTCTGGCCCTGCATGCTTCACCTTCATTCCATGCTGTTTCCTGACCCCACACTCCTGCCAACTGCTTTGTAGTGTTCTAAGCTCTGGGGTCTCCTGCACTGACTTTGTGTTGAGGACCCCGTCTTTGTTGCTCTATCCTTAGGGTCAGATAGGCACCTGGCAAAGGTTAACAGTGACTTAATGGTTTAGGGGAAAGGAAAGTGTAGGTGTCCTCCCTCAGGGGGACCAGGGTCCTTGTGTGGTGCAAATGGTTTGAACTAGCTAGTCTGTAGGGAGTTGTGCTGCTAACCCCAAAGCAACACCTCTCTGGCAGTTCAGATTCACCTGTGCCTTCTTGGGAGAAAGATGAGCAACCTCCTCCTGTGTGATTTACAGTCTTGGAATACCTGCTGGAGGGAGCCTCACGTGGAAGATTCAAACCCACCCAACAGCTCCATGTAAGTCTGCTCCCATGAAAGATTAAATTCAAGAAACTGTGGAGCAGTTCTACTTGAACATGTGGGGAAATCAATCAATGCAAGGATAACAGATCTGATGTTGTTTGTGTGTTCCTTTATCTCAAGGCTGGGTTTGTTTGCTTATCTCAAGGCCACTCAAAACAACCCTGCTCTATCCTGAGACAATTTCATTGTCTCTGACACAATCACCCAAGTCACTGAGTCAAGCTATCTCTCTAGGGTCTTCCTCTCTTGTGCTGTCCCTCCACCCTCCCAAGCATGAGGTCCCTCTCCTAGGACTGGTCCTTCCTGGAAACATGTCCAAAGTATGTCAGACAGAGTTTCAAAAATCTTTGCCTCCAAGCAGCAGCATGGTTTCACCCTCTCTAGGACAGACCCTAGCAGCCCATTCAATGTTCTTCTCCAGCACCACAATGCAAAGACATAGATCCTTCTTCTATCATCCTTAGTTACTGTCAAGCTCTCTGATGCATAGCAAGTGATTGAGAAGACTATGGCCTGGATCAGGCTTACCTTAGTCTCTAGACTGACATCATTGCCCTTCAGTACTCTGGAGAGGTCCCTGACAGCCGATTTTCCCAGTGCAATTCATCTTTTGATTTCCTGACTTCTTGTGCCAAGTGTGTTGATTGTGGAGCCAAGCAAGCCAGAATTGTTAACAACCTCAGTCTCTTTGCCATCTGTCATGGTGCTGCCAATTGGCCCAGTGGTGAGAATCTTTGTTATTGTTGTTTGTGTGTTGAGCTTCAATCCGTGTTGAAGGCTGCAGTCCTTGACCTCCTGCAGCAAATGCCTCAGTTCCTCCTCAGTTACTAAGGTGTATTATCTGCATATCACAGGTTGTTAATGAGTCTTCCTCCAATCAAATCTCAAGGTAATCCTGACACTTAACTATAAGAAGTTCCTCTCCAGATAATCATGAATGAGGAAGTCTGGAAGGAGCCTCACCTAGGCCACCAGGAATATCTGATGTGCATCTATCTTGTTGTGTGGTCAGTCCCTCCCTGTGTCTGTTTTCCCTGCACCCCTTGTGGGAGGTACATTTAATGGGGGTAGGTGTGTCAGAACAAAGGTGCCTAAGGAACTTTTAGTTCTAAGGAGGAGGACAGGGAAGAAGCAGAGGCAGCCATGAATGTTCTAGTCAGACCAACCCAGGTTTACATCTTGCCTTCCTCATTTTTTACTGGATGATGCTGAGCTTCTCAGAACCTCAGTTTCTTCATCTGTGAAGCCCTGATATTCTTTTCTAACTTCTTGGTGTGCTGTGAGAATCAAATGAGATGATATTTTGGTAAGCACTCAAAAAAGTGGTACATATTCTTCCACCTTTTTGTTGTTTACAATCTGATAATGGAACTTGGGATGTTTCAGTGACTCAGAAATATCTGTCATTAAGAAAGATTTGCATTCCCTTTTATCCTTTGGTGCCCGGGAATTATGGAGAGTCTGCTGTGCATTTGGTGAACACCACCACTCTCTTGCCTGTACTCGTTGCCCCTTCTGCAGATTCCACATCTCACGTACCAAATCCTCCTGTGGTATTGATTCTGACCCCCAGGCATAGTACAGTATGGGTAGAACTCTCCCATAATTTTATCAAGACTGTAAATCTCTATGGAAGCTGACTGGTGGACTTGAACTGACAACTTTGAGATAAGCTGAGTTTCTTTGCCGCCCACATGAGAATGTGACTATTTAATTGCCAGATCATCTAGGCTCCAAGTGACACAGACCTGATTTAAAAAAAAAAATAAATAAATTGGAAGCTGAAACTATGGGATTCACGTTCAGGTCCAGTTGGATCTAGGAGCTCTGTCTCCCAATTCTACTTTCTTTTCACACAGCTCTTTCCAAACAGTCGGAAAAAGATCCCTAGGCCTCTTAGCAACCACCACAGAAAAAAGAGAACTTCTTTTCCTGAAGCACCATTTAAGACCTGGCTGAATCTCCTTGCCTAAGTGGAGACCTATGCTAATTCCCTGAGCATCTCACAAAGGCTGGGAATGGTTGCCTCTGCTTGCCCAGGTCTAAGTGATGAAGCAAATGTGTTGCGTATGGGAGGAGGGCATAACCAGGGGTGTGGGGTGCTCTGGCCACGCGAGGCACAGACTGGGGGGGATGTTGATAGAGGAATAAAAACCCCTGATGTTTGTGGGTCTCCTCTACAAAACAACCACTCCTTCTCCAGGTTGGGGATCTTTAAATATGATTACTAACAAATTGCCTACACCACTTTCACCTGTGTCCGTAGCCACAGGGCTGCAGGCTGCTGATGGGGAATGTGCAGCGCATCTGCTTCCCCACACCGCGGATGTGATGTAGCCGGCACAGCGCTGCACAGGGTGGGGCGCCTGTCAACGCAGAGTCCATGTCAAGCAGCTTTGTGAGTGGAGAGAAGGATGGATGCTGCTGTAGCCACATTCTGCTCTTAAAAATCCACTGCAGATTGCCATGTCTTTCTCCCGTGGACCAGATGGTAGGTTCGAACTGCCAGCTTCTCAGTAAGCAGAGGGCACGGTAATCACTGCATCACCAGAACGGTCTTGCCTGCCCTTAAAACCCACTGCCACTGAGTTTATTTTGGCATATGGTGACCCTCTATCAGGTGTCTGGGGCTAGAAATCTTTTGGGGGCACACTGCTTCATCTCTCTACTGAGGAGTGCCTGATGGATTCACACTGACAGTCTTTTGGTTGGAGCACAACCATGTATCATGCGATGCCATCAGAGGTCTCTTAGAATAAAATCAGTTAGAGGAAACTGCAGGAGGTTAGGAAATGTAGAACAGAGACAAGGGCATTCCATCCTTTCCATCAGAACTAGATTCAGAAATAATTTCAGTTAGACAATTTATAGACAATCTCTATAGATTGAAAAAGTTGGGTTTGATCACTTGCCACCTGTGACCGACTGATAATGACTCTTGAGAGTCTACTCTGTGATCTACTCCACAGAAAATAGGTGATTGGTTAGCAATGTCTTGCCATAGACAAAGGCTGTGAAATCAATACTGTGCTCTCATGTGTTACGGAGCTCTGGTGGCCTAGTGGGTAAGTAGTTGCACTGACACTCTAAAGGTAGATGGTTTGAATCTATCAGCTGCTACGAGTAAGACAGTCTCCTTCCAAGTGATTTACAGTCTCTGAAAACTTGCTTATCTATGGAGTTGGTTCAGAGTCAACGACATATAACATCATGTCATGTACTATCCATTCCTAGACCTTTTTCATGGAGCCCTGGTGGCGGCGCAGTCATCAAGTGCGCAGTTGCTATCCAAGTAAAGATTTACTATAGTCTGTTTACAGAAAGACTTAAAGCCTTGGAAACCCACTGGTGCAATTCTACTCTATCTTACAGAGTCAGCAGGAGTTGCAATCACCCTGACACTTTGGTCTTTTATATTAGACATTTTCCGCTTGGAGATGTTAAGGGTTAAGTCAAGCCTCTTGTTTTAGGCACGAAATCAGGGGAACAGAAAAGAGCAACCTCAGGACTCTCTAGAGATGGGAGATGAGGCTCTCCTGGAGACTTTGTAGCTGTTGTGTGCCCTCAGGTTGGAACCGACCCATAGCTGACCCTCCAGGGTCTTTTCAGAGGCAGTGAATCGCGGGGGAGAAGCTTGCCCATCTTTCTCCTGTGAAGCAGCTGGTGGATTCAAACCATGTACCTTTGTGTTGGCAGCACAATCTCTTACCACTAAGCCACCAGAGCTTCCTGGAACTTTAGAGACACTATTGGCTGTGTGTTCTTGTGGATGTCATTTCTCTTGCTGAAGTTCACTTTCCTCATCTGAAAAATGGGACAAAAAAACCCAATCCTGAGAAACATTGTAGGCTTTTATGAAAATGAAATGAAGCAAGAAATATGCAATCATTTGAGAATACTTAAAATAACAACAGGTAGTTAAGTGACACTTTCTGTGTGACATGCTTTACCCTACATGCTTTACTTTTATCTCCATGTAATCCTCAGAAAAAGCCTATGAAGAAGTAGTTACTGTTACTGGCCTTAATTGTATAGAAAATGATACTGTCACCTTTAAGTAAATAAATGCTCAAGATCTTATTGCTGTCCTCCAATAGAATTTCACATGGGTTCATTTGATTCCCCTGTTGATAAGATGCACTTTTACCCCAAATATAGGGGAGTTCTGATAGCTTAGTAGTGAGAAACTATGCTGCGAACCCTAAGTAAATGGTTCAAAGCCACCAGTTGCTCCACCAGAGCAGGATGGACAGTCACCTCCAGTGTGATTTACTGCCTCAGAAAATCCTCTGGAGGATCAGCTGTGGGCCAGTTCTGACTTGATGGCACGCATCAACAATAATACCCCGTTTATACTGAATCACAATCTTCATTTTGTCAAGTCCCTCCCTCTTTCCTATGATCCTTGTGTCTTTTACTAAAATCACTTGGGAGATATTAAAATGCCTGGGGTCATGTCCTGATTCTGTCACTTGTTAACTGACCTTGAGCAAGTTAACTCCTAACCTCTGAGACTGCCCAATGTTACTGTGGAGAATGAATGGGTTGAGAGGGATCAGCAGTAAGTTTGAAAAATGTATTAAGCCCTCTGTGGTGACCATGATGGTCCAAGGGCCTGACGTGATGGGTGTGGGTGGCCCTTCTCAGGACTAGGTGAAGGACCAGGACCTTGCTGCAGCATCATATATAATGATGCGCTTATCAGCTCTGAGCAGATTCTGCCCTCCCAGGAGGACATCACCTCCTCTCCTGTATCCCAGGAGTCAGCACCTGAAAACATGGGGCTCACTACTCCCTCAAGTGTGCCTCTGCCTCACCCCCACACCTCTGTCTCACCCCCACACCTCTGTCAGTGCACACTGTCCACACTGAGATGTCCAACTGGCCCAGCCCATGGAGCTGTTCTTCTTAGAGACCTTGAGGTTTAAAGAATAATAAAGGGGAACAGAAGGCAGATTCTAATCCTGGTGTGAGGCACTTGAGAGAGTACAAGTGGTCTTGTTTGGAGCCTTGATGAAAGGAGCAGAGAAATGAGTGATAGCTCATTGCTGGTCTGTTCTCAGTCAGCCCCCAAGTACATTCCCTTCCGTTGACATGGGCCTCAGTGGTCCCAGTTGTGACGTGGGGCCTGGTAACCCAAGAGAAGAGTGTGAAATATGCAGATTCCTGGAGGAGCCCAGACTCACAGAACCACATACCAGGTGAGACAGTGATCGCCCCATTGGTTCCTGAGAGGGTGCTGTAAAATGCAGATTCTGAGGTGTGGGACGTAGCACTCTGCATTTTCACCATTCCCTCAGGAAATACTGATGCAGGGGTCACAGAACCAAACCTAGAGAATTTGTGTTTCCTTTTTTAAAATTTTATATATTTTTTGGGGGGGGGAGGTAGGGAGGTAGTTTTTCCACTCATATTGTTGTTTCTTATGATCATTCCCATATGTTGTGTCTTATAAAACTAATCACTATTAATCCACTTCCACCATCACCCCATCTTTTCAGATCTCCACTGAATATTTCCTAACCCTTTTACCCCTCCCTCCACCCACCAACCTCTGCAACCCTGGGGCTACCCACCTCACCGACTTCTGTCCCCCTGCCACCTTCCTAGGCAATATTTGTCCTTATGAGACGGAGGTAGTTCACTCAGCATAATGCTCTGAAGCCTCTCCCAAGTTTAATAGTATTTTTCTATATCGTTGCTCCTGAGTACTGTTTAGTTTCGTCTCATGTGAATATAACACAATTTCACAATCCAGTTGTTTGTTTCCAGACATTTGGAATGTTCTTGTTATGTTCTTGTTACTGTGAATAACGCTGCTATGAACATTGGTGGGCAAATATCCACTTTTGTCCCAGTTCTGTTTTCCTTGGGGTATAGCCCTAGAAGTAGACTAGCTGAATCATATGGAATCTCTGTGTTCAGCTTTCTGAGGACATGCCAGAGTGCCTTCCAGAGTGGTTGACACCGTTTTACAGCCCACCAGCAATGTATGAGAGTTTCAGTTTCTCCACATCTTCTCCAACATTTATTGCTTGCTGTCCTGTTAAACTCTGCCACTGCTATGGGTATGAAATGGTATCTCATTGTGGTTTAGATTTGCATCTCTCTCTTATATAGTCTATGAGGCTGAGCATTTTTTTATGCCATCTGACATTGGCCATCTGAATGTCTTCCACTGTGAAAAGTCTTCCCATGTCTTTTGCGCTTTTTGTAATTGGGTTATCATATCAGTCTTTTTCTTATGGAGGTCCTGTAAGATTCTGTATGCTTTCATTATGAGATCTTTGTCTAGATGTCATTGGAAAATGGAAATTTTTTTTCCAGGTCAATAGATTTTCTTTTCACCCTATTGGAAGAAGTTTTTGATGTACGCAGGGATTTAATCTTTAGAAGGTGCCATTCATTGCTGTACCCTCTCCTGTTCATTCATGTGAGTTACTACTTAAGAATATTTTTTGTTTATGTTCAGTTTCTCACTCAGTGCCCCCTCTCGGCCTCCTCACTCTACCCTAATTCTCAGGATGGCCAGAGGACTAAGAGCTGTGCTCAGGAGTTTCTAGAACTTGACCAGCTTTCATCCTCATCGGTATTTACAAGAGATGAGAGGATGCCTGGCCTGGATCAAGGACTGACTGAACTGAACTAAAGCGTAGCCTCTTGTGCTGTGGCTCTGTGGTTTCATTGTAAAGTTCACTGAATTTTGACAGCAAACTTCCCTTCCTGCACAACGGATGACTAGAGAATATCCACGCTGGGAGGAGGTTTTGGTGGCAGTGTTTCTTCACTTCCCTCAGCCTTCTCTCTACGAAGAGGTGCTCCCACTGGCCTGATGTCTGGCATCATCCCCCCACCCAGTCCTGTCCTGATTTTACAGATAATAAGGACCATGTGCCAGTCCAAGCCTGTTGCTACTGATGCTGACTCATAGCATCTCTATAGGCCTGAGTAAAACTACCTTATAGGGTTTTCAAAGCTGTAAACTTAACAGATGGGGCTCTGGTGGCCTAGTGGCAAGAAGCTGCACTCTAATCCCGAAGGCACGGGGTTCAAGGCGACCAGCTGCTCCACGAGTAAAGGATGGGCAGTCTCCTTCTGTGTAATTAACTGCCTCTAAAACCCTCCGGAGGTCAGCTATGGGTTGGTTCTGACTCTTTGGTACACAACAAACAACAACAATCCTAACGGCAGCAGACTTACCTAGCTTTCTCCTTCCAGGTGGGTTGAAACTGCAGGCCTTTTGGTTGGCAATGGAGGACTTATCTAGTTCATCACCCTTGTTAGGTGCCATCGAGTCATGTATGACTCATAACAGCCCTGTAAACAGCAGATCTGAACCATGTCCTATCCTGTGCCATCCTCACTGTCTCTGACACACTCAAGCCCATTGCTGCAGTCACTGGGCCAATCCACCTGGTTGAGGGCCTTCCTCTCCTTCACAGTCCCTCTACCATCCCAAGCATGATGTCCTTCTTTAATAAATAGCCTCTTCTATTGATATGGCCAAAGTATGTGAGACCAAGCTTTGTCTTCTTTGTCTCCCAGGAGCACTCTGCATCACTAGGGTTCTTTATATACCTGTATGTTGTGGTTTTCCTTTTTAAATAGAAAAAGATAGGTCTATCTGAGTTTCATTCAGTCATGCAGCAGGATAAATGAGCACCCCATATTGTAAGAAGCCCAGTACACACACACCACAATCCCTTAGCCCTGGGGAGCCCAAGACGCAGTGATGACAGGACAATGGGAAGGCCATCAGCAGAGCATAGGGTGCCTGTGGGCCAGACTCAGAAGGGCCGGGCCCCGAGAATCTGTATGAAGAACAAAGCCACCAGCAGGGTGGGGTTTGGGGTGGAAGAGGGAACAACACGTACAAAGGTGCTGAGGTGGGACCAGCAGGGTGTTTGGAGTAAAAGGTGGGAGAGGCAGCACGTGAGGCTGTAAAATGGCAGTTAGCAAATAGACCTTGAGTTAATAGCCCTTTAGGAACCAGCCAGGATCTCCCACTTCTCCCGTGGAGACTCAGGCACCCATAAAGATTTACAGGAAGAGTGGCCACCAGTACTGATATCTCTAGAATTCTAAAAGCCTCGAGATCTGGGGTCCCCCCCCACCCTCCTCACTCCCCACAGTGCTTCTGAGAGGCACTGCTGTCACCTGCTTTTGAGTTGGTGCCTGCTCGTAATGACCCTGTAGGAGAGGGCAGGGGTCTCAACGCTGTAAATCTTTATGGGAGAAGCCTACTTCATTCTTTGACAGTGGGTTTGGACCACTGACTTTTTTTGTTAGTAGTCCAACCAATGTGTAACTCATAAATGAGGCCAGGCTTACTACCTAGCTGAGAGGCAGCAGGGGTCAAGGAAAGCTCAAAACCATTTTCCAGAAGGAAGTCACTCTACCTTTGGGCCTAAGAGTAGGGCAAGGCTGAAGAGAGCACTGTTTTATTAATAAAACAAACAGCAGAACCCTCTCAAACTCATTGTTCTTGAATTGACTCCAGCTCGTAGTTCATGGGAAGAAACTGCCAGTCTCTCTCCCATGGAACTGCTGGTGGGTTTGAACCAGTGGACAAGTACAGGCTTTGGACTGATAGCTCCCTGTGAGCTGCCACCAGAGCGGCTCGTTTTATCTAAGAGTGAGGTTTTACAGGCTCCAGGAAGGAAGGGTTCTAATTCCAGCTGACTGCACTACTTTTGGTCTCTGTGTTATGTTTTTGAGCCTCAGTTTTCCCATCCATAAAATAGAGTAATATTTTAATATTATCTTCATTTCTGTTTTGAGGGTTTTTATGAGGTTTACAGATAGGCAGGATAAGAAACAGAACAGAGATCGACTTGTTGAGTAGCCCTGTTGAGTGATTCAGTCAGTGTTCCTGAGTGCTCGACCCCCACAGCCTGCACTGCCAGCCTCTGGAAACACCTGGAAGGAGGAAGTTGCTGCCTTCATTAGAACATCTTCCCTGTATAGAAAAAAGTGTCGAGCCACAGGTGTCTTGCATCTGTCCTAACAAAGACAGATAAATGATAGCTACTGTGGCGCTGAGGCGGACTCGTGCAACCCGTGTCCAGTAGAACAAAGCATTGCCTGATCCTGCCCTCATGGTCACCGGCATGCTCGAGGCCGTCGTGGCTATGGTGCCATCTCCTCTCACTCAGTGCCTCTTTGTCTGCACTGGCCCTCTGCTTTCCCAAGTACTCTGTCCTCCTAACAGTTCATTTCCTCCTGAGAACCTGTCCAAAACAAGTGAAACAGTTCTGTTACGATCTGTAGGGTTTTCATTGGCTAATTTAATTTGCAAAAGTAGTTTGCCAGGCCTTTCCTCTTAACCTGTTTTAATTGGTATTTGAAACATCAGTCTCATGGCTTTCCACTTCACACAACAGGCAAGCCATCACAGTGCAACACAGTGGCAGGCGGGTGGTGGGCATCTGCCCTGCGCGGGTAAAGAGCCCCAAACTGGAACTCTGTTCAAGGCAGTTGTTATTGACTCTGGTGCACTCAGAGGCTCTCAGTGCTGACATTGTCTGCAGGTACAACTCTAGATCTTCCTTCCTCCATGGCATCATTAAGGGGGCGGGCGTGTGTGTGTTTGTGTATGTGTATGTGTATGTGTATGTGTATGTGTATGTGCCAGCTTCTTGGTTAGTAGCTGAGTACAAACGTGTACCACCCTAGAACCTTATTTCCTCATTTTATCGTGTGCTGTTGGATCAATTCCCACTCATAGTGACCTTATAGGACAGAGGGAAACTGCCCATAGGGTTTCCAAGACTGTAAATCTTTTTATTTTCTTTTTCTTCCCCCTCAGTGGAGTATCTGGTGCATTTGAACCGCACACCTTTGATATTGCAGTTCATTTCTTGCCACTAGGCCACCAGACCTCCCTTTGTAAAACTTTCTAGAAGCAAACTGCTTCATATTCCACCCTTGAAACGGCCAGTGGTTTTGAACCACCCTCTTTCTGATTAGCAGCCTAATTCTTTGGCTGCTGCAGGACCAGGCCTCCTGGTGAGGCTCACGCAGACGCCATGTACAACAGAATGAAGCACTGCCGGGTTCTGTGTCGTCCTCAAAGATGCCTCTTGGGTGCGTTGTTGCAGCCCCTGCGTCTATCAGTCTACTTCTCTAATGGTCTTTCTCTTTCTCACTGACCCTCCACCAAGCATGATGTCTGTCTCCAGGGTCTGGCTTTTCCTAATAACATGCTCACAGTATATGAGAAGTCACTCCATCCTCACTTCCTGAGAAGGGCCTTACTGCCCTTACAGATCAATACTCTTCTCCATAAAGTCAGACAGGGACCAGGGGCCAGGCCAGGCGTCCTGAGTTACGGCATCCCACGGAGGACTACCCAATATGCAACGGAAGCCCTGGCTTACTTATCTCGAGTGAACAATTTCACATTTTTCTCCCTTTTTTCTTAACACATCAGAAATTCCACTTCTAAGAACGCCCTGTATCTGTGTCTCCTCCAACCTCACAACACCTTCCTACAGACTAGAAGCTGAGTTTCAGTTTTACAGCCCTTGACTTGCTTAGTTTCACCCTGATGTGGTGAAAATTTATGAATTTGTTCACTACAGATTAGTCAGTAAGCACAAGTGCTTAGCTGTCTTATTCATGAATCAGGTTCTGACCTCATCCCACCAGGGAGCTGTGGAGCCCGGGTGGCCTGAGGAGGTGGTGGGTGTGTTCCTCCATCTTCCCTGGGGCCACTTCCACCCGTGGTCCCATCAGACACCCTGTGGGGGCAGCTCTCTCCTCTTTGCTTTCTGAATAACTGGACAGAGGCCGTGGGGTAATACTTCTTGGGCAGGGGCGTGGTGTCTGCTAAACAGCCTCATAGGAAAGGTTTTTGGTCCCAAAGGAATAAGAGGGTATATCAGAAATTTCCTAAGCAGAGGACAGTCTAGATCTTGGTAAACCTGATCTGCATGAGAGACGTATGAAAGGCAGTTGAGGAGAAAGCGAGTTCCTCAGTGGGGAGGTGAGGAACAGAAGAACGTTGGTTTGCTCTTGTGAAAGTGTGAGTGCATGGTGAATAGTGACTGCATCAGGGGCCCTGGTTTACAAGAATGTCCCTGGACATCACTTGACATCATGCAGCAAATGGCTGTGGGAGGTCAGATCACACCCTGGTTTCCCCATACCTTCACAGGCTGCCTCAACCTTCTGGAATCTAGTACAAACCCCTTCCGTGTGGTGCTGAAACCATGCACGAGTGTTCTCCAGAATGCCCCTCCTTCAGAGCTCAGTGATTGTGGTTTTAGATAGAGTGTTAATAAACTTGAAGATCTGGTTGACCAGTCCGCAGCTGGTTAGCAGCAGTAAGAGGCAGAGAAGAATGGAAATTCTTGAAAACAGCAACAGGAAGACTGCGAACTTCAATGCCAAGGGGAAGAAGACCCCAGGGCACCTGATTACACATTGTGTCTGAGCTAAGCACAACTCGGACTTTATAATGATCAATCCAGCGGTCAGCAAACTACAGCCCTCAGGCCAGATCCAGCCCACTGTGGCCTGTTTTTGTAAATAGTTTTATTGGAATGCAGCATGTCCTGTGCTGATTTTACTCTGCAGAGTTAAGTAGTTGCATTAGAAGCCCAGTGGCTTTAAAAAATGCAAATGCTTACTGTCTGGCCCCTTTACAGGAAAAAAAAAGAAAAATGCCAACTACTGATGATTTGAGTCATCAGGGAAGGGTTAAACTTCAGCCTCCAATAGAAAAGCCCAGGAGATGGCAATCTCTTGGGGAAAAGACTTCCAAATAGCATGGCTTGATGGTGTTTTAGCTTTAATGAATGCTAAAGGTTTCAGATTGTTTGGATTTCACAGAGTTGTCAAACGTTATGGCTAGAAAGGATATTGGCCAGCGTGAATTCTGATGCTCATACCTAGTATATGTGGAACCTGAGGCCCAGGGAGACAGTGAGACGAGGAAGTATTCATGGGAGCAGATGTGGGGGGCTCCCCGACCCAGGCCGGAGCACATGTCCAAAAGCATCATTCTCCAGATACTAAAATGGCAGAGAAGTGCCTGCCTGCAAAAGACAGTTGTTTATTTTGCCTTTTCTGTTCCTTGTTGCCTTTGCCTTAAGAGAAGGGTGGGCAGGGATTCCTGCTTTGCCCTATAAAAGAAAGCTGTTGTCCCAGCAAGGCCCATCCCATGGCAACACGGCTAAAATGGTAACAGGGAGTTCTGTTTAAAGGCCGACTCCTGCATAACAGCTGCCTCCCAGCCCGCTGCTGATGGAGCATTGTCGGCCAAGCACCTGCCCTGCCTGCTGTAACCGGACTGGAATGCCGGGCACCAGTGTCTCCCCGGCTCTCCACCGGGCAGGAGGACCTGGAGGGGCCAGGGTCTTTCTCCCCCATGTAAAATGGTCCCTGTTCTGTTCCACATTCCCTTCCATCTAAACCTCTTTCTTGGAGTGGCTCCAAAAGGATTTTCTTCTTATTCTAACCTGGATGTTAAATGTCAAAATTTAAGGTGTCGGGTTTCCCAGGTTCCAAGTCTAACTCAGCCACTTTCTAGCTAGGTGTTTCTGAGGGAAATTGAGAAACCTCTCTGAGCCACAAGTGTCATCTTCTGTGGTATGGGGATAAGAAGGGAATTACCACCTGATGTAGTTGAGGAGAATGGCAATCCAGGAACATGTAATTGTGTTCATGTGAAAACTATACCTGGACCAAGAGGTGGGTGTATGAACAGAGCAAAGAAACAGTACCTCGTTTAAGATTGAGAAAGGGGTGTGTGTGTGTGTGTGTGTGTGTGTGTGTGTGTGTGTGTCGGGATTGTATCCTCTCCTAATACCTACACAATCTGTATACTGAGCCAATTATTTAGGAAGTTGAAGAATGTGAAATCAGGATCATAGGAAGACTTACCAATACCCTGCATTATGCGGACAACACCACCTTGCTTGCTCAAAGTGAGGAGGACTTGAAGTGTTTGTTGTAGAAGATCAAAGCATGTAGGCTTCAATGTGGATTATATCTCAATGTCAAGAAAACAAACAAAAAAATTCTCCACTGGACCAGTGGACAACATCATATTAGATAGAGAAAAGATTGAAGCTCTCAACAATTTCATCTTACTTGGATCCACAATTAAACACCCTTGATACCAGCAGTCTCCTGATCAAGAGACACACTGCACTGGGAAAGTCTGCAGTTAGGGCCCTTTCCAAACAGCGGTAATGTATAAAACTCTGGGATTGCGGAGCAGTGGTGTCAGTTTGAGGACTGAAGTGCTGTGCTTCTGAGAACTGGACAATGACAGAAGAATTGAAGAAGCCTTTGAGCTGTCATGTTGCAGAAGAGTGGGCCGCCCATGAACTGCCAAAGGAATAAACAGTTAGTTATGTCTTGGAAAAAGTGCAGCCAGAATGCTTCTTGGAGGCAAAGCTAACAAAGTTTCATCTCACATACTTTGGGCATGATGTTAGGAAAGGCTGTTCCTTGGAAGGGGGACATCATGCTTGGAAAGGAAGATTAGTGAAAGAGAAGACTCCCAACGCAGTAGAGTGACTCAGTGACTGCACCAATGGGCTCTTGTGTGTCAGAGATTGTGAGGAAGGCACAGGGCAGGGTTCAGATCTGTTGTTCATAGGATTGCTATGAATCTTATTTGACTCAGCAGCACCTAACAACAACCATGTGAGGGGCCTGCAGCTAGCGCTGGGGTTAAAGGATAAAGTAGAGTTTTGATTTCAGCAGCAGATAGGGTCCTTTCCTATGTGGAGATGTCGGGGCTTGTTCTGGGCCTCCCACTGCTCCAGCAGGGCTTCCTGCCCCAGCATGGACTAGGGAATTTCCTAGCAGAGGGAGCCCACAGCTCTGTTAACCTGATCTGGAGATTAGAGGCCCAAGGAAGGCACTTGAGAACACGGCTGTGGGGAGTTTCCCGGGAGATACAGGCAGGTCTGAGGTCAGGAGGCTCCGCCTCCACAGGTGCCACTGTCCCTTCCGACAAGACAAGCCCCAGGGCAGGGCTGTCCAGTGGGGGTGGCTGCTGAGTGCGGTGAGGTCATAGCATCTGAAGCCTGGGATACCATCACCTCGACCCTTTATCTCCCACTTTTTTCTTTAGAATTAGTCTTCCATGTCTTTGTCTTGGAGGCCTACTAAGTGGAGTTGATTATGTGTATGTGTGTGATTTTTTTTTTTTTAAGTAGTGCTGAATAACCCATCTTTGGAGCCAAATGGCCTCAACCAGCTGGTGGAGCTCAGTGGACTTCCTCAGTTTCTTCTTCTATAAAATGGGAATAAAAACAATTGTGAAGAGTAAATGACATAATTTGTGTCAAAAACACATCCCATTTCCTGGCACAAAATAAGCGCATTCCGTAAAAATACAAAGAGTGAGTGGGAGGTAAGTCAGACCAGTTCCCAGTAGTCAGAACTTCCACTCTGGTAAGGGAGGTAGCAGAATGAACAAGATCATTTCAAACAGTGATGGGGTGGGGTGGTGCATTATGTGCTGTGTAACAGCTAACCAAAAGGTTGGTGGTTTAAATCCACCAGCCCCACCACAGAAGATGGCAGGTGCCCTGGTGGAGGTAACAATGAGTAAATCAACTTACTGTCATTGGGTTTTTGATCCATGACAGAATAGGGTGCAAAAAAGCAGTTAGAGAAGGCCTCTCTGAAGAAGTAACATTTGATCTAATGATGGGAAAAGGCAGCCATGCTAAAATGACTTATGCACAGGCCCTGGGGCAGTAACCAGCCACTTAGAAAGCATAGTGAATGAGGCAGAAGGTAGCAGGGGAGGTGGCTGCTAAGTAGGCTAGGATCTTATACACCATGACCATTTGGATTTCATCCTAGTGCAACAGAACACCTTTGGAGTGACGTGATCTGCTTTACTTTTTCAAGCGATCATTTTAGCGGAGAGACCGCCTTCAGGTGGGAGGGAAGCAGTATAGAATGGAAGATTAGTAGTTAGGTGGCTATTTTAAGAGTCAAGGACGAAGTGATGTTAGCATGCACTAGTATGGTGATAACGGAGATGGTGAGAAGAGATTGGACAGGGCATATATTTTGGAGGGAGAGCAGATAGGACTGGGTGATAGATTGGATGTGAGGGTGAGGGAAAGACAAGAATCCTAAGTTCTGCTGCCTAGCAGCTGGGTGAAGGGCTTCGCCTTTTACTGACATGGGGAAGACTATAAAGGGAAAACTGGCATAGAATTCTATTTGGACATAAATTGAGATGCTGATAAACCACCCAAGTGGAGATGTCAAGGATGCAGGATTTGAAGGGGCTTCTTTGCAGAAGTAGCAGAGGACACAGCTGATATAGGGAAGGACACAGAGCTTGCTCTGATCTGAGACAGCCTGTGTGCTTGACTGGGGCTTAACCCTTTTCCAGCCCTAAGCTTCTGGATTAGCTTCAAGGGCCCCCCCTCCTATCCCAACAGCCTCCCTTGACCCACATTCCTCCTGAGCCCCTGATGGGTTGCTCAGACTAACTGCTCTTTTACAGGACTCCTAATGTCATGTAGATATAAGCTTGAACCCTATTAGAACTGAGGTCTGACTGCAGCTCACCCTAAAGAACATGCATGGACTGTGCTGGGCACCAGACTGTGTGCGCTTCACATCTGGACTTTTAACCTAGATCCACTGGTTTAGGAGACTTTGAATTTGAGGCGGCTGCACAGATGGTCTGAACTCTGCTCTTAACCTAAAGGTTGACAGTTCAAATCCCTTTAGCAGTGCCACAGAAGAAAGGCCTGGCCATAAAAGTATAGCTGAGAAAATCCCACGGAGCAGCCCGACTCCATAACCCGTGGGCCACCATGAGCCTAGAATTGACTCAGAGGCAATGGGTTTTTTTCCTTTTTGGTTTTGGGTGATAGTGGTTTAAAAACAAAACAAAACAAAACAAAAAAGCACACACACCAACTAGCTAACATTTTGTATGTTCTTTAATGAGGAATGTAGGTTAACAACCCTTAGAAGAATTACATACAGTACCACAGATTGGTTTGAATCCACCAGCTGCTCCTCTCATGCTGCCTCTGAAAACCCCCTGAGGGTGAGCTAGGGGTCAGTTCCAACTCTCCCTCACGCAACACAACCACTGGACCTCCTTCTTCTGTAACACAGCTGTACTCTTTTTAATCCTTTGATAAATGTATCTTGATGTCATTGGTGTTCTTTCTAATCATGTATTTTGTCCCTTTAAAACCATTCTTTGAAGGAATTCATAGGCCTCACCAGATTGCCAGAGTAACCCACAACTCAAAAATGCTCAGGAGCTCTGATTTGCACATATAATTATCTGTCATTTCTGTTTTACAAAAGAGAAAAGCTAAGGCTCAGAGAGGTTAAGTATTTTGACCGAGGTCACACAGCTGGTTGAGCTCCCAAGCACCCATTGACACTGACTGTGGACTTTCTTTTATTCAAAAATCTGTTTTTAACAGCTCTGTCATTGCCTCCAAAGTGTCTCCATCAGCTAAATCCACATCAATTTACTGAAGTCGCAGCACAAAAGCCATTGACATTTATGAAACAAACCGAAATTCCCATTCTTCACATTCTTGTTTGGTTTTTATAGTCTAGGATGGTATTTTCCTATACTGAAAATATTTTCAATATTTTCCTTACTATACCATGGACAGCTAAGAGAATAAGCAGGTTTGTCCTAGAGAGGGTGAAGCCAGGCTGCTCCTTGGAGGCAAGGATTCTGAAGCTTCATCTGACATACTTTGGCCATGTTACAAGGAGGGACTAGTCCTCAGAGAGGGATGTCATGCTTGGGAGGATGGAGGGACAGCGCAGGAGAGGAAGACCCTCGATGAGGTGGATTGATTCAGTGACTGGGGTAATGGGGGTATGTGTGTCAGAGACGGTGAGATTGGCACAGGATAGAGCAGGATTTAGGGCGATTGTACATAGGGTCACCATGAGTCGCAGGTGACTCAACGGCACATAAAAAAACAACAACATGCCATATGTCAAACCTGGGGTTATTGATTGTGTTCTGAGAAGATATCCTAACTGTGTAGTATTATTACCCAGCCCACAATTGAGCTCTTTCAGGGGTTGTGTGATCGAGATCTCAGCTCAGTTGCCTTCTGGGGCCTGAAGTCACAGAAGTCTGGGCCTGCGAGTAGCTTGTCTGTGCTTGCATGGCTCTGGCCCCTAGAGGCTGAATGCAGGCCTTTCCCTGGAGGCAGCCCTGGGATGGAGGGCTGGAGATGCAGATAAGGTGGGCAGCAGACCCTGTCCCATCCCAGCTTTGCTAGTTCAGCAGTATGATCTCAGCTCTTTATTTACTGTTCATGGAACTTGGTTTTCTCATCTGTAAAAAAGACTAGGCAGTGTGTCCACATCTCCCTGCCTTGATTGTTTCATGGTTTAAACGGGTCTGTGAAAGTGCTTTACACATAAGAGAGGCTTATGAAAAAGTGGTGTTGGTGTGTTGCCAAGTTGATTCCAACTCATGAGGACCGCAGGTCTCTCAGGGGAGCCCTTGGCTGGGTTCGAACTGTCAACCTTTTGGTTAGCAACCAAGTGCTTAACAAGTACACTTGCAGGGCTCCCTAATAGTTATTGTGGGTCAGATATTTCCATGTTCTGGGGGGGGTCCTAAGCCAGGGTCTGGGTGCTGTGGAGGGAAGGGCCCCTTTGCTGCTTTGAGAGGTGGGATGGCACAATTGCTCAGTTTCCACCAAGGCCGAGAGCCACGTCTGACCTGGTAGGCCAACCTTGCCCGCAGGATCTTTCCAGAGCTTCCTGGGTGTGCATGTGCAGACAGGGGTGAGGATTTTGAGGGGCAATCTCCACATTGCTCATCTCTCACTGTCCTCCTAGCCCCAGCATAAAAAGTGGTAGCTTTATTTCACGTGTCTCTATGGTCGATGCAGGAGAAGGAGGGGCAGTCTCCTCCCGTGTGATATACGGCCTGTGAAAGCCCACTGGAGGGTCAGCTATGGGTCGCTTCCCACTCGACAGCACACAACAACTACAGTCAATAAGCAGGACCACAATGAGGTTTGGTGACCTCAGGGCCCAAATGGACTGTCTGCTGGCATGAGCGTACTTGAGCCATTTCCCAGGAACAGGCACTGGGCAGGCTTCCCGGAGCCAAATTTACCCTCTGATACGCTGCTTTCCTCATCCCCTCCCTACCTCCAAGCCCCATGTTCCTTTCCATCAGGGAAGCAAGGCAGGCACGGGCTTACTTGGGCTGATTTACTAATCCGTGGTGAACTGTTTCACATGGGTTTTCCCACACGTCTTGACCAGCGTCTCTGATTTGAGAATGAGATGAGGCCAATGACCTCATACATAGTTAGGCGCCTAGCTGATGGATTCAGAAGACTGAGGGTCCGATCCCAGCACTTCCTAGCTTTGTGACCCTGGGCAGGTTTCCTCATTGGTTTCAGTTTCCCCATCTCTTTAATGGAGCCAATAATATTCCCACTTGGGGAAAGTTGAAGACTTTGAGTGAGGGAGAACAGACACCGCCCTACTTCTGCTATTCTGTGACGACTGAGTGACAGGTAGGGCCAGGTGCATGTTGGGTGTTTCAGGGAACAATATTTGGAGAGGAAAGGGACAATCGATTGATCTGAGGCTCAAAATAGTCTGGAAGTGCAAGAACAACAATAAATAAATGGGTTCCGGATGCTTTTAAATCTTGGCATTTCCTGATCTCGGCTCAGCTGGTCCAGACAGCTTCATCAGCGTTTACTGCGAGGCTGGCCGTGCATGCCGGCCTTGGCCGTGCCCCAAAGCTGCTTTCAAGAAAATCACATCTAGAAACGTTCGGGTCTCTGGCGTCAGACCTTTGGGCTGTGGACGTCACTGAGGAGCCAGGCAGCTTCAGGGACTTGCCCTGTGTCTGGAGAAGTCAGGCTAAGAGGATGGAGAGAGAGGAAGGCATAGATAGGTGAGTAGTTACCAGGGTGTGGGGCCATCCATTCAATCTCTATTTATTGAGCACTTACTGTGGGCCAGGCAGTGGGGATGCAGGGCTGAGCATGAATAACATACCCATGCAAATAACTGCTGAATTTCCTATTGTGATAAGCTCCACAGGGCTTGGTACTTCCCAAAGGCTGTGAGAGAAACCGTGGGAGTCCTCGTGGTCTGCAGGGCTTAAGGAAACCTTCTTAAGGATCTAAAGAGTGAGGCAGGCAGCAGCGATACCCAGATAAAGCATCTTTGTGTGGAAGGGTGTTCTCAGCAGAGACAAGAGCACATACGTGCAGAGGATCAAGGTGCACAGGGCTAAGTGAGGCTGAGAGCTGGGGGTGTTGTTGCTCTGGCTCCTAGCAGTCCAGTGGACAACAGAATGAAATCCTGCCCTCTCCTGCTTCATCCTCACAATTTCTGCTGTGCTTAAGCCCACTGTGCCAGTCACTGTGTCAATGCATCTCATTAAAAATCATCAGGAAGGGCCAGGCCTTAGGGGAAGACATCATGCATGGAAAAGTAAAGGATTGGAGAGGTGTCAGGTGGGGTGGAGATGGGTTAGAGGGCTAATGCTGTGAAATTAGACTGGAATGGTAGGCAGGCGCTGGATTGTGTAGAGCCACAGGTCCCAGGATGGATTTTGAGGCTTATCTAGAAATCATGGGAGCCAGGCAGGGTTCTTAGTTGGGGGCCAGTGGAGTCAGGATGTGCGTGTTGAGAAAATGGCTGAGAACGCGCTGTGTCCAAGAGACTGCAGAGGGCCAGGGTGGAGGCAGGAGGCCGTGGCTGCAGTTTAGGTGCGTGTTGATGGTAGTTTTGATTGGGTCCATCTCAGAGCTGAAGGGTCAGCCCAATGAGGGAGTGGTGGGGAAGCTGTCAGCTGGCACAGCAGCCCAGAGAAGCCGCAGCTGTTCACCAGTTGCTTCAAGATAGGACTGCGAACCAATCCATTCTGGTTTGTCCCCATCCTGAGAATTTGCATTTTCACGAGATTCTTCAGGTGATAGAAATCACAGTGTAGATTCTGATTTCTTATATCTGGGGTGGAAATGCTGATTCTCAGCAGTGGGGTGGAACTGGAATGAACCAATTTAAACCTTATTTCAGGACTCCTGCTCGGTTAACTGGAAGGTCAGCAGTTCACATTTACATGTGCCCCAAGGGAGAAACATTCATAGTCTCCTCCCATAAAGACGTGCACAGCCTCAGAAACCCAACAAAGGGTCCCTGTGAGTTAGAGTGACCTCAACAGAAATAGGTTTTCCAAAGCTGTCACTGTCATGGCCACTGTCTTGAATCACTCACTTGCGCAAAGTCACTTCTCAAAGTACTTCTCATTTTATTCCTCATAAGAACCTTTAAGTGGCTGCCTACAGTTATTTTTTTTCTGAAGCTCAGAGAGGGTAAGTTACTTGGTCAGGATCACACAGCTCAGCCCTCAGTGGTCCAGTTCTTCGGGTGACAGTCCCCTTGTTCAGTGTCCTCTAGTCAAGTTTGACTATCCTCAGGGCCTGCCCCAGGGCCCTGGCTTCTGCTGGGTTGCTTCAGTCACCAGAGCATTATGTCTGCTCTGGCCACCAGGACCCAGTTCAGAGCTGGGCTGGGAAGGCATTGGCCTGCTTGGCCTGCAGTGACAGCCTGGCCTTCTGGTTTCTGGCTTCTGGCACTGCACAATCCGCCTGGCTTAGGACGTGAGCTGAAATGGCTGTGTCTCTGGGTTTCACATGTCTCTTGCCTCCTGGGGATTCAGATGCTTGTTTTTATTTCCCTTCTTTATTTTCTCCCTTCCCCTCCTTTGCCTCTACTCCCAGGCTGTCCCCATCTGTTGCTGCCCCACGAGGGTCTTTTCCTCGCCTCCCAGATGTGCAGGCAGGCTCTGGAATAGAAGCAAGAGGTCTTCTTCCTGCTGGCTTTTTGGGAAGAAAAGAAGCTGATGGTGGGCAGTTATTACCTGCTGTGTGTTGGTGTGCACGAGCCTGTGTCACCCTCAAAGCCATCCTAGGAGGCATGCACCCCATTAAGGCTACTGCACCCGTGTTCCTAGGAAATTGAAGTTCAAGAAATTTAAGTACTGAACTCAAGTTCTTGTGTTAGGGTCCAACTCTTCATTTTAAAATTTTTCCAAATGCAGGATCTGATTGAGGAGGTCTGGGGTTTCAGTTGAGAATCTACTTTTCTAAGGAGTTCACTGATCTGCTGTGAGTAGTAAGGAGCTGACAGCCTGCCCATGTGCCTTGCCGTAACGCCAGTGCAGACACCCCCATGATGCCCCATCCTGAAAGCTCATCACCACTTCCATCTTGTGAGGATTGCTGAAGGGGACCCTGCAGGTGTTTCCACCCTGCCCAGGATATCACATGTTGTCCCTGCATGTCCTTGAACCCCCACTTGACTGACTAACCATGGTCTCCAGAGATGGCAGGTATTAGAATACTGGGAAGCTGAAGGTCAGTGAAATACAAGGGCTTATCCAAGTTCCCATGCCAACGACACAAAGAATTCAAAGCGGTGTTTCCACATCTATATCTCTTTTCTCACTTGATTCTGGGAAGGAAAGTTCAGCTTGGAGCCAGAGGCTTTACTCTTTCTAACTTGCTGTGTGACTTTGGAAACGTGACCTCCCCTCTCTGAACCTCAGCCTCTCTGTTTGAAATAAGCATACCCTCTGCAGTGTTGTAAAGATCATCTCAGAGATTGTCTGCTTTAGAGGATAAAGTTTGGTCGCAAGTAACCAAGCCCCATTTCTGGGTGTCTTGAGGTGCTGTGACGTTGGCTCCGACTCACAGTGACCCCTGCTCACCAGAATAAGCCCCTCCCATTCCTGCACCATCCTCACAACCCCTGCTGTGCGTCAGCCCACTGTTCAAGTCACTGTGTCTCACTGAGGGCTGGCCTCTCTCTCACTGATCTACCGCCTGTCCAAACATGATGTCCTTTCCCAGACCCCTTCTGATTACATGCCCAAAGTATGTGAGACGAAATCACACCATCCTTGCTTTCTATGGAGCACTCTGGCTGCACTTTTTCCAAGACAGATAAGCTCTTTCGTAGTAGATGGGGTAAACTACTATACAGGAAAATGGGCTCAGGGGACTTACTCACTTGCTGGTGTGCTTTTATTAGTGGAATGGCACTCCCCCAAAGATCTCACTGTGTGTGTTTAAGCCCACACTCCTGTTTCCCATCAGACTTGGGTGATAATCAAGTGCTGTGGGATGTGTTCCCTTCCATCCTTCAGGGGCCTGGTATGTGCCATCAGAGGGAATGCCTGTAGCATTACTGCCTTCTGGGATCATCCCTATTATTGGGCGGGGGGCAGGGGGGGGATGGATCTGCCAGACACACTTCAGAACAAAAAGTGTTCACTTGTGGCTGAAGGCACAAGTGCCTTGAGCCTGAGTGGTCTGGTCCGCCACTCTGGCCTCACCGGTCACATGACTGGGAAGGGCCTGCTGGGACCAAAGAGAATCTATTTCCCACCAGCTTTATCTGGGAGCCTGTGGGTCTGGATTTCTCATCATCTGACCCGCTGGAAAATGAAAGGCGGGAGTTTCCATAAGGGAATAAAAGGACACAGAAGGAAGCCAGCTCCCCAGCAAAGGAGGAGGGAATGCAGAAGACTTGGTGCATATTGATAGGACATCACACTAGTGGGAGAGAGACACTTCTGCCTCCCTCACCCCCAGCATATACACACACAGAGGTTTATGTGAGCACTGCTGGGTGCCAGGCAGGTGCAGGGGCTCCGCAGGACAAGCCCAGGCCCCATTCACGTGCTGCTTACATTCTAGAGGGGAGACAGTTTGTGCTGTGAACGAAACAGAGCCGTGTACCCCACAGTGACGGGTGGTGAGAGGGAGACCTGTCACATTGAGACCAAGTGCTCGGATGGTGGCCTAGGAGCTGGGGGACATTTCCCATGTGGAGAGCATAAGCCAAGAGGGTTTTGTTCCAGGAGAAGAAATAAGTTTCTTGTGTGCGCAGTGCTGGGAGGGCAGGGAGGGTGCAGGAGGCCCTGTGAGGGCCCTAGCTTCCAATGCCCTGGTCTGGTGAAGACTTTGACATTTATGTCAAGGGAAGTGGAGAATTAGGAATGAAAGGTTTTTCGTAGGAGACTAAGGACCAAGGACCAAGGACCACCCCTAGTCTCCGCTTTGCTTCCAGGTCGTGGGTGATGGTGGCCAGCCCCTGCCCCTCTCAGATTTCTGACTTCTTGTGCTGGGGTTGTAAACCAGTGATTGGTTAACTGGCTCCACAACCTGTGAGGACTGAAATGTACTAATAGTGTGTTCAGGATCTCCTCCTCCTCATTATTTTAAAGGGAAAAAATTTTCCCCACAGACTGTTAGAGGATGAGGTAATAAAGAGCTTTAGGCTTAGCTTTGTATTTAGATTCTAGTTCAGTAAAGTCATGTTACCTTCCTGAACATCAACATTTTCATCTGCGAAATGGGAGGATAGTCACCTTACTGGGCTCTCATGTGCTGGTGAAAAGCGCTGAGTGGTGGATGGCACATACTTAGGGAGGGCTGTAGGGCTTTGGTCCTTGGCTATTTTAAGCTGCCCATGAAATACCATAAATGTATGAAAATAGATTGTATGTAAAATATAATGCCACATAATTCTCATATGAAAGAAACAAATTGAGCTTTTTATTTATCTAGGTGTTGCCGGGGTGTGAGGGGATGCCACTGTATGGTTTTTAGCTAATAAAAATGGGCAGACTAATTAACTCTCACACAATCCCTCCCACTTCACAGCCCGGGGCCATGCTGGGGGCTGCGGGGGCAGAGATCATGAAGGGGGTTCCCCAGGGAGCCCAGCGTGAGAACCACAGGACCAGATGGGCCGTGAGGCCTCTGCCGGCTCCCACACTGTGCAGCAGCCCCCACACTGTGCAGCAGCAGGCCCTGAGCCGTGCTGAGTCATCTCTCCCTCAGTGGGGTCGTGAGTTGGCTGACAGGCCCAGGCTGGTGTGTTGATGGCTGAGCACTGGCCTGGGTTCTTGGGGAGCTGACGTTAGCACGTGCTCACCAACCTAAGGGAGGAAGGGATCTTCAGCTACCCCCCCCACACACACACCTCTCCACCTATCCTACACTCTTCTCCCCTCTTAGCCCCCAGGACTCTGCCACCTTGGGGTGCCCATTCTGGGTGAGAGCACTGCCTCATGGTCCCTGGCATAGCAGCAAAGCTGCAGTCTTCCCTGGGCAGCACTGGGCTGAAGATGTGAGCTGGCACCACAGTGGCCCATGGAGCGTGACATTTCCTTAAATGCCGCAAAGGGGCTGCGTGACCTTCACTGTCCTGCCAGGACCCTCTCTCTACCCACAGAGTTATTTATAACTGTGTAACCAGCAAAAGAGCTGCTCAGACAGCTCCTGGCCCAGACCCCTCAGTCCCTCCCACCAACCAGAGCAGGAGGCCTATCGAGAGCCAAAGAACCTGGACACCAGAGTCCTGAGGACACCTCCAGATGGCATGTGCCTGGTGTTTCCAGGCCACCTGCACATGAAGGTGGAGGCACTCTCTGGTGCCCCTCAACCTTAACAAATTCAGGTTTTGAGAGAACCCCACCAAATGTGGCAAGGAGGGAAAGCAGGTGGACTGTGGATCTGCTCTGACTGTCTTCATTTTTCAAACCAAAGTAATTCTCTTAATTCCTCTCACCATAAGTAAGCTTTTTGCAACTTGCCTCCAGATAGAATGTTCTTATGCTGAACTGTCTTTAAGAATTGTTTAGTAACTGTTCCACACACATGATTATGTTCCCATCCAAAACATCTCGTTAACCAGGGCTAGGAGAATTCAACAACAGGAAAGTTTTCAGCCCCATTGTAGAGATGTGGAGACTAGTCCCCACATGTGACCAGATAGAGGGCCTCATCTCATTCTGGTCACCTTCATATACATTAACACTTTTACCATTTCAGTTCAAACCAGAGCTGGGATTCAGGTAAAATGAGGGATGCTGACCTCAGGAACAAGTTTAGTGGAGGGGAGGTTGTATACCAAAAACACTCAGTCACCAAGAGAAATCCTATTCTAATTTTGCAATGTTCAGAAAATGATCAATGGGCCTCTCCATATTTCTTTTCAAGGAGGGAGTTCTGTCCCTTTGGCATGCAATAGCTATCTTTACTTTCTATCTTTAAAATTTGAACAAAAGCAGGCTTGTGTGCTAGAATTTTGAAGCAAAATGAAAAACCAAAATGAATTACTATTCCTCTTGTCTTTATTTTGAACTTTGACTTTCTATGAAGAATTTTTAAAATATGTTGAAATTTGTGCGTGTGTGTGTATGTATATATGTATGTGCGTGTGTGTGTCTGTGTAGATATGTGTGTGTGTGTGTGTGTGTGTGTATTTATATATGTATATGGCATCTACTTCTGTAATAGGTCTTTCATTCATAGGGTTGCTATGAGTTGCCTTCGACTCAACGGCACTTAACAGTAACAACAATGTGTGTGTATACATATATATATGTGTGTGTGTGTGTGTGTATAAAATAAAAGACCACCACCATTGAGTCAGTTCTGATGCATATGGTGACCCTGCATCTGGTTTTCAGGGAATAGATCTTCACAGAAGGAAACTGCCTATCTTTCTTCCACAGAGCACTGGTGGACCCAAACCGATTTTTCAGTTAGCAGCTCAACACAACGACACCAGAGCTTGTTATATTTTAATTAAGTACTGCATTAATTTATCTTGATTACTGTGAGTTTCTTTTTGTTTTTCATTTCTTTTACGCTCTCACCTCTCACGCCTCCTCTTATCTCCTCCCCCTAGTCAGAGCCCTAACTCCACCTCCCCATTACTATGCAGTCGGTTCCCCTCCCCACAGCTTCTTCTGAGCCCCAGGCCTGGAGGTCCTCATACACCAAGGCCTTTCAACCTGTCCTCTGAGTGTCAGGAGAGCAGCTGAGGGTGGCATTTGATCCCCGCAGTCTATTTTTGTGCCTGCCCTTCAGCGACTGATAAAATTTTGCTCTCGGTGGAGCTGATGTGATGAAATGGTGAGTGTTGATGTCAGGTGGTTTTAGTGATCATATATCTTCATTCTTGACCTGGCAAAGGGGCCTGGAACCGGGAAAGAAAATGAGCTCTTGGTGGTTTTCCCTCCACAGAGTTTGATAAAACCAGAAATCATTATCTGGAAAATGAGGCTGCCAGCCAATCAGCCTTGTCTTTGAGGCTGTGTGGGAAACACATGTTGAGCTCTCTTGCTTTTGTGTACTGCCCTTTACAGTTTACAAGGCACTTCCACATTTATTACCTCATCTTTTTTCATTGAGCACATCTTCTAGCTGTTGCTGAGAATATATACAGCATTGCGTTGTTGTTACGTGCTGTCGAGTCATAGAAGACTCAGCAGCCCTATGAATGAAAGACCTGAACACTTGTATAACTTTCATTGTTTCTTCATGTTCATAGAGTTTCCTGAGGCAAGCTATTTCGGATGTGGATGCCACTCCTGCTTCCAAGCTTGTTTTAATCGGGAAACTTCACCAAACACTGTCTACCATGGGTAACCATTAACACATTTGACACATCAGTGTCACACTGTTCAGCATCACAGCAACCACTAGTTAACGTCTGTACAGCAAATGGACAGACCAATACTATCCCACCCACTTAGAAGACTGTTAACTAAAAACCATTAAAACAGGCCTGAGGACCGCGGATTAGAGTCACCCACCTTTGGCTTGGTAGCATCATTTTCTGTCCACTAGGCCAACTGAGCGCTCTCCATGTTGTTGTGGTGGTGGTTAAGTGTCGTCAAGTCGTAGACAACTCATAACAACCCTATGAACAAAAGACCCGTACACAGCATAGCGTATTTCAGGTTAACAATTTCTGAGTGACTATTCAGGGGCATTGATTCCCTTTGAGTTGTACAGCATTCTTATCCTCCTTTTCTGAGTTGTTGGATGCATCTTTACTCAGCATACACTACGTACTGAGCATCATGTGGTCATTGTGGATACAGCAGGGAGAAGACACATAGGCCCCGCTTGGGGTGGGAGTGGCAGGAATGTTGTTGAATGTTAGTGAATTGATTGGTACTCATGTCCATCAGGTTGACAAGGAATCCTAGTGACTCTGTGAACAAGATGTGACCTTTATGCCCTGCGGCACCATCTCTCAATGTCCATTATGCTCTGGCTCATTGGTGCTGCACTCACCGCACCCATCCACATTGCTGAGGGTCTTTCTTTCCTTCACTGTCTGGCCTTCCATCTTTCCCAGCATGATGTCTCTCTTTTCCTAACAAAATGTCCAAAGCATGTGAGGTGAAGTTTTCCCATCCTTCCATCTAAGGAGCAACTTTGTGGCACTTCCTCTAAGACAGATTTGTCTGTTGTTTTGGCAGACCTTGGTATATTCAATACTCTTTGCCAACTCCACAATTCAAAGACATTGGTTTGTCTTCTGCCATCTTTATTCATTGTCCAACTTTCAGATGCATAAAGAAAATATTGTGGAGCAGGTCCACCTGAGGTTTTTGTTCTTTTGCCGGTGTGTGGGGGAAGACTTTTTTTTTTAAAAAATCTTTTTATTGGTATTTCATTCCGATACATTGTGTTTTATATACTCTTTCATTTACATTGTATTTCATGTAATAATTCATCTACATTCTATTTTCCTTTTTTTTAATTGGCTGGCTTCCTAAAGTTGCATTGGGAAAATCTATTGTCAAAGATCTCCCTAAAGTGCTAAAGAGAAATACTGTCAGTTTAAAAACTAACGTGGAAAGACAATGTATATAAACTTAGTAAGCAATCCACCTTACAGTTTTTAAACTGACAACAATGGCTCTTTAATACTTTAAGGGAGGTTCTTGACAGCAGATTTTCCCAGTGCAACAAGCAGCAATTATTTTAGCAGATTATTTAGTAGTCAAGAGCTGCTATACCAGAAATATCACAAGTGGGTGGTTTTATCAAACAGAAGTTTATTTTCTCACCGTTTAGGAGGCCAGGAGTCTGATTTCTGGATGCTTGCTCTAAGGGAGGGCTTGCTTTCTGTGTCGGCTCTTGAGGCTCTGTGAGCCTCTTTGAGTTCTGCCCCCGGGAGAGCCTCATGTGTCTTGGCTTCTTCTTCACCACTCTTCTCTACTCATTTGTTTAATCTCTTTTCTATCAAAAAAGATATTGACTCAAGATACCCCTTACCCTAACCCTGCCTCATTACACAGTGAACATAACCCATTCCCAAATGGGATTATAACCACTACCATAGAAGTTAAGATTTCTAGTACACATATTTTGGGCAAGGGGACCCAATTTAAACTCTAACAGTTTCCCAATGTGACAGAGTCAAATCACCCCACTGGGTTTCCTACACAATCATCTTTACCAGAACACCTTAATAGCCAGGCATTTCTCCCTAGGAGATGTGGGTTTGAATCACTAACCTTTCATTTAGCACCAAGTGCTTAACTGTTGCATCACCAGGACTCCTTTTGGCAACAGTAAGCAAGTACATAAATTTTTAAGTGGGGGAACACCAGATAATAAACGGAGAGAGTCACCAGAGGGTGATGGTTAGGAGACAAGTGGATACAGTGCTCAGGAAAGGCCTGTCTGAGGAGGGACATTTAATCCGAGATGGGATGATAAGAAGGAACCACCATAGGAAGATGAGAAAGAAGGCGTTTCAGGCAGAGGGAGCTGCCAGCCCAGAGGCCCTGCAATGGAAACTCAAGTCGCACAACAGTTCCGTGGGGGACTGGCCTCTGGAGATGTGAATGGGTTAAGTGACTCCCTGGAACCGGCAAGTTGTGAGCCAATGCCAGGTCTGCCCTAGTGAATCTTAAAAACATATACCTGCACATGTCTTCACAGTTTGCAAAGAGCTTTTATTGCCGCTCTCATTTGGATTCAAGAGGCCCTTGAATTCAAGTGCATAAAATTGACTGCAGTTGCAGGCAAACACAATGAGTGCACTGCACTGCCCCTGAAATGCCTCTTCTCTGGTCACAGAAGGCACTTCAACCTTTTATTGTTTAGAAGGGAAATAAAAACCCAGACAACCTTCTTGGGTGTCAGGCCGCCATGTGCCTGTGAGACCAGCTCCTGTTAGGGAGCTAACAGTAGTACCTCCTGAGGCTGAGGTGTCAGGAGAGGGGAGCAGCCTCAGCCCAGGCCACAGCAGCACAGGAGACCTGCTCGTTCTCCATGGAGAATGCGCTGTGTGAAGGCAGCTGGGATCAGGAAAGGGTATTACTGAGGAAGAGAATACACGCCCCTGGAGACCTGGAACTTTGCAGCTCCGTCTTCCCCTACTCTTTTAAAAGGGGAAGAAGGATCTAACCAAGAATTTCTGGTGTATGGGCCACAGCTGTTGAGGAAGTGGCCTGTCATTTTGGAAAGAGCTTTGGACAGGGGAGATGGTGATTCCACATGTGTCCTGCCTCTGCCAAGAACTGGCTGCTAAATCTTGGCAAACTCTTTGTTCCTTCTCTCTGAGCCTCAATTTCCTCTTCTGCAAAAGGCAAAATTAGTTTCTTTAAAGTGTTTCTGAAGTTGCTTCCAACACCCAGACGTCTGGTTCTGCCTCGTGGTCCTCTAGGGCAGGGCAGCGTTTCCCGTTTCATGGAGGCTGGAATCCGAGCAGAGCTGATATCTGTTGTTAGCTCTCATGGACTCAGGGCAGCCCGTCCACATGGAGTCAGACCTCCGCAATCCATAGGGTCTTCACTGACTGAGTTTCAGAAGTAGATCTCCGTCTATGAGAAATGAGTGAGCCTTTCTTTATAGTCCAGTCTTGTTCTGGAAGCTCAACGAAAATCTGTTTGTTCAGCATCATATCTACCCACTGACAGATGGGTGGTGGCTGCACGTGAATATGGTAGCGGGTATTGAACAAGCATCTTCTGAATGGAAAGCAGGGATCCCACCGCTGATCCACCTCTGCAACCCAGTGACAGAATCTGTGCCTGGGAGTGAGTGAGGGAAAGGAAGCATATTTTGGAAATTAAAGCATAAAATAATAAAAAATATAAGTGTTCTCTTAATGAACACAAATGTATTTGTTTTTGCGAGTCTTTTCCCCTATAAGACTAATTGCTTATCGTGCTGTGGTTGAAATCACAAGTCATTTTTCTATATGGATCTGTATGGATAGTGCCAGGGCTCTAAATAGAAAAAATACCAGTTTTAAGGATTCATTAATTTGAATTAAGAACAATTTCTGTCGAGAAAACTGAGGGCACTTTTTTCTGGCTTCTTGTACATTTCTCACCTTTCACTGTCGTCTCATACATAATATGACAGTGAGGTTTTGGAGGGTTTTTTTGTATTGTTTTTTGAGCATCTCTACTTATCAAATCCTTCCACAGCATTCAACTTTCTTTTCGTCTCCATCTCATATTTTGCCTTTATAGTTTATGGGACATTGAATTAGATTTTTTTAATGAGAGAAACAAGCAGATTGGTGAAGAAACACAACTGATTTCGGGTGGCAACTCAGTTGTTGGAGGCAGAAGCCCATGGACACAGAGGGAAGCGCAGTACCTGGGACTCTGGGGCACCCCGAGCATTGAGCATCAGGAAAGGACATGTGGAGAGTTCTGGTTGGCCTGGCTGATGGGCTAAAGGAATATATATTTTGTCAAAGGGCCTGAGAGAACCTGGTTAGGATTGGCTTTGTCTGTAAATTATAGGAACATACACACAGAGAACCGGGAACCCAGACTCATTGTTGTCAAGTCTATTCTGCCTCAGGAGAACCCCATGTGACAGAGTAGAGTTTTCTTAACTGAAATTTTTATTCTGTTCCTTTCCTGTTGTGCTTGAAGTGGATGTGTACAGAGAAAAATGGTTTTTCGTTCAGCCATTCATACATATTTTGTTTTATGAAGTGAATTATGGTTATTATCGTCATGGAAGCAGATCACCAGAGTCTCCTTGCATGGCACTGCCGGATTGATTAAAATAGCAAACTTAGCATTTAGTAGTTTAGTTATGCATTTTGGAGTCAGAACTGACTCATAGCTGACCCAATGGGTTTTCAGCAGCTCTAAATCGCGTGGGAGGAGCAACTGGTGGATTCAAACAATGTGCCTTTGGGTTGACAGTGCACAACTCCATACCACTAAGCCACTAGACTTCTCAGTAATTTAGTAGTTGAAGATAAACCATTTCCATCACCAGGAGACCTTGCAAGGAACCAAAGCTTCTCTTATGTCCCCCAAATGAGGAGCATTTCAGGAAACCAGGCTTTAAACTGTCTTTTACTTCTTGTGGTAGGTGTCTCAGGACAGATTTAGAGGACCAGGGAGCCAGCTTCCTCCATCTTTTTGCCTACCAGGCAGAACTCTTTCCACAAGGTCATTGGTAACTGAGCTCTTAGTTGACTGGGTCAGGCCAGGGCTTGTGGCCCAGTTCTGGGCATTGGACCCCATCTTGCTCTCTCGTGGCTGGACAACCCACTCTCTCCAGACCTGGTGACCTATCAGGTCACTTTACACCAAACCCTGACCAGGCAGCTGCTTGGCTGAGGCTGCATGTCACTGAGGTTGTGCTTGGCCAGCGTGGAGCCAGAAGTTTCCACATGGAGGGGCCCACCAATGCCAACTGAGATGTCCAGCCTGGAGTGTTTTAGTGGGGGGCCTTTACTATGTTTATTTCCCCCCTGAATTAACTGTAACTTAAAAAGAAATATACCTGTATATAAAACATTTACCGTGGCCATATTTTTTATGTGTAAATTCAGCAATATGAATTCTATCCATCATGCTGTGAAACTATCTCCACCATCACCCCTAACAGAAATCAGTCTCCCTTAAGTAATAATTCCCCCTTTACCTCATCATCCACCCCCAATAACTACTACTGAGTTTTGTCTCTATGCATTCTCCTGGTCTTGGTACTTCCTCTAAGTGGAATCCTATCATATTTGTTCTTGATGACTTTGTTTCACTCAACAGGTTCTCAGGCTTCATCCGTGTGTTCACATGTCCCAGGATTTCCTTTCTCTTAGTGGTTGAGTATATACCATTCCACTGTGTGCATTACTCTGTGTATGTTACAATGTGCAACCACTGTGTGCATTACTCTGTGTATGTTACAATGTGCACCCACTATGTGCATTACTCCGTATGTTACAGTGTGCACCCACTGTGTGCATTACTCTGTGTATGTTACAATGTGCACCCACTGTGCGCATTACTCCGTACGTTACAGTGTGCACCCACTGTGTGCATTACTCTGTGTATGTTACAATGTGCACCCACTGTGTGCATTACTCCGTATGTTACAGTGTGCACCCACTGTGTGCATTATTGCAGCAGTGGGCTTAAACCAAGCAGTCATTAAGAGAACAATGTGGGGCAGTATTTCATTCTGTTGTACATAGAGGTGTTATGAGTCAAAATGGACCCCTTACCCCCAACAACGACACTTAAGTGCTATATTTTGCTTATCCATTCTCTTTCTGATGGTCATTAGGTTGTTTCCACCTCTTGGCTGTTGTGAATGGTACTGCAGTGAACTCTGCTGTACAGTGATCTCTGTTCATTTCCTAGTCTTTCTGCAGCTTAGCTTTGTGCTGTGGCTTCTGGGTTTTATTTCAGGTGAGTCTATAAGTGTTTCTATGGGGACTGAGAGCAGTTATTCCCTTTACTGTGCTTCTGGAGGCCTCCTTAGGAGTTCAATACTAATTTGGAAGAGAGTGGGAAGATTGCATTTTTATTTTAATGTAAGAGATGAATTAGTCATGACTTTTTCATTGATAGGTGACAGATTCCCAACTGGTATATAATCTAGAGAAGGAATTTATTGGCTCACATGCAGCCGAGTGCAGGAAGAGACTGGCTTCAGGCACAGCAGGATCCAAGCATTTAAATTATGTTTCTCCGGAATCCATTTCTCTCCGTTGCTTGGCTCTGTGATCCCTGCACTGACTTCATTTGTAGGCACGCTCTCCCCAGGTGGAGGTAATAATGGTCACCAGCCTCTCGAGAATTACATTCGACCAGCTGTGCCCCTTTATCCAGCAAATTCCTGACGCTCTGAACCAGATGAAGTACCTTCCCATCTTTAACCTTTTCATGATCCATGGAACATACAGAACCCCCCCTATGTTTTCTGCCTCTGGAGTTTAGTGCAAAGCTGCTTTCCCACTCTTTGTGCCCATCAGCATCTGATGGAGGCCTGTATAACAGCAAGAATCTAAAGAAACCTGTATCATGCCACCAATCCCAGCATCAGAGACTCTTTGGGACCCATGCATCCCACTAAGTTCATAAAAATCCATAGTACCTTGAAAATTGATTAAAAATTAATTGAAAGCACTGCCCATTACCGAACACATGGCTTCAACAACAAAAATATCAAAGCAGAAGACAGGCCTGGAAGGGTTTGGCTGTGCTCCCCTCTCAGATCTTGGACCCTGTTCTGGATGTAGGAGAGTAATATTCCCTACAAAGGAAAAAGCTCCAAAAGGAGAGGAGGGAGTGAGAGGCAAGCCAATGACAGGTGTAGGATGAGAAAGAAAAACATTGTAAAATGAAATGGCTTTATTGGAAGGCAAGTGGAGGAACAGGAGATCGTAGGTCTAGACCAGTTCTGATTGACTCGTAGCAGCTGCGTGAACTCTGCTGGGAAGACTTGGAGGCTTGTCAGGAGGTGGGATGGTGGCATGGTGGCATCTGCCATGGTTAGAGAGAAGAGAAAGGTAATTATGATCTAGGCGCCATGTATGCCGACCAAGCTGACCTTGTGGTAAGTCTAGGCCTTCCTGACAGCACATTAAAAGGAAAAGCTCCGACCATCAGATGCCAAGCTGGGCTGGGGCAGGACAAGGTGGTGGTGACAGCCTTGTGTTTGTAACTGCATGAATCTGAACAAACAGGCCTTATCTGCAACACTCCACCCTTACCCTCCTTATCAAGCAGGCCCAGGGAGAGCTGGTGTGGTTGAGCCGACAAGAGACCATCATCCAACAACCGAAACAGGGAGCCATGATCACAGTGAGGTTAAAGCTGGGTTGGGAGAGCCAGCAGGGTTAGGTCTGATGGAATGGGTCAGAATGGGTCACACTCGAAAGGTTTTTGGCTCTCTTAAAAAAATGTTGCTGTCACATTGACTACCCTACCCTTCTGCCCCCTCAGTAGCTGAGAATCTGCTCAGGGCCAGACACTAAGCTAGGTGACTTGCTAATTGTAGCCAGAAAAATGGAGCCACCAATTTTTCCTGAAGATGCCTTCTTTAGCTGAGACTCGATTTCCAAACAGATGCTCTGGCTTCCAATGAAGCCACTTGCATGAGTCTGGAAGAAACCCCATTAATCCACAGCCAGAGCTATTTCTCTCTCTGGCTTTAGGCAACCGCAACCTTCAGAGAAGGGATGTGGTGGTGCAGGGGAACTGGGCGCATGGCGGGGTGTAAGCAGATGTGTGGGGAGGGGCTGGAAGACACCTGTCCACTTCAGGCTGGGCAACCAGTGCCGTATATTTGGCTCTAGATATGTCCTTGTTCGACCACCATCTTGCCATGTGCCTTGGGTCTTTCCCAGCCCTTGTCTACACTCCGTGTCTCCATTTCTAAGTGAGATGATCGGGATAAGGGCTTTGGGTGTCCCTTCCTACTTTAAGAATCAAGATGATGGATGAAGGTTAAAAGCAAACGATTTTCTTAAGGAGAGAGTGTCAATTTCTCTGTGTTTCCTGATTGCTGACATGAAGGTAATGCCACCTAGCCTGCTGGGTTGTTTCAAGAATCTGTTTTGTTTTTTCCTTTATTTTTCCTGCTTCCTATCGAATCAACTCTGACTCCAAATGATGCTAGGTGTGTCAGAGTGGGCCCTGGAGTGTTCAGTGGCTTATTTCTTCTCAGAAGAAGTAGATTTCCAGGCCTTCCTTTGGAGGCATCGTCACTGGGTGGGCTTGAACCACTAACATTTTGGTTGACACTCAAATATGTGAGCCGTTCGATGTTGCGGAGAGACTGGAACCCTTATTCACCGTTGGTGGGAGTGTAAAATGTTGCAACCACTTTGGAAAGTGGTGTGGCACTGTCTCAAAAAGTTGCAAATAGAGATACCATTTTACCCAGCAATTCCACTACTGGGAATATACCCCAAAGAGACCATAACTGACATCCAAGCAGATATTTGCACACCCATGTTTATCGCAGCTTTGTTCATAATAGCAAGGAGTTGGAAGCATCCTAAGTGCCCATCAGGAAATGAATGGATAGAGAAGCTGTGGTATATTCACACAATGGAATACTATGCTACATTGAAAAACAAGGAACTCATGCAATATTATTCAAAATGGGTGACCCTGGAGGACATTATGCTGAGTGAAGTATCTCAGTCACAAAGGGACAAACACTGCATAGTTCACTGCTGTAGAATGGGACTGACATCAGGGTTGGGGTAAGAATGAGAAAAACTGGATGAATTGAATATGTATACTGCATTGAAACACATGAGGGAGAGAACAGTTTAAAAGCAATATATTATCTTATTATCATAAGAGTCCAGAATGAAGGTTGCAGAGTAGAGTATACTCGGGGTGCGGGGGATTATATACCAATGAAGGAATTTTTCTTTTACTTTTCAAAGAGAAGAGCGAACTGGGGAGTGGGGGAGGGGGCGGGGAGAAAAGTGCAACAATGAATGAATGAATGAATGAATGGAAATCAAAAATCTCTGTAATTGTTCATTAAAATAAAAAAAAAATGTGAGCTGTTCACCCCACCCAGGAGCCCCAATAATGTAATGAGCATAGTGGCCATTCGTTCTGTGGTGCGACTTCCCAATCCCACTTCGGATCTGGAGGAAGGAAGCTGGAACAGAACAAGAAAGCCTCAACCCAGCCTTTCAAAAAGAATTGGGTCACCCACAGCACCCCTCATAAACCTCTCTAAATATGGAGAAGGTCAGAGAAATCACTATTAATGCACTGCCTAATGGTTTTTAGCAAGAGAGTAGTCTTGGGCCTAATTGACAACGCCGCCAGGCTGAGGTTTCTTTATTTTTATGTCCTGGTGCACTCTGAGTATGGCAGGCTGCTATGGGTAATCAATAAGTGTAATAGTCACAGCTGTTTTCTGGGTGTTCAGTAAGGTAGTATGGTTCCAGGAGCAGGCCACTCACTGGACAGCCCCAGACAAATCCAGTGCCTTCCTTGGGCCTCAGTGTCCTAGTACCCTACCATCTGTAAAGGGAAGGCCAAGTTCTTAACCTGGGTCAGTCTGGCTTGGGCCCATAGGTTAAGTGTCGAGTCTTTGTGCATGCATGCAATTCTGCGGGATGTGTCTATAGCTTTTCTCGTGTTCTCCAAGGATCCATTAATGCTCAGATTGCCTACTGTGATTCACTGGGGTGGGGGGGTGGTATTTAAGGCTGCTGGGTTCTAGCTGGCCTGAAACTCTGATTTAAATGTTTCTAAGTCCCAAGAAGTCCAGCAGAGGGGGCTCAGGGCAGGGGTAAGGGCATAGGGACCTGTGAGAAGAGCTGATTGCCAAGGGCTTTGCTGGCCAGGGATCCCCCAGCTGCCCAGCACTCTGCCCTGCTCTGCACACTGCCCATTACTCCCTAAGTGGTATCAGAGTGGGGCATTCCCAGCCGCACAACCTGCCCCTCTCCTGGATGGCTACAATAGTGACCTTATTCATTTCCCCAACTTCCACAGCTGGAATGGAATCCAAATCCTTGGTAATCCACACCAGATCCAGTGTGCACCTGCCTCTGTGATGTTCTCCCACTCCCTCCCTCTCAGCCTGGCCAACCTCTGCTCAGTGCCCCCAGTGCTCTGGGATCGATCCTTGGCCTTTGCTGGTTCCTCTGACGAGGAGACACTTCCCCACTAATCCCTTCTCCTCACTTTTCTTTTGGATCTTGACCTGACATCAGCAATTCCAGGAAGCTGTGACACCTCTTCTAAGATAGGATCCCTCCTCACTAGTGCCCTCATGTACCTCCTTTATAGCACTAAAAACGTGGGTCACCAAACACTTGTGTGCTTTCTTGCTTCTTTGTCATAAACTCAAAGGAAAGGATTGTATGTACATCAGCAACTATCACTGTGCCTGTCTCACAGTGGCATTTACTAAATGTTCCAGTGTGCCTGCTGAAAGGTTAAAATTAAAATGACTGACAGTGTCAAATGTTGGTGAGGACATGGAGCCATCAGAACGCTCATACAGTTGATGGGAATGTAAAAGGGCACATCCACTTTGGAGAACAATTTTCTTGTTTGTATAAGGTTACACAAATGCTTACTGTATTTCCTAAGTATTTACACCACACAAACATATCCAAACCCATTGCCGTCAAGGCACTTCCAACTCATGCATTACAGAGTAGGACTGGGCCCCTCATGGTTTTCTTGCTGGTAGTTTTTATGGAAGTAGTTTTCCAGATCTTTCTTCTGTGGTGCTGTTGTATGAGCTCTAACCATCAACCATACCAAACTCGCTGCTTTAGAACGATCCTGCAGGCTGGAGAACTGTCCTATAGCTGGGAACCTTCACAGAAGCAGACTGCCACATCTTTTCTCCTGCACAGTAGCTGGTGGGTTTGGGCAGGCAGTTAAAACTTTTTTCTTTCTTTGGTGGCCAAATGTGTTAACTGCTGCGACACCAGGACATCTTAGTTGTGTGCCCACCACTTATGTGACCCAGGGATCAAAGCAGATGTCCACACGAAGACTTGCACGTGAAAACTGTGGACTTAGCGCAGCCTACACAAGCTGGTTGTCCATCCGGAGCAGGCAAAAATAGTTGTATCGCCACAGTCTGGTTGGGCAAGAAGGAGAACGATGCTCCCAAGGGGCCCCTGAGAGAATCCATCCGTGCTCAGAGTGGTGATGAGCACTATGCGTGGGCAGGGTGGGCCCAGGGAAGCAAGGTAAGAGGGGCTTGGATGAACAGTGGTGGCCTTCTCACCTGTAGACTCCCCAACCTGCTTCAGGAGGGTGTTTATGGAAATCTTCTCCAGAGCAGGCTCCTCTGTGGTAGTTAGAATCGTGGTGTTGTTAGATGCTGCTGACTCAGCCCCGGACTCCTGGCCACCACGTGCACGATGGGATGGGAAGCTGCTTGACCCTTTGCTATCCCATGTTTCACTACTTACACTTTGGACCATTGCAATTGATAGGGTTTTCGTTTCCAGTTTTCAGAAGTGAATCACCAGGCCTTTCTTCCTAGTCCATCTTAGTCCAGAGGCTCTACTGAAGGCTGTTCATATAATTGTTGTTGTTATGTGCTTTCGAGTCACTTGCAACTAATAGTGACCCTCTGTACAACAGCCCTAAACCCTGCTCTATCCTGTGCCAACCCCGCCATCTCTGACACACCTACCCCCATTACCCCAGACACTGAGTCAATCCATCTCATTGAGGGTCTTCCTCTCTAGCAATGCACAAGCCTCCCCAGTGGAGGAATGGTGGCCATGCACGGAACACATTGCCAAGGAGTGGAATTTGGATCTCTCACGTGGAGGGTGAGATGCCGCCAGTGCCTCAGAATTTACAATCACATATTTTGTTTGCTTAATACAGTGTTGCCCCTTCGATAGATTAACCCAAGATGGGGAGGTGTTTTGTCTGGTCACCCCGTTGTAGCCCAGCACCCACAGTATTCCGCATCACACCACCTGGTGCTCGGTATTTCTGGCTGGAGGATGTGAATGAGTTGGAGAAAGAAAGGGCAGGTGACCATGGTCAGGGGTTGTTGGGGACTGTTTCTGGGGCGGAGAGCATGCTGCACCCCACGCCGCCCGGCCAAGAACAGGCATGGCCACCAAGAGAACTGCTGCATGCAGGATTCTTGCAAAATGCCAATTAAGACGTTTGACCCAAATTTGGATAAAAGCCTTTTTCCTGTGTCAAGTTGAGCTAATAATATACATTTATTCATAATTTATGAGGCCTAGTAAGTGGGAACAATTAAGGGAAAGGCCTGAACAAACCTATTTCTCTGTGTCATGTAAGCCTTCCCCCCTTCCCCATCTCAAGCCATTTCCACCCCTTTCTGCCTTCCACGAAGCACAGTTGTTTATTGTTTGTTTCTAATGCTGTTTGCCAACCTTTACTGAGCATTTTCTGGACCAGCCTATCCTGTTGCCTCATTTCATCTTCACAAGAACCACATGAGGCTGGGATTGTTGTTCCCATTTTATAGATGAGGCCATTGAGAACTGAGAAGTAAATGGCCTTGACTAAGGTCTCATCACTCATGATGAAGGATTCGAATTCAGGTCTGACAAACCTCAGGACTGATTCTGTTGCTGTGGTTTTCTATTTCTGTGCCATCTTCTTGACTTGGACCACCGCTGAAGGTCTTCTGTTGGTGACTGTTACACAAGGGAGCCCTAGGTGAGGCAGTCACCTCGGTGGCTGGTCAGCATGGTGAGTGGTCACCCCTGAGTCGGTAGGTCTGCGGTGGTGCCTGAGAATTTGTAACTAGTTCCCGGGTGAGGCTGATGCAGCTGTTCCTGGAACCTCAGTCTGAGAACCACTGACTTGGACAAAGCAGTGACCAGATTCCCCTAAGAATTCTTCAGCTGTTCTCCCACCTGTTCCATCACCTTGATCTGGTGCATAATAACCTTCCAGACCTTTTCCTTTGCGTTTGCATACATATTCTTGTGCCTGGAGAAATGTCATGTCGCTTGATTTTGTTTCATTCTTTAATGAATGGCATAATGTCTTCTTGATGATATTCTGCAATTTGACTTTTTCTTTAATAAGGGCTTGGGGAACACATATATCTGCTCCATTTTCTGTGACATCCTGAATTTCATGTAAGGAGTTTTATTTACCCACAACCAAACTGATCCATGATCTTCCACATTGTAGCCATTACAAACAGAACATTCCTTTAAAATCTCTGCGAATGTGAACAAATGCTTTTAAAGAACACATTAATCACTCAACAATGCCAGCTATTATTAGTGCCAATATTTAGGTAGTTGTTTCATTATTATCGAGGGATTATTGCCTTCAAGGAGCTCCTTTGTAGGTGGGGGCAGTTATGTAAAGTAGTAACTCTCTATACAGCTTCTAATAGACTTCCAACAAAAGAATTCTGGTAAGAAAGAAGTATCGTATGGACAGGGCTTTGAGGGATGAATAGGAGTACCAACGGGGAGAGAGAAAGCATTGAAGGATTTATACTACCAGGGTTTGGCTTAACTGCTAGGATATGATTAATTTAGGAAGGGCAGGCACATCTTTGGCATTTTGTGGTTGAGCTGCACAATCAGGCCCTTGTCAAGGGCAGCCCCAGGTCCCTGCATCATGGGGAAGAGACACCTGCTGCATCTAGCCAGGCTCAGCTCTGATCTGCTTTCTTGCTTTCTTCCTGTCTCTGCAGGGCGGAGGGTCTGGGGAAGAGCAGCTCTGTGCAGATTTTCCAGAGCTCGACCTCTCCCAGCTGGACGTCGGTGACTTTGACTCGGCCACCTGCTTCGAGGAGCTGCAGTGGTGCCCAGAGAGCTCTGAGACAGACCTGAGCCAGTACAGCCCCGAGGACGCAGAGCTCTTCCAGGTACGCCCCACCACCTGCCCACCCACCCAAGTTCTGAACCCTGATTCTTGCCCTGGACCTGATTTTGATCTTGGGTTGTTTCTGCACCTTCACTGAGCCTCTGTAAAGGGAGGGCTGCAGTCCTCCTACTAGCTAAAAAAATTTTTTAAAAAATAAAATGTCTTCATCATAGCCTTGTGAGGCAGATGGTCAGGGAAACAAAATGGGAAACAGAGGCTTGGAGGAGTTCACAGCAGAGTTGGATTCAACCCAGTCGGCCTGCCTACTGAACTGGACTTTATAATCATGACGACACCATAGTTGGAATGACTCACATTTACTGAGCAACTGCTCAGTGGCAGGACCTTGTGTGCGTTAACTCATTTACGTCTCTTAACTCTCAGAGGGAAGCACCATTATCTCTGATTTTTAGATACAATTAACCCCAAACCAGACTGCCGTTGAGTCTATGCCGACTCAGATGCAGAGCATATGGGACAGAGCAGAACTGCCTTGAGGGGGTTTCAAAGGTTGTAAACATTCATGGAAGCCGACTGCCACTTCACCCTCCTGTGGAGCCACTAACCCTTTTCAGTTAGTAGCTGAGCGCTTAATCACAGCACCACCAGAGCTTCTCAGATACAGTCAAACCCATTGCTGCTGAGTAGATACTGACTCACAACGACCTGCCTTCAAGTTTCAGAGGCTTTAAATCTTTATGGTAGGAAATTGCCCATTCATCTTCTGTGACGTGATTGGTGGATTCGAACTTCCCATCAGTTAGCCGACTGACACGTTACACACTAGGCCAGCAGGGCTTCTCAGATGAGAGGACCTCCAACCAGATGTCCCTTAAAAAGAGGTGGAACCTCTTGGGCACCCAGGATGGTTGACCTTCTTTTCTGAGGCTCTCATACGTGAAATAATACACTAAGATTTGCCTGAGATAGAGCAGGCTCCCTGTGAATTTGTGTGTGTGTTGTGAATGCACACGTGTCTATGTGTATGGCTGGGGCAGGGCTTGGAGGGAAGTAGATGAAATAAGACTGGCTGTGCTTGAAGCTCATGGATGATAGGTCTGTGGAGATTCATTACTCTTTTCGTAAAATGTCCCCTTTATGAAGATTGAGATTAAAGGCCTGGATCTCTGTGCCTACCTGGCAACATTATAATAGTGATAACTGCTTATTAATTGCTGTTGAGTTAGCCCCCAATTCACAGCAACCGTAGGCACAGTGGGGTGCGGGGTGGGGGCAACATTGCTCAGACCTGCACCAGCTCCATGCTCACTTGTGAATCTGATCATTGTGATCACTAGAGTTTCACTGGCTGCTCTTTGGAAGTAGATTGCCAAGCATTTTCCCCTTGTCGATCTGAAAGCACTACTTCCGTTTTTTCCTGCATCCCAGCAGAACTTGAACCCCCACTGATACAGGCAGGCACATGTGTGTTGGTGGGGAACAGAACCCAGGGCTCCTGCATAGAAGGTGAAAATTCTATCACTGCTTTGAAAGCAATATGCTGACCATTGCCTCAGAAGTCCTCCAGATGGACTTTGTCATTCATTCAAGAGGCTTTTGTTGCATTTCCTGAGCTCCCCCTGAGTCAGGCACAGTGTCCATCAGAAGACTTTCATCAGCAGTATAAACACATAAAATAACAGTTGCACCTGTGACAAGTGCACAGCTGGATGGACGCCTGGGCGTGAGAGAAGCGTCTACGGCCTGGTGGTCAGAGCAGTTAGTGGAAAGAGGAGTGAGGCAGCCACGGATGATCAGAGAGCAAGGGCTGGGAATTCCCAGCAGAGAAAGCAGTCAATGCAAAGCCAGGAACGTTTCATGTGTTGAAGGAACAAGAGTGAAGGATGGTGGCTTAGGGGAAAGTTCTAGAAAAGGGGCCAGACTGTGAAGGGCCTTGTGAGCCATGATGAGGAGTTAGGATTTTTCCTATTCTAACCCATATAAAGTATCCCTAGCCCATTTACAGGTAAGGCAAAGGAAGCTCAGAGAGGCTAAGTAAGTTGCCAAAGGGCACACAGCTAGAACGGACAGGGCTAAGGCTTTAAATTAGGAACCCATATTCTACCCATTATGCCGAACCCCTTTGCCAACCTTGTGAGAATTCAAAGACTGCGGGCCAGCAGGGCACAGTGGCCAAGAGTTAGAGGCTCCAGTTCTGGCCTCCATTTCCTGCAATGAGGAAGTTATCTGTATTGATGTTTGCTTTTCCTCATATAGGGGCCACTTTCCAGAATATCACAGAGGGCTAATAGATGAGGGTGTGGAGATGCTTCGTGCTCCAGGGACCAGACTCCCCAAGACTGCTCAGGCCCCTAGCTCACGCGGAGACTGGCCCACCAGCTAGACCCTGTGGAAGGCTCATTGCACACATCAAATGATCTCGCACAAGTGAGTCTGGTGCGGCAGCCCAGCTCCCAGCCCTGTGAGAAGGACAGAACCCTCAGCCCCTTGCCTTACACACTGTCCTCTGTCTGTGTGACAGTTTGATTAGTCCCTCTTTCCCCCTAATACCGTAAATTCTGTGTGCATGGTGCCATATTGAAATTGTTCATTATTGTATTCCCAGGGTGCCTAGCACTTTCTCAGGGCTTAATAAATGCTTATCAAATGAATAAATCCTTCATTGGCCAGCACCTGTGTTAGGCCTTCCTAAGGGTTTCAGTTACTCCCTTTCATGGGCTCCCATCACACGTGTGTTTATGATACCACCTGGGTGTGTGCACGCACGCCTGTGTCCTTCACTTAAGTGTGGGAGCGACTTAAGGACAAAAAAGCATTCATCTCTGAGGCCTCAGCTCATTTTAAGGACTTAGTGTCACTTGTTGAGTGAAGGAATGGATTCTACTCTTTTTCATTCCTGCCAAGGACCAGACAGGACCCATTCCTCGCCCCTTGGGCTGGGATTCGGGGTCACAGGTACTAATTGTCCTTCTGTGGCCAGCTCCAACCAGCTCCTCGTTTGCCGGAGGGGGAGCATCATGGAGCCGTTCTACCTGCATCACAGCCATGCTGTTACAGTAAATGGCTCATTGCTATGGAAACACATTAGGAGAGTGGAGAACCAGCTGTAGTAACAAAGATTGATGACTTTGGGGACAAGGACATGTATGGCCTTGAGTTTCTCTGTGTACCCTGGAGTCCTCAGGGCTAGGGTCATAACAGGCACTGGGAAATGTTTTTGGAGTGTGCAAGCTGTCTGTCTTTCTGTCACAATTTGTTGTGTGGCTCTAAGCAAGTTGCTCCCTTTGGTTGGATCTGTTTCCCCAGGTGAGGAATAAAGAAAGGATGTGGACTCTATCAGTGCTTACTAATCTTTCTCTTTCTCTCTTCTCTTTTCTCTCTTTATGTGTGTGTATGTGTGTACATGCTGGAGGATGGGAGAAAGTAATCACTCTACGGGAAACTGCGCATCTAACCTCATTACATTGTGTAGATCCTTATTTGCTGAAGCTGCGGAGGGCTTGTAGCATTTGCTGGAGAGAGTCAAGGACTATAGCTAGCAATATGATTTGGACCTCAACATCAAGAAAACAAAGATTCTTACCACTGGGCCAATTGGGAGCATCATGATAGATGGAGAAGAGATTGAGATTGTTAACAGTTTGAGCTTGCTTGGTTCCATAATCAACACTTTTGGCACCAGCAGTAAAAACATCAAAAGACAAATTGCATTAGGAAAGGACCTCTCCAGAGTACTGAAGAGCAAGGATGTCAGCCTAGATAGTAAGGTGTGCCTGATCCAGGCCATGGTATTTGTAGTTACTTGCAAAGAGCTGGACAATGACCAGGGATGATGAGAAAGAATTAATGCCTTTGAGTTGTGGTGCTAGAAAAGAGTATTAAATATACCATGGACTAGCAGGTCTGTCCTGGACATGGTGAAACCAAGCTGCTACTTGGAAGTAAGAATTTTGAGATACTGTCTCACATACTTTGGGCATTTAGCTAGGAGGGATCACTGTGGAAAAGGATATCATGCTTGGAAGGGTCAAGGGACAGTGCAGGAGAGGAAGACCCTGGATGAGATGGACTGACATAGTAACTGAGGTAATGAGGGTAGTTGTGTCAGAGACAGTGAGTTTGGCTCAGGACAGTGTAGGGTTCCAAGCTATTGTGCATAGGGTCACTATGGGTCATGATTGACTCAACGACACATAAAAAGAACAACAGGGAGGATCTCTGAATGCTCTTGTGACTCTGGGAGCTTGAAGTCTGTGCTGTGACAGTCCTTTCTGTTATTCTGGGTCTCCAAAATGCAACATTTTCTCTCAGATTACTTGAAGACTCCTTTCCTGCTTGCGATCAGCTCAGGAAGGTTGGGGGTGGGGTTGATCTATTAATATCCCTTCCTCTGCTGATTAACTCTCCATTAATTTGCACTCCGTTTCTAAGCTGAGCAGATTTGAGCTAATGGGCCCAGGGAAGAGGAGAGGAATGGCTTTGCTCCCCTGTGATGTATTACTATAGGGCCCTGGGGCCAGCTGTGGGCGGGAGGGGTCCTTCCTCCCATCCAGGTTTATGACCTCAAACCCTGCCTGGCTCTTCCAAAATTAGAGCGTCCAGGGAAGAGTCAGAAGGGATGAGGGCTTCTCTTAGTTACTTTTGTTCCCTCCCCCACCTCATGGGCCCTTGATGAGGTCTCAACAACTATTGGTTTGTAAGATTGGGGTTCTAGTTCTTGATCTCACCACAGGCTTGATGGTGACCTTCACAAGTCTTTTCCTTCCCTGGAGAGCTTCATTTCCCCAGTTTATAAAAGAAGTAGGTTGAACTGAAAGAATCAAAGTTCGATTTCCTTCCAAATGACAGCTGCAATTGATTGGTATTTGTGGCCCAGAGCAGTGTGTTAAGCTTCAACAGATGGTGGTGCTGAGGGAGCTGATGCCACAGTTGATTAGTGATGCCTGCTGTGGGCAAAGGAGTGGGAGCAGGAGCACACATGTCCTGTGCTGGACATCCATGGTTACTAGATAATTCCTGACAGGCCTTCCAGCTCTGATATTTCTGATAACTCATCTCTCCAAGACATTTGCTGTGAAAGAGAGAATTCTCATTTGACTCATGCCTGGTCTGTGGAGTCCTAGGATGTGTTCTCCTCTCAGTCTTTCTCCTTGGCCAGAGGCCATTGTTTTGTTCATTTATTCTTCCATTCAACAAGTCTGTTTGGGTGCCTCCCACGCCCCTGAGCTAGACACAGCAGTTTCAGTGCCATTTAAAGACACGGCCTGCAGACCTGGCATCATCTGAGGAAAATTACTTCTCCAAGGTCATCGAGTTAATGATAGGGTCCTGGTGATAAGCCCCAAGAATGATCATTGAATCTCTGGTCCAGGACTTTAACAGCTGTGAAGCTGGATAGCTTGTTGTGCAGGATGGGGGTCTGGCCCGAGGGTTGAGGAAGGTCTGCAGGGTGATACGGGCAGTCAGTGGAGACTCACTGCCTTCCAAAACCAGTCAGAGGGTCCAGATTGGTCTTTCAACTCCCATCCATCCCTAAAGGCTGAGTCAGGCCCATCCCAAAACTTCTTTTGACCTTTTTTTATTCTTAGCACTGTTCCAAAAATGACAAACACGTTTGTTCTTCTCTCCTCCTCGAGTCCCCCCTTCAAATTACTCAGCTGCTGCTCTGGCTGCAAGGCTTGGAATGGATTCAGTGCAGCCAAAAGGCAGTCACGAGGTGCATGTTTTAGATGAACTTCCTGAAGAAAGGATAAACAGCCCGACCTGGGATGGGAATGAACACTGGGGAGGCATCATGTGACAGAAAGCGCCTTCTGCCAGAATAGACTCCAGAGCCGGCATTTACTAAATGAGGCGCTTGGGGCATCACCTGGAAACGGTGTGAGCACCAGCCTCCAGGGCCACTGTCTGGGGGTGGGAAGGGGCTGGGGTCTGAGGTGCACTAGGGGAGTATACATGGGTGGGGAGGGGGTGCATGCTGACCCGTATAAGACCTGAGACCGTCAGAGAAGGAAGAACCTTGGTTCATCCATGCTTTGCGTGCACTTGGTACAGTTTCTGGCTCTGCCCGTTGTTTGCTTGGTGACCCTGAACAAGTTGCTGGACCTCCATGTGCCTCAGTTTCCTCAGCTGTGAAATGGAGATTAGACTAGTGCCTCCCTCCCTCGGAGCTGTGGTCATGCCTCTCTAGCAGTTTGAATTCACTGGGAGCTCTGCTGGAGAAAGAGGAGGAGTTACCTCCCTAGCAATTTGCAGCCTGCTGGAGGGTCTGCCATTCGTGGGTTCTTAGGTTCTGCAATGAGGTCCCCCCTCCACCCCCGCTGGGACTGGTGAGGCTCTCAGAGGCAGTGTGTTTATAAAGCCTTCTTTCCAGTCCCCTCCTCCAGGCTCCTTGCCTCAGGCCTTTGTACTGGGTTTTCTGTCTTTCCTCAGCCCTTTGCCTGACTGGTGCCTTCTCATCTTTCAGTCTTAAGTTTAAGTATCAGCTGCTCAGAGAAGCCTCTTTGACTGACCTACAGATGGAGCCTGAAAATCTTTGTCACATTCTTGTTCTCTATGCCAGTGTCCTTTGATCGCCTCCCACCTCTCTACAATGGTCTTCTTGTTCACCTGCTTCACTCCGTTCTCCACTAGAGTGGAAACTCCATGAGGGCAGGGGTATACCAGTCTAGTGCTAACGCCAGTGCCCAGCGCAGTCAGCTGCATAGCCACTCGATCCCTGTGTGTTAGGGAAAGAGGGGGAAGAATTGCTGCTGCTGTCACCACCACCATCATCATCATCCCAGCAGGAATCAAGATCGTAGCAGCAACACAGTAGTAAAAACCAATTGCTGTTTAATTGATTCTGACTCATCCAACCCCAGGCAAGTCAAAGGAGAAGTGCACACCAAATGGTTTTCAACAGCTCATTTTTTTTTTTTAAGTAGTTGCCAGGCCTTTCTTCTGAGGTATGTCCGAGTGGACTCTTTCGGTTAGCAGCCACCCGTGTTAACCATTTACCCCACTCAGGACTACCAAATAGTGGTAGTAATGAGTATGTAATTGCAAAATCGTGCAGCTGGTTCGAGAGCGGCCACCCCTGAGCTCCGTTAACTCTCCAGGAGATAATGGTCCCTAACAACAATATCAACACACAAAACCAATTCCTATGAGGTTGGACATGCCCTCATGCTCCCACATCATCTTCTATCAATTCTAACAACAGCCACCTTCCCAGGGCTCCCCCCGCTTTGCTGCTGGGTCTGTCAGTCCATTTCAGTGGCCACACAGAACTCTCTATCTTCACAATTATGGAATTTACTAGGGGAGTAACAGGTCACAATTTCGGTCAGAAACAGGATACAGTTCTTTAGTCAAGATTGCTTCTCAGGTATGCTCACCAACACTCTAACCTTCAGTCTTTTGGCTTTGAACCAGTATTACAGAGCTCTTTCAGTCTTACCAGTTATGGTGTATCTCCCCGGCCCTCCAGTAAGACTATCCGAAGCCTGTGTGGCTCTGGCTCCTTGAGAAGTCAGGTCCGGTTCAGCTTTCATCCATCTCCGGCTCTGCAGATTTCTGTCACCTTTTCTGTTGTTGCAACTGTCTTAGTCTGTCACCGTCTTACGCAGGAACCTCAGGCCCCAAAGAACACAATGCTGCTGCTTTCTTGGTGGTGTTGAGATGCCCGTTTTCTGCCTCTAAGCCTGCTCTGTTTAAGCCTGGAAAGATGGCAAGACTGACAGTTCTGCTTGTTGTTAATAGTCTGTGTACTTGGTTCTCATGTTCTCGCCTAAATGTGCCCTTCACCTCCTTCACATCACCAGCAGTGCCTCACCCAGCCACGGGGCAGAGTCAAAGCTGGGAAAAGCTAGGGAAGCAAACTTTTCCGCAGTTTACTGCACCGTACTTATTATATGCCACATATTTCCCCAAACATTTTGTATATATTAGCTTATTTGTGAATTGAGTTCAACTCTCAATGGCAATGGGTATAACCTTAGGAAGTGGTGGTGGTGTTATGTGCTGTTGAATCGCCTGTGACTCATAGTGCTTCTGTGTACAACAGCTCTGAAGCCTGCTCTATCCTGAGCCAGTCCCACTGGCTTCGATACACCTAATGCCATTGCCCCAGTCACTGTGTCAGTTCATCTTATCTGGGGTCTTCCTCTCCTGCGCTGTCCTTCCACCCTTCTAAGGGTGATGTCCTTCTCCAAGGACCAGTCACTCCTGACCACGTGCCCAAAGTATATGGGACAAAGCATCAAAATTCTAGCCTCCAAGGAGAAACTTGGTTTCACCCTCTCCAAGACAGGCCTATTGGTTCTCTTGGTGGTACATGGTATGTTCAGTACTTTTCTTCAGCACCACAACTCAAAGGCATCAATTCTTCTTCTGTCTTCCTTAGTCATTGTCCAACTCTCTGTTGCATAGCATTTAATTGCAAAGACCATGGCCTGGATCAGGCATAGGTATTGTTATTATACCATTTGAAAGATGAGAAAATTAAGTTACTTGTTCAAACACCCAGCGTTAGTAACGGCCTGGGCTGGAATGCAACCCCACGCTCCAGAGCTCTAGCTACTATCATGTGAACCATTTCTCCAGAGTAGGTGCGATGAGGAAGGCCTCGTGTTGTTTTATTACTTACTGCTGGGTTGGCCACTATTGTAAATGAAGCCAGGAGCTTCTGACTCCCAAGCTGTGTGGGCTGAGGTCAGAGGGACTGGGCCTGAGATGGTCGGTCTACTGTTATTGGGATATACCATGCTAGGGGTGTCCAAAGGGCTGCGTCCAGAAGGCTGCCCCCTAGAGGTTGCAATGTAGAACCACCATCCTTAGTGGAGGGGCAGGCTTCACGTAAGAGGACAGCCCTGTGCCCCAGGTCACCGCCTGGTGAGTAACAGCCAACACTAGGCTCCCAGGGCAAGGCCTCTCCATTATCACCTGCTGCCTGCTCATAAAATTCTGTGGTTCTTGGAGTCAATAACACATTTATTGGGCATCTGTTATCCCTGGAAAACGGAGCTGATCTGGGTTGGCGCGTGGCAGGGGAAGGCTGGCAGGGGGTAACAGTGATGCAAATATGCGTGGAAAGCTGAGTTCCTCACTGCCACAGCCGAGTCCGTGGTGCTCACCAGCTGTCTGTCCTTTTTTCTGCTCTCCTTCCCACCGTGATCCTCACTTCAGATCATCGACAGTGAGAATGAGGCGCTCCTGACGGCACTCACCAAGACCCTGGATGACATATCTGAAGATGATGTGGACCTGGAGGCTTTCCCGGCCCTGGACGATGACGATGCACCCTCCTGCACCTCAGCCTCACCTTCCCCTTCGTCTGCACCCCCCAGCCCCTCCCTGGAGACACCCCTGGTCCCAGCCCCAGCAGTGGATGAGCTCTCACTGGTAAGAACCTATTTCCAGGCATTGGAGTGGCAGTGGTGGCGTGGGGTTTTATAGGGCTGGTGGGTGCATAGAAGTCGGCCCGGCCCTGTAGGGGTCTCTGTGTGTCATTGGCAATCGGGTTGGGGACAGAGCTCTGGGCTGGAAGTGGGGGGCCTCCCACCTAGCTGGACCAGCTGCAGAGGGCCTTCACCTGGACCTGAAGGCCTGGGATTTCATGGGTCGGCTTTTGTTCTGTTAAACCCTTGAAATTACATGCAGACATTTTTCCTAAAGATTATACACCCACATGGCAAGAATCAAGAAGGAAATGTAGAAGGTAAAAAGCAAAACCTCCTTGCCCCCTCAAATTGCTTTTTCCTTCCCTAGAGGTAGCCATGGTTACTGACTGTTACGTGATTTGCCTATTACTCTTTTTAAAAAAAAAATAATAAATAACAACAATAACAACCACAAATGGGAAACTGCATTCTATACTGCCCCTGCCTTTTCTGATTTTTCCTTGCATCTTGGGAACTCTCTCAGCTGAGCCTGCAGAGCCCCATTTTATCCTTTGGTTGTGAGGATGGACCATAATTCACTTCCCAGTCCCCATTAACAGGTGTTTATATCGTTTCAACTCCTCCTTTGTCACAACAGTATCATGATCACACTTAAGTGGACACATTCCCAGAAACTACATTCCTGAGTCTGCAGATATGTGAGCTTTGAGTGTAGGCAGGTGCTTCCACAATGCTAGCCCAAGAGCTGTACCAGCTTACATGCCAACCAGCCAAAGTGCTGTGCTATTTGTATATAAAATCACTGGTTTCTGGAGTGAGGTCTCAGCTTTTGAGTCTGTACCCCTAAGGTTGCTGAGAACCTTTGTCCTATATCCCAGGGTGAGATGCCACAGGATTGAAGTCCAGGCTTCACTCATTCTGTATTGGGCTCTACAACTTGCAGGGTTGGAAGGAATCACCTACAAAACCAGCCCATTGGTGGTGGGGAGGGGGGGGTGGCAGGGAGCAGGAGATCCTTAGGCTACGAAGAGTTTGAACTGGAAAGGTCTTTAAACCTGTTGCTTTTCAATTTCAACTCAGGGTTACTGTAGGATGCAGTAGAATTGCTGGCAGTTTGCAAGGCTGTAAATATTTACCAAAGCAAACTTGCTAGTGGGTTCAAACCACTCACCTTGCAGTTAGTAATTGAATGTTCGCTTAACCTATGGAACCTCTAGGACTCCTTTAAAAGCCCTCAAATTCCTCCAGTCCAAACTTGGTGCCAATGAGTCAATTCCGGACTCCTGTGGACCACCTACAAGGTTTCTGAAGTTGTTAAATCGTTAAAGGAGAGACTGTCTGTCTTTTGCCCATAAAGCAGCTGGATTCAAATCATTGACTTTTTGGTAAAAGGTCCTTAGACTCAAAAGTCCACTGCTATCAAGTTGATTCTGACTTGGAGTAACTCTCCCTCGGATTTGCAGAGTCGTAAATCTTATGAGAGGAGAGTACCCATCTTTTTCCCGTGGAGTGGTTGGTGAATTGGAACTGCTAACCTTTTAGTTATTGTTGTTATTGTTGTTGTGTACCGTTGAGTCGGAACTGACCCATAGCTGACCCTTCAGCTTGTTTTCAGAGGCAGTTAATCACACCAGAGGAGATTGCCCATCCTTCTCCCACAGAGCAGCTCGTGGATTTGAACCACATGCCTTTGGGATTGCAGTGCAGCTTCTTACCACTAGGCCACCACAGCTCCACCTTTTAGTTAGAGACCCAAAACTTTGTTTAAAAGCCCTGAGTCTTTAGGAACTCTGCACTGTCATGCAGCATATCAGTGTGTCCCAAGCCAATTATTCCAGTTGCTGGTTCAGGACCCTTTTTCTTGTTTCCCACTGCCTTCAAGTTTCTCAAAAACTCAAATAAATGTATTGCCACCAAGTAGGAACCAACTCATAGCTGACCCTCTCAAGAGTCTTTAAAGACTCTACCTCGCACAGGAAGTCACAGGTGCTTTCGGGTTAGTAGCCAACTCCCCACGGATGACGCCTCCAGAGCTGCAAGTTTCTCAAAGCAGGGTGCAACAAGTGTAAAATAAGCACCTACTGTGTGCTGTCCTCCAGGAGGTCTTATTGACTCTAAACAAGAGGCTTAAATAAAAAACAATCACACAATCCACACAGATCCTCAACCAAAACAAGAGCACCATCCTACAGAGTCCACTACTTCACCCAACCCAGAATGTAGACAGGGGCCTGGTGTTAGGTTGTTGTTGTTAAGTACTGTCGAGTAGTGAGCCTATAAACAAAAGACCTTACCTCGGTTCTATAACTATTGTCCTTTCTCTAAGTTTATAGAGTTTCCACAGGCATGTTTAGAAAGTGGATGCCACTCCTGCTTCCAAGCTTGTCTTAATCTGTGCACTCTACCAAACATTGTCAACCATGCGTGACCACTATGGCATTTGACCCACCAATGGCACATCAGTCAGCATCTCAGCAATCCCAAGTTACCTCAGTACAGTGAAATGGCAGAATAGTGCTGTACGACATAGGAGAATGTTCATTTCAAACACAATTAAAACCTTGTGCCATATGGGTCTCAAATGCCATAATGGAACAACTGTGCCATCATTGTGTCAAACACCATAATGGCTACTATTGTGGGCAGAGTTTTGTGGAGCTCCCAGATTGATTCACGTGTGGAAGCAGGATTGGCATCCACTTCCAAAACCACATGCTTCTGGAAACTCTATGAACTTGGAAAAACAATGATAGTTATAGAAAGGCTTCCGGTCTTTTGTTTATATATAGACATGGAGGGTCCTTATATTTAAAAGTTGGTTGGACCTGAGGGTTTGTGTTATTTTATTTTGGAGGAACATTCTTCTAAGTTGTACAGCACTCCTCTGTCAATCTGCTGCACTAAGATAATCTGGGTTTGCTGAGTAATACTGAACCTTGTACCATTGGGGGTAAAATGCCATAATGGCTGCCCATGGTGGACAGTGTTTGGTGGAGCTCCTAGTTAAAGACAGGTTTGGAAGCATGCATGGCATCCACCTCCTAAACCACATGCCTCTGGAAACTCTATGAACTTGGGAAAATGACAATAGTTATAGAAAGGCCTCAGGCCTTTTGTTCATATGGTCACTATCAGTCGGGCTTGACTCGATGGCAATCAACAAAAACAATTGTGTGCTGGAAACAAGAATATATTTGGCACTGCATTGTGGCTCTTGCTGCCTTTTAGACTGGAATCCTGATCTCATCCTCATCAGTTAGCAGTTCTGTGTTCCTTGTGGTTGGGCCATAACTCTGTATGCTTCATTCAATTTGCTGATCTATAAAATGAGATTAGTAGAAGTTCCCTTCAGAAGAGCTGTTAAAGGACTACAGCATGCCAAGCACTTACTAAAGTGCCTGGTACATAAAAGTTGTTCAGTAAATGCCAGCAAAGAAATAGTCATGGCACTGTCTTTGGTAGTGATTTGTCAACAGGAATTCTCAGCAGTTTCTGCACTGAGGCCTGTGTAGAAAGATCAAACTTTGAGGATGCAAGAGCGACGCCTACTGGTGAAAGGTTGTTTCTCTTCGGTGCTGTGGCCTTAGCTCGCTTTCATTCCAGACACGTTTTTATTGGGCACCTGTGTTTCAGGCACAGTATGAGCACAAGGCAAACAAACTCACCATGTAGACTCCCAGTATGATGACAGTTTCAGAAAGGCCCAGTGAAGTTACCTAAATTCTTAATTTGGGCCCACAGACATCTGCATTTTTCTGAAGCCAGCAACTTTTATCATAATCTTAGAGTCCAAAACCAGGGTTCATATCTATTCATTTATTTGAACTGCCCCCATTATACCTATAGAAAAGCCAGAGCCCAAAAAGAGGGTGAGGATTTGTCCAGGTTCTCACAGTATGTTGAGACCAAGCTGAGGCCAGAACCTGCTCTCGCTGGTGCAAAGAGCTTTTCCTCTGAAATCAGAAAATCACAGATCCCTGGAGAGGATCCTGCTTCCTTTCCTTTGACTCTTCTTCCTAGGATCACTTAGGATGGTACGTCCCCTCAGGAAACACTTGATGTCATAGTAAAACCCATTTTGCTTCTCAAGTCTCTCACCCTTGGCCATGTAGGATCCCTGTCACTGGTGGGACTCCCAGATGCCTCAGCTTCTTCCACCTCAGCTTGGAGACCCGTGTGCAAGGCAGTCCAGGAATATGGGCAAGCTCGCTGGGCCCCTGTCCGCTGACATGCCTTGTGTGTGTGAGAGAGAGAAGTTCCCTCTGTTCTCTGAATCTCCGTTTCTCCACCTTAGAATAAAAATGTTCAATTAGATAACTTTCCCCCCACAAGGCCACGTTGTTCTTTTTCTATTAAAGACAAAAGTAGTGTCTAATAATAGTTGTAATAGTTTCTATTTAAAAATTTGAAAAGTCAAACAAGTTTAGTTTGTGCTTCCACTTGTGTAAAAATAATTGGGTGGACTGGAGGTGATTACTTGTGTAACTGAAACCTGTCTGGTGGTAGGTTCACAAGAAAGTGGGTAAAAGATCTTTTGGCGAGGAGGAGACTTGTTTTTTAATTATCCACCCTTTAATAATGTATTTGCAGTTTGTTTTTGTTTGGGGTGTATTTTTTGGGTACTGTTTGCAGTCATTACTTTTAAAATGAAAATTATTTTATTACTATTTATTGTTATTATTCATGTTATCTTAGGATAATAAGAATAAGTAAAAGGTAAATCAGATAGAATCCCACTTTGAAGAATCTTTTTGGATTCTGACCTTACAGACTTTGTACTTGTGTGTGTAAAGCCCATGGCAGCCGGAACTCAGAGGGACTGACTGCCTTGTTTTTCCGGTTCTTGAGAGACTTTACCTTTGACAGGGTGCTATCTTACTATTTCTTTTTTTTTAATCGTTCACTATTAGTAAAAAAAAAATCTGCATTTTCCTTCTCTAACAAGTTTTACTTGACAGATTTTACTGTACCACAAGCATATGCAGTGCTTCCCAGTAAAGTATATGTATAATATTTTAACAAGGAGAGTGGACAGGTGTTACTCAGAATCTGTTTGGGTTTCTCCACCCCACAGATGTTGTCTTGCTACTAATTCTGAAAAGCCTTTACATTTTATTGGGATACCCTGGAATTGCTTGGATAGCTTGGACTTGCTAGACAGCCTGTGTTATTCCTTGCTATGTTGGCAACATTGTCTTAGCCATTCAGTGGCCTTCCTGTGGTGGCAGCCGTCAGGGTGTAGGAGTCCTGCCGGGCCAGCTCTGTGTCCAGGCCTCTCCCCATGATGTGGGTCACTCCATCCTCTGCTGTGGCTCAGCCCAAGCCCCTCTTCTCTTTGTTTCTCCCTTTAGCTGCAGAAGCTGCTCCTTGCCACGTCCTCCCCGACGACAAGCTCTGACAGCCAGAAGGACGGGACCACCTGGCGGCATGCTGGCCGCAGGTCCAAAAGTCAGCGGCCTGGTGTCAAGGTATTTCTTCATCTGCCCAGGGCCCCAGACAGTTCTTACTTGACATCACATTCTTCAGTCAGCCTCCAGCATCTCCTCACACACCTCTTCGAGACTCAGCCCAATTTGGTGCTGTAGAAAAACCTTTTTTTTCATACACTTTCAAAAATTTTGGCCAAGAGACTTCTGTGTATCAGGTACTATGTTAGACGTTGCTTTTGAGCAAAGACAAGGATGTGGCCTGCCTTCCATGAGGTATACTTTTATTTTTTAAATTGCCTTTCCTTTTACCCAATTTATACTTATCGACTATGTGTTCTAGTGAGGTAGCAGACCAGAAGGTACAAATACATTTAAAAAGATGCTTCACTGACAGGGTGAGGGCCTGGAGAAGGAGCAGCCTGGGGTGGAGGGATGGTGGGTGCCAGCTGAGTGTCAGGGGTGAAGAGGAGGATCAAGCTGTACTCTGGTGTCAGGGGTAGACGGGAGCATTCCTGGTGGAAGTTGGATGCTTGTTTGGTTAGAAGAACAGAAAAGAGGTTGTTGCTTCAGCTGATGAGAGGAATACAAACCTTGAAAGCAGGGCCCAGGTCATTGACCACAGCGTTGGCTTGTGGGGTGCCATTGGAGGGCATTAAGCTCTGTCGTGAACACCTAGGAAGGATCAAAGCTAGTCTCTTTCACTACCTGAGCCTTGGCCTTCGAAGGAGAGCTAAGTAAAAAGGTCTCCAAGGAGTCCCGAGACTCAAATCCACACCGAACTTATCCCACCTGGCCCTCCAGGAGATAGTGGTGTAAAGGTCCACACCTTCAGGATCAAGGTAAAACTGGGGGTGGTTGGGTGCCCAGGTCTCTCTCTCTTGGTCAGGCCTCAGTGTGTAAACCTCACCCTCACCAGCTCCTCTGAGCAGGCTTCCCTGCCAGTCCAAGCTGACCTCTGAAAAGAACCCTCTGGGAGACCAGTAAGCTCCTCAGAGAGGTGACCACACCAGTCCACCCTAGCTCGGCAATGAGGCGCTTGTGCTGACAGGAGAGCCTGGGGTAGGGCAGGTGGGAAGAATGGAGGGAGGGACCTGCTCAGGCCAGATAAAGGAGTCTAGAAGACTCGGCTCAGGGCCTTTCCCCTTAACGGTGAGTGCTGGCAAGCTCCCCGGAAGGGCCTGGATTGTTTGCTCAAACAGCTTTATTGAGGTATCATTTACATACCATAAAATGTGCCTGTTTTTCCTTAATGGGTGATAGCTAGTGAACACAGATTGGTCTTATTCTGGTTTTGTATGTGATAAAATGTTCTAAAATGGATTGTGGTGAGAGTTTCACACAATATAACTTTATTAGGGCCCAATGAAGCATGTATAAGAAAGGGATGAGCTATATGGTATATGAATTCTAGTCCAATAAAACTGCTAGCAAAAAAAGTTACCTGTTTTAAGAATACAAATCTGTGGTTTTTAGTAAATTTGCAGTTATGCAACCACAGCTGTTGTCCTGTTTTGTAACATTTCTGTCACCCCTGAGGGATCCATGTGCTCCCATTTCCAGTTAATCCCGTTCCCACGCCCAGCTCCGGGCCACCACTAATCTACCTTCTGGCTTCCTTACCAAGGGGTGAAGAGCACAGTGGGTCGGAGGTGGGAGCAGGGCCTAGGCAGCCAGACCCCAGGCTGATAGACCTGTTAGGAGGCTGTTCATCCCTCCCTCCTCACCAGGTGGGCACCTGCTAGGTGCTGGGCTCTGTGCTGGGGGCAGAGGATGCAGTGAATGGAACTTTCTAGTCTTGTGACCCAGGTGAGATGTGTGCTGCAGACCAGGCCATAGAGGAGGCGCGGTGCAAGCCCCTAGCCTCATAGTAGCCTCTTTCCCTCTCTAGGTGGACAGCAGCCAAGACAAGAAGACCCCTCTCCCACAGCCCCAGAGCCGAAACTGTACAGAACTGCATAGGCACCTCACCTCGGTGCTGTCCTGCCCCCGGGCTAAAGCCCGCTCCCCAGAGAGGGCCCCGCACCCACCACCACCCCTGAGTCCTCGGCTCCCTGCCAGGGAGGAAAAGGAGCCAGGTGAGGACTGCCCAAGCCCCCAGCCAGCCCCAGCGTCTCCCCACAACTCTGCAGCGCCAGGCAGCGCAGGCCCCAGTGCCCAGGCTTCCCAGGAGGACATGCGGGCCATGGTGCAGCTGATCCACTACATGCACACCTACTGCCTCCCCCAGAGGAAGCTGCCCGCCCAGACCCCAGAGCCTGCCGCCCAGCCCTGCAGCCCCTCCAGGCAGGTCAGAGTGCAGCCCAAATCCCGGTCGCCCTCCAAAGCGCCCTGGGCTGAGTTCTCTATCCTGCGGGAACTTCTGGCTCAAGATGTCCTATGTGATGTCAGCAAACCCTACCGCCTGGCCACACCTGTGTATGCCTCCCTCACACCCCGGACAAGGCTCAGGACCCCTAAGGACAGTCATGCCTCCTCCGGTCACCTGTCCCCTGTGGAGGAGGTGAGGATTGCGGCTTCACCCAAGAGCCTGGGGCCTAGAGCGAGCCTGCGTCCTCTGCGGCTGGAGGTGAGAGGGGGTGTCCGCCGGCCTAGCAGGCTGCAGCGGGAAGAGGAAGACGAGGAGGAGGAAGAGGAAGAGGAGGAGGAAGAAAAGGAGGAGGAGGAGGAGGAGTGGGGCAGGAAAAGGCCAGGCCGAGGCCTGCCATGGACCAAGCTGGGCAGGAAGCTGGAGAGTTCCGTATGCCCAGTGCGCCGCTCGCGGAGGCTTAACCCCGAGTTAGGCCCCTGGCTGAGCTTCTGCGAAGAGTCCCTGGTCCCTCCAGAGCCCCAAGGTGCTCTGTCCTCACTGTGCCTGGCTCCCAGGGCCTACGATGTGGAGGGGGAGCTGAGCAGCCCCACGGACGAGGACAGTGGCCAAGACCAGCAGCTCCTGCGGGGTCCCCAGATTCCGGCTCTGGAGAGCCCCTGCGAGAGTGGGTGTGGGGATACAGATGAAGACCCCAGCTGCCTGCGGCTCCCTCCCAGAGGTAGTCATGGGGGGTGGCCTACAGGAGAGGGACAGGGAGAGGTGTGGCATACCCCACAGGACCAGGCCCCAGGTTCTGTCCTGTGTTGGGCAAGTCCCTTCCCCCACTGCTGACTCTCCTCTGCCCTTTCTATAAACTGGGAGGTTGGGGCAGATCTTTAGGATTGGCCCATCCTGAAGATGGATTTTTACCACTTCAGGGGTATTTTCAGCAGGCACTATTAATAAGGAGCAAGATGCCTGCCTTCCTGAGGTTTATGTTTTAATAGAGGATATAGGTGATAAAAATAAGCAGAGAGGAAGATAGTTACCAACTGTGACATGTCCTATCAAGAAAGCTTCCTGGGTGAGTCAACGGAAAGTGTGAGCCCATCCATTCACCTCTGCAAGGAAGTTGTTTTTGTCAGTTTCTAAGAACAATGGTGGTGGTGGTGGTGATTTGTGCACTGGCTCTGCCTCTCACTGTTCTAAGATTTAAGAGGTAATCCTACGTGACTCCCCACAACAAGCTTGTGTGGTAAATCTTCGTATTGTCGGTTTTAAGATGACACTCGGGCACAGAGGTGTTTTGTGATCAGCCCAGCCAGTGAGTCCTGTCTGTCTACTTAGCTGCGAGCCAGGAGTCAGCCCACAGCTGCTGTACTGAGGAGCTGGGACTTTCCTCACTGGCTGTATTGCTTGGCTCACAGGGTCTTCTCTTAGACCCACCCTGCTTTCTGTGAAAGGGAGTCACTCAAACTAGTCCTTAATGCTGCGCGAGCCCTGGGGTAGAAGGTAGACTTGCGTTGTTCCCACCTCCTGGCCCTAAAAGTTACAAGAGGTTTGCCTTTGGGTTAGAGACCTGAGAAAGAGTTATGTTTGGTTCTGAGGGAAGTTTAGGAGATCCTCCAAGGGGGGACATCGGCTGGTGATGCTGTGTTGGCAAATCTGTTTTCTTTTTTGTCTTTTCAGACTCTCCCAGGTGCCTCATGCTGGCCTTGTCACAAAGGTAGATTTTCAGATGTTACTGGTAGATTATTCCAAGAGACCTTGTCTTACTGGGTTTACATGGTGGTTGTGGTCCCCATGGCTCCTGCCCTGACTACCATGTGGGGTCCTCAGACAGTGGGCTCCCACAGAGGGCAATGTGGAGTTAGACGCAGGTCACCACAAATCCAGGGGATGGAGGCGGAGTTCAGGTCTCAGGGCATTTTGTAAGCTGTCTTCCTTGGGACACTGGAATGACTTTTCTCCTTGAAAAAGAGCTGACAGTGCTGTGTGGCTTTAGGCAGGAACCTTTTCCTCTCGGGGCCTCAGTTGCTCCATCTTAAATAAGAAGGTGGCATCACTCCTCCCCTTTCACCCTCCAGCAGACCTATGCTGTATCTCCTAGAAAAGCTGTGCAGCTTTGAATTCTTCCAGCAGTCAGGATGGTGTCCCCTCAGATGCTCCCCGGACCCCACTGTGAGCAGTGCACTAGAATCCATCATAGTTTCCCCTCACTCTCTTTGAGTGCTCAGGAGGGTGGGAGCCTGCTGCTGACCAGCCTCTTCCTTCTCTGTCTCTGACCCCGCCAGTGACCCTCCCTTTGGCAAGAAGAACTTCGAGCAGACCTTGACGGTGGAGCTCTGTGGCACAGCAGGTGAGCCAGGGACCGGGCGTGGGATGCTCTTGGGAGAGCTGGCTGATAAGACCCCTGTCAGAAAATCCCCCACACTCAGCAGATCCTTGAGCAGTGAGGGGTGCCCCTTGATCTCACCTTGTCACCACTTCACAGGGCTGTGGGGGTTGAGGTGCTTAGCGAGGTTATCATGAAGTGAGGCGACCCAAATTCAGCCACTCGGCCGCCTGTACTTGGTACGCAGATGCTGGCTCAGGAAAAAGGACACAGAATTCCAAGCTTAGAAGAGCCCAAGTAGAAACACACCACCATGTTGGCCACTGTTGGGAAAAGTATGCCCAGTGAAACCAGTGAGACCTGAAACACAATAAATCTGCCTGGGTTTTTTCAGGCCTCTGGAGTTTTCCACCTTTGACAGTGTTCCCACTCCTCTCTCTCTTGTTAGTGGAAAATAAGTTGATAAGTTTCCACCTTATAAAGTTCCCTGTTTTCTCGGGTTTTACTGTACATTGCTCCTTGGGACATGAGGAAGGGACAGATATGGCCAGGGGGCACTGCCAGCTCCCAGAACAGGGGACAGGTGAGCTGGATGTGAAAGATCAGTAGACATTGGGAAGACAAGGAAGGGGCCCCCAGTAGCCAGCTCAGCATGAGCAAGGGCATGGAGGAGCCGCATCTGAGGATCCTGGTGGCCTGTGTTGCTTGATGTTAGCATCCGGGTGTCAGCAAGGACCAGTCACAGGAGGACAGAGGCAGGTCAGGACAGCTGGGGAGGGTGAGGAAACTCGGGATGAGGAGGGTAGTCTTTGTCCTGTTGGCATCAGGAGCCTCCAAGAGGAAGAGCCGGGCGTGGCTGCAAGTGCCCTGTGGTGCACTGCAGAGGGCGGCAGACACACTGTGATGCCAGGGCACTGAGGACACTGGCCGTAAAGCCCAGTGCTTTTACCTGTGATGCCTGGCCATTCTCTGCTCTGGGGGGTCTAGAGGCATCTAAAGGTGCAGTTGGGAAATCTCATACCAAGATTGCATATCTTGGGTGACATGGAAGCTTCTGGGTATCATCCTTAGGCTACGGAAGGGCTGCTAAATGGATTTCATTTCACATGCTAACTCCTAAGGATGGGGGGGGGGGAGTGAGGCTGGTGCCTGGCCTGAGGCCTGTCCAGGCTCCACCCAAAGGTCCTGAGAGTAGTGATCTGCCATCATGTTGGGTTGGAGGAGTAGTGAGTGGCACATAGGCCACTTCTTAGCCATCTCTAACTGGGTCCTGCAGTCCACTGGGGAAGTGATTGGTCACGTATTTCTCTTCTTGCTTGGATAGGACTCACCCCACCAACCACACCCCCATACAAGCCGACAGAAGAGGACCCCTTTAAGCCTGACATCAAGCACACCTTGGGCAAAGACATAGCTCCCAGTGTCCCCTCCCCCGAAGGCCCCCAGCTTGGGGCCACTGCAGAGGCTACCCACAAGCTGCCAAAGAAACACCCGGAGCGGAGCGAGCTCCTGTCCCACCTGCGGCACACGGCAGCCACTCCAGCCTCCCAGGGTGGACAGAAGCGCCCCTTCTCCTGTTCCTTCGGAGACCACGACTACTGCCAGGTGCTCAAGCCGGAGGGCGCTCTGCAGAGAAAGGTGCTGAGGTCCTGGGAGCCATCTGGGACGCACCTGGAGGACTTGCCCCAGCAAGATGCCCCTCAGGCTGAGGCAGCGGCCTGTGTCAGGGAGGACGACAGGAGCTGCGATGCCAACACCCCCACCAAGGACAGCGTGCTGCTGAGAGACCATGAGATCCGCGCCAGCCTCACCAAGCACTTCGGGCTCCTGGAGAGTGCCCTGGACGACGAAGACCTGGCCTCGTGCAAAAGCCCCGAATATGACACCGTCTTTGAAGACAGCAGCAGCAGCAGTGGTGAGAGTAACTTCCTCCTGGAGGAGGAAGAGGACAATGAGGAGGACTCGGGGGCCAGCTCCCCTCGCTCTGACCACTGCCCCTACCAGAGCCCACCGAGGAAGGCCAGTCGGCAGCTCTGTTCCCGCAGCCGCTCCAGCTCTGGCTCCTCCTGCCGCTCCCGGTCACCAGCCACCCGGAGGACCTTCAGGTATGCATGAGTGCCGCAGGGAGGGATGGCCCCAGGGGCAGGCCCTGGGACCTGGGGTGCCGGGGAAGGAGAAACTCCAAGAACCTGGGCCTGCTTCTCCCTGGGGTACATCCTGGCTGGTTACCTGAAGCCTCGTCTCCTTGAAGGAGCTGTGAGCAAGTCCCAGAGCCAGCCATACCTGGTGCATCCCCAAACAACCAGAAATATCCACAACCCCCTGCCCACTTCCTTTTCCTTCATCTCTGTCTCTGCTTTGTGTGTTTGTACAATGGACGGGTTTTGTATAAAAACATCCCACATAATTTAAGACCTTTGCAATGTTTACTTGAAAAAGAAAGTTTGGCATAATTCTAATACATGTTCGGGGGGGGAAAAAACCTCCTAGAGTTAAAGCAGTGCTAATGCTATTCCTGTTTCTGAGTTCTGCTGAGTTCCAGGGTGAGTGACTTCAGCAGGCAGCCACCCCCCAGAGTTTTGGTACCTCAGCGTAGGAAGATGCGTCGTGAGCCCGTGGGCTCATTCTGTCTTTGCTCACTGAACCAGAGTGGAGATGGAGCTGGTCCAGAAATCAGCTGGGAAGCTGGGCAGGAAGAATGCAGCTTGGCACATTGGTTGTCAACTGGCTGCTTCTCTGATCACAGTAGGGCCCCCATTCTTTTCCAGGGGAAGCTTGAGGAGGGAGATGTAGCTGAGGAGCCACTAGATGGCAATGGTGGGCCAAGAGCAGGCCAGTTGAAGACCCTGGAGGATCAGTTAAACAGGTTACTGACTCAGTTGCCTGATTCAGTAGGTCTAGGCTAGGATTTTGCAGCTCTATCTTACATACTCTGGGCATGTGACCTGGAGGGACCAGGCCTAGGAGAAGGACATCATGCTTGGGAGAGTGGAGAGACAGTGCAGGAGAGAAAGACCCTGGATGAAATGGATTGATACTATTACTAGGGTAATGAGCGTAGGTATGTTCGAGTCAGTGAGACTGGCTCAGTACAGGGCAGGCTTCAGAATTGTTGTACATAGGGTCACTATGAGTCGCAGGCAACTTGATGACATATAACCATAAAAACAAGTGGGGCCCCAGAATTTGCATTTCTAACAAGTCCCCAAGTGATAATGCTGATGCCCCCAGAATGAGCTCAGCATTCAAGTGACATAAAGCTGTCTTTGTGGGGGAGCTCTGGTGGCCTAGTGGCAAGAAGCTGCAACTACAATCCCAGAGGTGCATGGTTCGAATCCACCAGATGCTCTGCCGGGGAAGGACCCTGTTCAGAAATGGTGAGAGAATGTGGAATAAAACAAACATGGACATCAGGGAGCTCTGGTGGCCTAGTGGCAAGGAGCTGCAACTACAATCCCAAAGGTGTACGGTTCGAATCCACCAGATGCTCTGCCGGGGAAGGAGGGGCAATCTCCTCCTGTACCAGTCAGATCTGATTTGACGGTACACGCACACAAAAAATAATAAAAAAATATATTTAAAAAAAATTTAAAAAAATAGGAGAGAAAAAATTAAAAAAAACAAACAAAAAAGCTGTCTTTGCTTGTTATGTGCAATAAGAAAGTGACTTGGCCAAGTTGAGTCTTGCTCAGTTTTCTTATCCCACTGCCAACACGTCGGGGGCCCCTCACAGTGACCCTGCGGAACAGGATAGAGCTGGCCCATCCAGTTCCTGAGGCACTAAGTCTTGCAAACTGCTTCCTCTTTCTCCCATGGAGCATCCTGATGGGTTCTAACCACTGGCTTTCCAGTTAGCAGCCCATGTCTTAGCCCTCTAAGCTACCAGGTCACCTCCAGCAGAGCTTGGTACTTGGTAATCCTCAAACCCTAACCTTCCCTGTACCGGTGTTTCTCTGCCCATGCTTCAGCTGCCATACCTAGATCAGCAGGAAGCATCTTGACAACATAAACCCCAGGTGCCACAGTGCCTCCCAGCTGCTCCTGGCTCCTCTGCTGAGGAAAGGACAGCCAGTTCTATTTCACTAGTCACATCCTGAGTTACCCTGTTTGAGATTCACAGATGTACTTGAAGGTTCTTCTTATCCCCATTTTGTAGATGAAGACATTGAGGTTCAGAAAGGTCAAGTCCATGTACTGATCTGTACTATTCGGCTGAGCCTAATATGTTACATACGTTTCTGATTCAATTCTCATAGATGGTTCAGGCGGTGGGTACAACTGGTAATCTCTTTTTAGAGATGAAGAACTGAAGCTGAGAGGGTTTAAGTAACAGACTCAAGGTCACCCAGGGAGGAGGTGGAAGAGCTGAGGTTCAGCCCCACATTGTGATTCAGAGCCCCTGTTCTGTTGTTCTGGCCCAAGAGGACATGGACGGAAAGTGGCAAAGCCAGGATTGGATCCCACCTCACACCCCAGGTGCCTTTCGCTGTGCAGACTGTCCCTTTGAAGAAGCAGACACGGTGTGGGCAGATCAATAGGTCTGGTAGCTCTGATAGATAGAAAAATAGTTGAAAGCAAGAGAGAGAAAGAAAGAAGCTAGTCCCAAGAAACAAACAGGCCTTTAGTGCCTGGTCTGAGAAGGACGCCAAGTGACCACATGCGAAGGTCAGAATGGTGCGGGTGAGTCAAGGATGATTTCTTTTTATAGGGGTTTTAGGGAAGACTAGAAAAAATGGTATTTTGCTTGGAATCTGGAATGGGGACCCTGTTAATTAACTTGGGTGTGGGCTTTTGTGATCAGGATCCCGGCCTCTGGTCTGGTCTCTATTCTGGTCACCTTAGATATCATTAGGCCTCTTCAAGGAGTGATCAGGCCTGCGGGCAACTGTGAAATTTTTCTTCTAAGCTCCACTAGGTCCAAGGCATTGTGATGGGCAATGGCTTTTCTCAGCCAAGGGCCAGCCAGCCAGTGGTGGCAGTCAGCCTGAGATCACCAGCCCTGCTCCCAGCCCTGACTTCCCTGCTTTCTGGCTTTAGGTGAATCCTACAAAGGACCTGAGGCTCGGGCTTCTCATCTGGGAAAAGTGGAAAGCGAAAACCACATGGGACTTTTTCATCCAGTCAGATGTGATAATGGATGTCTGTAGAGAGGTGGTACCCAGGAGTCATTGACACCAACAGATAATTCCCTACACAATCTTCCATCACCAGTAGTAGTAACAACCAATACCCTACAAGTGGTGCACAGGGCCATGGGAAAGATGAACAGAAAAGGCAAGTGGAAGGGACTACACCTTTGACATAGGTTTGTGGTTTTTGTTGTGTACCATAGAGTCGGAACCGACCCATAGCTGACCCTCTGGCAGGTTTTCAGAGGCAGTTAACCACACAGGAAGAGACTGTCCATCCGTCTTCCCATGGAGCAGCTGGTGGCCTCGAACTGCATGCCTTTAGGATTGCAGCACAGCTTCTTGCTACTAGGCCACCAGAGCTCCCTGTAGGTGTTTCTACTGGCCTATTTGTGTGTGCTGCAGATGGATCCTTGTGTATAGTAGAATCAACATCAGCAGGGAACAAGGTTACATCAACTTCTTAATCACAGCCAGACACCCTGAGGGAATGAGTCAATGGTCTTGGGGCCTCGGGACCATATCAGGGGATATCCAGGTCAGTTGACAAAAGATAATATTCTATTATTTACAAAAGCAGTGTTCTATACTCTACTTTGGTGAGTGGTGACAGGAGACTTAGAAGCTTCCTAACTGCCATCTAAGATGCAGTTAAGTATTGGTCATTCTGTATCTGGAGCAAATAAGAGTAAAGAAATTCAAAAGCACATGGAAGCAGTTAGTATGTAGCACTAATAGGGCTTGTAGACCTCCACTTCCATGACCCTAAGACCAGCAAAGTTGATGAAGCTTCACCTCACATATTTTGGGCATATTGTTAGAAGAGTCTATTCATGCTCAGAAGTGTGGAGGGACAGCACAGGAGAGGAAGATCCTGGATGAGATGGATTCATACAGTAACTGGGGCAGTGGGAGTTGGTGTGTCGGAATTAGTGAGACTGGCTTAGGACAGGGTAGGGTTCAGAGCTGCTATACATGCAACTCGATGGCACAGAACAACAACAACAACAACATTCCTTGGAAAAGGACATCATGCTTGGAATGGTGATGTCAGCAAAGGAGAAGACCCTCAGTGAGATGAACTGATGCATTGTCTGCAGCTGTGGACTCAAAAAATGTCAGGATAGGACAGAGTTCAGATCTATTGCACCTAGAGTCACTGAGTCATAATTGGCTCCCTGGCATTTAACAATAATACCAGGAAGACCAGAAAAACCTAGATAAACCACTGGCTAGGTGCTGTGAAAGGGATCACAATGGATGGTCCCGCATAGAAGGAGAATAAAAGCAAAACAAGACACAAAGACATAGAACTAGTCAAGGTTCCTGGCCTGATGGAGACTAGGAAACCCTGTGGCTGTGGCCACAAGTCAACTATGTGAGTCTGGGACTGCATTCACCCTAGGGGCACAACTTGTAGTCAAATACAGGCCTAGAAGGTGAGGACTCAGGAACCGATACCCACACCTGATAAGAAAGACAGCCTTTGCCCAGGGATAAAGCTTAGAAGGATGAAAAGAAACAAGAACCACAGAGAAGCAGTTCTGTTACAATGAAACGGGGATTAGAATCAATGTGATAAAATATGCTTGGATGGTTGAGTAAAAATGAATCTGCTCTTGTAACATTTCACTCAAGCAGATCAGCTAGTGGACTCGAACCACCTGCCTTTGGGTTGGCAGTGCAACTCCATACCACTAGGCCACCACCAGAGAACTCTATTTTAAAAAAAATAAATAAAGCACAGTAAAAGAATGGCTGTGTGAAGACTCTTCGTATCCCTCCTAGTAGACAAGATTCTGAGAACTTGGACTCTGGTGATTTGATCACCAGAGAAGCCTGGCTGAGAAGCCTGGGTCAGGGTGTTCTGAACCCTCGCTGGCTGGCGCTGGGCCTTTGTGTGAGGGTGTTTTAGCACTTCTGCCTTCATGCACAAGCTCCCCCCGCCCGCCCCCCCCACAAGGCACCCTTGCCTCCTAGAGTATCCTGAGAGTGAGTGCCTGTGCTTTGCTTGTTCACTGACAGATGTGATAGCAGAGGGCCGTGTTCAGACAGAACGCCAAGCATCCGGCACGCCAGGAAGCGGCACGAAAAGGCCATTGTAAGTGATCTGGGGCTCCAGAGCCCAGAGTGACTGGGGATGAGCAGGGGGTCAGGAAGTACAGGGGCTTCAGGGGCCTTTGAAGGGACTGGTGTGAGCCCTTTGGTTCAACTCTGCCAGGAACAGAAGGGCCACGGCCTGCAGAACAGTTAGGTGTCATTTGAAGAGCACAAGGGTGTCATCAGAGGGCATCAAAGGGTGACACCATGAAGGTGCCGCCAAGAGGCTGGCCGTAAAACATGTCATTGCTGGTGACATGGGGCTCATCAGCAGGGACCTTGAAGAGACTGAGGTGGCAGACTGGGTGGGAGCAAAGCAAGGGCACCAGCCAGTCAGTGCTGTCACCAGCGTGACTTCCCTGTGACCTCGGGCAGATCTCCCACCCACCCAAGCCTCAGCTTACTCATCTGCACACAGGAAGTTGGTCCTTGTGCTTCCTCTGTGCTCCTCTAGACCCTTCAGGACTAAGGGACTGAGCTGTCTGGTTCTTTTGTTCCCAGTCATGTCCCCAACTCCCTTCCAGCATCAGTCCGTGCACAGCAGCCAGACCCTGCAAGTGGCAGCCATAGCCTGCAATCCTGTGCCGCTAGAAAGGAGGGAAGGGAGCATAGGGCAGCAGCAGAAAGACGGTCACTTATGCCTACCCCCTCACAGTGGTGCATCTAGAATTATACATGATGTACGCGTGCCCCTAGAGGTGCACCACTGTGTGTGCAGGCAGTTTCTCAAAACCACACAGTGTGCAGAACGCATCTTCCTAGAGCCCATGTCAGATCTCTTGGTAGTTATTCATTATATGCCTGGAACTGTTATTCATTATATGCCTGGAACTGTTCTAGGTTTAGGCAGACAGACAGTGGCCTCACCTCCACCGGGAGAATGCCAAAAGACTCCTAAGGGAATAAACAGAGTAATGACAGACGGGGAACCGTGCTTTGACATTGACGTCATGCCTGAAATAAACAGCCGTGTTTTGACTGGTAGGGAGGGTGTGTTAACCTGGATGGGGCTGAGCAGGGCGTCATTAATTAAAGTTCTGAGGTGAAAAGCACTAGCCAAGCAAAGACTGGTGGCAGAGACAGGAGGGTGCTGTGAATTGACGCAACTCCAAGGAGGCCACTAGGAAAGGGTAGATTTGTACCCAGTCAAACCTTGATGTACTGCGTAGAGGGCTGCTCACATTACAGGACTGCTGACCCAGGGTCCTGCTGGGGGACCTCAGTTCTGCTTTTCTCCTGCTGTCGTGGTATGGGCTGGACAATTATTGTTACCTGTTGCCAGAGGAATTCAGTTACACCTGGGAATTGTCAGCCTTGCTCACAGGATTCTAGGACAAACTGGAGGTCTTCCCATAGGTCTGAGCAACTCCTCCAACAGCATGGCCTGAGAGGGAGAAGAAAACCACAAGGGGTAGTTACAGCTGGGCTCCCGCAACCATCAGTGAAGCTGTTCTTGAGGCCCATAGCATCTCACCAAACTCCCCTGGTCTATTTACTGTTGTCTGCACTGTGGCTTGAACCAGAGATAGTGGGGTGGGGGTGACTACATTAGCCCTAATGCCCCCTGCTCTATTGCCTTTCCTGCCAGCCACCTGGACTCCAGCAAATGACTTACCTCCTAATTCTTGCCCCATTACTATCCTCAGTTTCTCACAGCTGCACCCCAGCCTTGCCCATCAAAAAGAAAAAGAGAAAAAATAAATTTCAGATTCAACATAAATGCAGAAACTACTGAACATGTCACTGTATCATAGTGATAAATCCTCTTCTTCAACCCAGTCTCTGCTTACTTTCTGTCAAGTTGTACAAGTAAGCATCTACCTTCCTTTGGGGAGCACTTTCCCACCTGGGACTCTGCAGTCTCCTCCTCTATCAATACAGGACCTTTTTGTAGTAATGATCACTGTCCTTTCTCTGACTCCAGCCCCTTTGATGTCACTTGCTTAGCCAGATGTCATGACGGGGGGGGGGGGGGGGAAGATGCCGTGGACTCTCACGACCAAGGAGCTCCCCTGGCAATGACTGATCCCCTCTGTTAATTTGTAATTAAATACATTAAAAATTTAATTTCTTTCTTAAAATGTGTCCCCTTTCCTGAGCAGAGTGAAGGCCGGGTGGTGTACATTCGCAATCTCTCCAGCGACATGAGCTCTCGCGAGCTGAAGAGGCGCTTCGAGGTTTTTGGGGAGATTGTAGAGTGCCAGGTGCAGACCAGAAGCAAGAGGTGAGTTAAGTCCTGGGGGTTGGTGTGTACGCACACACTGGGGGCAGGGAGTGAGTGTACGCATGCAAGTGTTAAGTCTTAGAGGGTGGCGGGGGCGGGGGGTGCTGAGGATATTCATGGAGCACATTTCACTAATCCACACGTAGAGAACTACTACAGGGAGATGGCTTTAAAGAACAGAAATTTATTTTCTCACCATTCAGAGGGTAGAAGTCTGATTTAGAGCACCAGCTCTGGGAGGTGGCCCCTGCCTTCCAGCGTTCCTTCATTCCTTCATTTCCATGTGAGACTACGTTCACATTAATAAAATATAATTATAGAAAAAAAAAGATTTCAACATATGTTAGGGTTAGGGGAAAGCACATCACAGTCAGTCTAGAACAGTACCACACAGTGTCTGCGTAGTCTTTAATTGTTGCAACACACTGTGATAAATGTACGCATTCTTTCTACTGCTCTCCATTCTGGGGATTTCAGAAAAGTTAACTGAGCAGCTAGTTAGTGACAGAGCTAGAGCTGGAGCCCGCATGATTGCTATAGGTTCTGAGATCTGGTGATGGTAAAGGGGATGGGCCCACACCTGTGGCTGTCTTGATGTGCGCTTACCTGATGACCTCACTGCACACAAGCACCAAGTTTTCCATGTTCCTCTGTAGCTTGAATTTTGGGTCTCCTTTTTCTTTTAAGCAGCCTGGCTCCTTCCCACTCATCTGTGGAAGCCATACTTTGCCTTCAGGGGATCTAGAACAAGAACATTGCCTATAAATGCATAGCTTTGATGTCAAAACTTTTGTCAGTTTTTGTCTAAACTATTTCCCACTATACCTCTAAACTAAGTTACTATTTTAAAAATTGAATTTAATTCTTAAAATACATTAGTGAGAAAGTAGTTTTGTGCATAAGAGTCATCACACAAATGGAGCAACATGCATTATGCAGATGATAAAACCTTACTTGCTGAAACTGAGGAGGACCTGAAGTGCTTGCTGCAGAAAGTAAAGGACTGCAGCCTTAAATATGGATGGAAGCTCAGCATCAAGAAGACAAAGATTCTCACCACTGGGCCAATTGGCAGCATCATGATAGATGGGGAAGAGATTGAGATTGTTAAGAGCTTTAGTTTGCTTGGCTCCACAATCAACACTCTTGGTACTGTTGTTGTTATGTGTCGTCGAGTCATTTGCGATTCATAGCGACCCTATGTACAACAGCCCTAAACCATGCTCTATCCTGTGCCAATCTCACTGCCTCTGACACACCCATCCCGATTACCCCAGTTACTGAATCAATCCACCTCATAGAGGGTCTTCCCCTCCTGCGCTGTCCCTCCACTCTGCCCCGCATGATGTTCCTCTCTAAAGACCTGTCTCTCCTTACAACATGTCCAAAGTATGTCAGGCGAAGCCCCAGAATCCTTGCCTCCAAGGAGCAGCCTGGTTTAACCCTCTCTAGGATGAATCTATTTGTTTTCTTGGCAGTCCATGGTACATTCAGTACTCTTCTCCAGCACCACAGCTCAAAGGCGTCAATGACTGGCATTGAGGAAAGTCTGTTGTCAGGGACTTCTCCAGAGTACAGAAGAGCAGCGATGTCAGTATGGAGACAAAGGTGTGCCTGATCCAGGCCATGGTCTTCATAATTACTTGGTTTGCATCAAAAAGCTGGACAATGACAAGGGATGATTGAAGGAGAATTGATGCCTTTGAGCTGTGGTGCTGGAGAAGAGTATTGAATATACCATGGACTGCTAGGAGAACAAACAGGTTCGTCCTGTTGTTGTTGTTCTTAAGTGCTGTTAAGTCACCTCCGACCTGTAAGGACTCTATATATGGCAGCCTGCCCTGTCCCGAGTCAGTCTCACTAATTCCAACACACCAAGCCCCATTACCTCAGTTACTGTATCAATCCATTTCATCCAGAATCTTCCTCTCCTGCACTGTCCCTCCACCCTTCATGTCCTCCAACTATGTTATCTGTCTCCAAGGATTGCTGCTCCTGGCCACATGCCCAAAGTATGTGAAACAGAGCTTCAAAATCCTAGCCTCTCCAAGACAGATCTGTTTTCTTCACAGTCCATGGTATGTTCAAGACTCTTCTCCAGCACCACAATTCAAAGGCATCAATGATTCTTCTGTTATCCTTAGTCTTTGTCCAGCTCTTTCTGACACATAACAAGTAATTGAGAAGACCATGGCTTATATTAAGTGCACCTTAGTCTCTAAATTGACATCATTGCTTTTCAGTACTCCAGAAACATCCCTGACAGCAGATTTTCCCAGTGAAATTCATGTTTTGGTTTTCTGACAGCTGGTTCCAAGAGTGCTGATTGTGGAGGCAAGCAAGTTCTGTTAAATAACTCAATCCCCTCTCCATCTCTCATGGTGCTGCCAATTGGCCCAGTGGTGAGAATCTTTGTCTTCTTTATTGATGTTGAGCTTCCATCCATATTGAAGACTACAGTTCTTGATCTGCAGCAAGCATTTCAGGTCTTCTTCAGTTTCAGCAAGCAAGGTTGTGTCATCTGTATAACGTACGTTGTTGATGAGTCTTCCTCCAATCCTGATACCATATTCCTTCTCATAATTCCCAGCTTCCTGAATGATCTAGTCTGCATATAGATTGAAAAGATATGGAGACAGGGTGCATCTCTGACACACTCCTTTCCTGATTTTAATCATGCAGTGTTTCCCTGCTGTGTTCTGAGGATGCTTCCTGGTTCAAGTATAGGTTTCGCATAAGCACAATCAAATCTTCTGGGATTCCTATTTTCCTCAAGGTTAGCCACAATTTGTTGTGATCCATGTAGTCAAATGCCTTTGCATAGTCAATGAAACACAGATAGGCATTTCTCTGATACTCTTTGCTGTCTATCGAGATCCATCTGACACTGGCAATAATGTCCCTAGTGCCATAACCTCTTCTAAAGCCGACTTGTATTTTTGGTAATTCTCTGTCAATGTACTGTTTCAGTCATCCTAGATAGAGTGAAACAAGACTGCTCCTTGGAGGCAGGGCTTCTAAAACTCCATCTAACATACACTGGGCATATTGTAAGGAGGCACCAGTCCTCGAGAGGGATAGCATGCTTGGGACAGTGGAAGGACGGGGCAAGAAAGGAAGACCCTTGATGAGATGTGTGGTTGGAGTAGACTGCGACATGTAAGTTTCTCTCACTTTAAATTGCTATACATAAGAGCTGCTTACTGCACTGCAATCCCAGAGATATGTGGTTCAAATCCACCAGATGCTCTGCCGGAAAAGGAGGGGCAATCTCCTCCTGTACCTGTTGATCTGATTTGACGGTACACACACAAAAAATAAAAAAAGAGCTGCTTAGGACTTGGGATCTGAGTGAAGTGAAGTGAAGTGAAGTGAAGTGAAGTGAAGAGTAGTGGAACCTAACACCTGAGAGGTGTAAGAAACTTGCTCAGTGAGAGGAGCATGTTTAACCTGAGAAAGGTGGTATCAATGAAGGTTACCTATGACCATAACCACTGTGGGGGTAGTCAGGATGACTGTATAAGGTCTGTCTTAGCATGGTTGGAGAGGCTTGGGTGCACGCCGCCTGATGAGAATAGTGTCTTCTGGGGCAACTTCAGTGGTTTGGTCTAGACTTTCAGGCGAGCATTTGGGTGTGCAATGGTCTGCGTGTTTCCAGAGTAATTGTTTAAGGAGGGAGAGATAAGTTATGATGCTAAAAGAGGGCTCTCAGTGGGTAAGTTATGGTTTAGCAGAAACAGTCGTATATTAGTTTGAAGGGACTAGGAAGGATGATAAATGAGGTGTTGCTCGAATACAGGCTAAGGCAATAGGAAGTAAGTCAATCCAATACCTGCGTAATTTGACAGTCAGTTTAGTAAGATGGACTTAATGAGTTCATCCATGTGCTCTACTTTGCCTGAAGACTGGGAACAATATAGTACATGCAGCTTCTAGCAGATACTTAAACTAGAGGATACTTGCTGTGTGACTCTAGAGACAAAGCTAGGACCATTATCTGATTGTATAGAAATAGGGAGGCCAAGATGATATGCTGGAGTAGGGCCTCAGCAACCTTATCTGCTGTTTCTTGCCGGGTGGGGAAGGCTTCAACCAATCTGGAGAAGATATTTACTATAGTTGGGAGATTATTTCTTGTGGGTTGGCTTATGTGTGTAATCAATCTGCCAATCCTACCACCCATATTGGCCTTGGAGTTGAAGTGTTGAGGTGTGGGTCAGATGTTCTTCTGAGTATTTACTAGTTTACAGGTAAAGCATCTGTCCTGCACTGACTCAATGGTCCAGGTCAAAGAAGGGGAATGAAACAAAGGTTGGAGAAATTTTAAAAGAGCTTTTGTTCCTGTATGTAGGGACTGATGCACCCATGTTACATCAGCTTCTTGTTCTTGAGGCAAAGCTGCTTTGCCATTTTCCATGATCCATCCACTGGGAGTTAGGCGACCTTTATTTTGGAGGAGAGACTGCTTTTCTTCTACAGTGTATTTTGGATGTAGATCTGGCATGGTGGAAAATAGGATGAGGGTGGTCTGTTGTGGTTGCAAGGCCAACCAAAATATTTGCTATTTGGACTGCTTTGTTGTTTCCCTTGGTAATAAGGGAAGAATCTGACTGATGTCCTTTGCAGTGAATTATAGCGTACTGCTTAGGTAGTTCAAGAGCTTTTAACAAAAGAATAATCAGCTAGCTATTAACTATAGAGGAACATTTTGTTGTTATAAAGCCTTGCTCACACCAGATAGCAGCATAGCAATGAGCAATTGAAAGGGCATATTTAGAATCTGCCTCTAGCCTATAGGGCTCTTATAAGGGCAATAAACTCAGCTTTTTGTGAGGTCATGCCCTTGGGAAGTTTCCCACACTTTGCTTATGGAGACTTCAGCATAGGTAACCTTCAGAGGTGAACCTTCAAGAGCTGCCAACTACAAGCAGCATATGGTCTGAATTTGGAACGGGTTGATCAGATAGGGAAGTAAAGAGCACATAAGGTGTTTGGATTAAAGGATGGTGATTGAGGGAGAAATATCATGGGTTTTGAGGAAGAGTAGATGGAGTTCCTGTATCTGCCCAGGAGGAAGTCAGAATAGAAAACAGTGTGTAATCAGGCCTGCATGGGGCTTCTCAAGGTAAGTTCAAGTGCTTCTTTAGTGAGAAGAGCTGCAGCTACTAGAGCTCATAAGCAGAGTTGCCACTCCTGATTCATACTATCAAGCTTCTTAGATAGGTATGCAGTGAGGGGTAAAGGTGGGTCCAAAGGGATGAGCCAAAAATTCCAACAGCAATACCTTGTTTTTCCATCAGTGTATAGGTGTAAAGTAAGGGGTGGGGACTGTAGAAGGAGGTATTAGAGCTTGAAGAAGGCCCTTCTAACTATTTGGGATGAGTTTAGAGGTTTTTGTGGAGTGGTTTTTGCTTCGTTATAAAGGGGTTTTGCTAGTAAGGAAAAGTTGAGAATCCAGTGTCTAAGGAAATAATAAAGCCAAGAAAAGAGAGGATTTGATCAGCAGTTTGAGATGGCCTGAGGCCTTCAGTAGCTTTGTGTCTATTGACTGTTAAACCTTTAGTGATGGGAGTCAATTGAAAACCTATGTATGTGACTATGGGGAGAGAAAATTGGGCCTTGGGGAGGAGTACCATGTATCCTTTGGAGGCCAAGAAGTTAAGAAGTTGAGCAGTGTGAGTTTGTGAAAGTTTATATGAATAAAGGATCATTAACTTACTGCAAGAGAACACTAGGGGATAAGCTTATTGGAAAGCAGTCGAGTAATAATGGGTTTTAAACTTCCATGGTGTTGTGTGGAGATTGGGAGTTGGAGGTCTAATGGGAAAAGAGGAGAAGGGCCCTTCAGAGTAACAAGAACAGGTTGGTGGTGAGAGGCTACAGATGGAGTGGAAAGATCCCATGCAATTGGGTTTACAACATCTGGTGATAGAGGTAGTATAGAAAGGGACTTAGAAGGAAGGTGCGCTAAAAGGGATAGAATTAAAGGCTGGTCAGGCAAACTAGGTTCACTTGACTCAGGGAAGCACAGCTCCAAGTTTAGACAGGAGGTCTAGTCCCTGCCTAGCAGCAGAGTTGGGCATGTAGGGATAGTTAGAAAAGAATAGGTGAGTGTTCATTTATCAAGGGTAATGAGGAGAGGTTGAATGATAAGAGGCTTGGAGGGAAGGCCATCAATCCCCATTACTGAGACATGGGAAAGGAAAACAGAACCTGAGAAAGAAGGGAGTACTGAAAAGTACTGTGTCAGACAAAAAGAAAACTGGCTTACCTGCTACCTGAAAAGTTATGCTGGGCTCAGCAAGGGTGATGGGGGTTGACAAACCTGGGCATCTTCTGTCTCCAGTGGCTAGACCCAGGAGATAGGCTGGGATAGGGACTAAGTCTAGTGGAGAGGCTGTGAAGCTAGGTGCTGAAGGATAGTTGGCCTCCCAATGGCCCTGTGTCCCACAGATAGGACAAGGCCATGTTGAACGGCGAAGGTTAGGGCAGCAGCTAGCCCAGTGGCCCTCTTTGCCATGCTTGAAGCATGCACCATGAGGTAACTGGCGCAAGGCAATTATCAGGGCTTGGGCTTGCACATTCGCTTTCTGTCAGGCACAAGTTTAAACTTTAAAGGACATGTTTACCAGGTCTTGAATGGGTGTTTGGGGGATGTCCTCAGCCTTTTTTAATTTCTTTTTTAGTCAAAGGCTGATTGGGTGATAAAATGAGTAATTAGAACAGTGTCTCCTGCTAGGAAGGTAGGGTCTAAGCGAGTATACTGAGTCAGGGCTTTGGTGAAATGATTAAGGAAAGTGGCTGGGTTCTCATTTCTAGCTTGGGTAATTTTCCTGACTTTGTTAAAATCGACTGCCTTATGGGAGATGGCATATAGACTGGTTAGCAGACACTGAATCATACCGTTGCATATAGCTCAACCATCTCTTCCTGTTGCTGTATTAATTTGGTATATCCAGTGCAGCTCTTGCCAGGGGACAGCTTGGGGCCCAACTGGAGTAAAGGATGTATACTTTGATAATCCGCTCTGCCCTGGCAACTTCTCTTAGTGGGACAGAGGAGGAGCTTCTTTAGCCAAGGCTGTATGAGAACACAAGCAGGTGTTAGAGACATGAAGGGGAAGGAGCAGGGGCTTGGCAGATTTGCCTATGTGTCTTTGTCTGGGGCACTGGTGGAATCAGAGGAGGGAGATGATGTTTCATTTGCAGGTAAGGGATGAAAAAAAGAAGAGAGTGATATTTCAGTTCAAAAACTAGAAAACTGAACAGGTTGAGGGGGGAGGGGGGGAGAGAGAGAGAGAAGCAGAGAGTGAAAAAGTTTTATCTGCATTTCCAGGCTGTGTCTTGGAGGGACTGGAGGAGAGGAAAATGGGAGAAGCTGAGTTTGGATTGGTCAAAGCAGAAGAAGGCGGAGTAGATGGAGGACAGATAGTTTTGGCAGGAATCCACAGTGGCTAGCAACAGGAGAGGTGGGGATATAAATGGGAGGAGCTGAGTCTAGATTGGTCTAAGCAGAAGAAAGCAGATTAAATGGAGGGCAAAGAGATTCCACTTTGGCGGGAACCCATGCTGGGTTCTGGAGGAGACACTGGGTAGGGAATAGGGGAGGGCTGGGACAGAGAGAGAGATGAGAGCAAAAGTAAAAAAAAAAAAAAAAAGCTTCTCTGAGTCCTCTGGCAGAATTTGTCAAGATCTCAAAGGGTATTGAAACCAAAGTTTCTATTCTCAGGCCACTGAGAGTTGTTATTTAGTTGGTATTGTGGCCACTTGGTTACTGTAAAAGATTAGTCTTTTGGGGCAGAGATCTTTAGCTAGACCCCAGTTTGAAAGATTTGAGAGAAGGCAGCCCAAGGGACTGTCCTTTGGAGGCCTAGACATTTGGCTACCTTTGGTGTTCAGATCTGTGGGTGAGGCAACCAAGATTTCAGGGTGTCCCCTGGAAACTGGGAGTCTCAGATGCAGAGAGAGGTTATAAATAGTGTGGGTGTCTCCAAGCACAATCAATATCCTGGGAAGAAATGCCTTGTCTTTCTTGGGTGGACTTGATGCAGATATGCAATTTTGGGGTATGCACAGACAGAAGTACAGTGTGGACAGATCTGGATTCCCAAGGGAGTTAAAAATGTCTGGATTGGAAGGCTGAGACACGTGCAGTGAAGGCTAGAATGCCTGGAAGTCAACTGGGTCTAGCTCTAGGAGCCTCCAGGAAAAGGGAGGTGGGGAATACAGAGATCAGAAAGACAAAAGGGGCAGAGATTATCTAGTCAGCAGCAGCCACACACAGAACAGGAGAGGAGGAGAAAAAGGGACTTTACTTACTGTTCAAGCCTCTTGACACTGTGTGAGCTGGTTCAAGAGAGAGTAAGCGCACGCCTACACTCATCCTGAGGCAGGAGCACGTCACCCCTTAACTCATCTCCCAGGTTTCGTGCCAACTAGATGTTAGGTTAGTAGACTTAAAGAAATAAGAGAGAGCAAGAGAAAAAAAATTAAAAGCAGCTTTATTAGGGGGCCTCCCAGGCAAGACTGAGGGAGTCACACTTTCAATGTATGGGAGAGTGTTTTTATAACAAGGTTTTCAGGGAGGAAAGGGACATTCCATTGTGATGTATGGCTTATCCATTAGTTTGGCCAGGTAGGTGGGGCCATTGACATCTTCTTGTTGATGTGTATATTCTTTGAATTCTTCATTCTCCCACTTGACCCCTCTACTCGAACCTAACACTCATCATCTCTAATATACTTGAGCTGATTGTTAAAGTGACTGTGTCAGTCCATCTCGTTAAAGGTCTTCCTCTCTTAGTGACCATCTTTTCTAGCGTGATGTCCTTTTACAAGGAACAGCCACTACTAACCTGTCCAAAGTATATGAGACAAATTTTTACCATCCTTGCCTCCTAAGAGCACCCTGGCTACGCTGTCTTCAAGACAAATCTGTTTGTTCTCTTACAAGTCCATGGGATATTCGTACTCTTCTCCAACACAACTCAAAGGCATCAATTTTTCTGTCATTCTTAATTATTGTCCAACTTTCCGATACATAACAAATGAAAAGACTATGCTTTCAATCAGATTTAGTCCTTAAACTAACATAACTGGTTTTTAATACTGTAAAGAGATCCTTGACAACAGATTTAACCCAATGCAATATATCTTTTGATTTCTTGATTGCAAATGCCAAGGGTGTTGATTGCAGATCCAGCAAGATTAAGTCATGGAAAACTTCAGTCTTTTCTCCATCTATCATGATGTTGCTTATTGGCGCAGTGATGAGGAGTTTTGTCTTCATGATGTTGAGAAGTAATCCATATTGAAGTCTATAGTCTTTTATCTTCTGCAGCAAGCATTTCAAGTCTTTCTCACTTTTAACAAGCAACATTGCATGAAGCAGCTTGTTGAATCTTCCAATCCTGATGCCACCCTCTTTTTCATAAAGGTCAGCCTCTCAAATTATTTTGCTGTTTTGTGTGTTTTTTTTTTAATGTGGATTGAATGTGGAGAAAGGATACAGCCCTACCTCACATGTTTCTTGATTTTAAACCACACAGTTTCCCTTTCTCTGTTTGCACAACCACCTCTTAATCTAGGTGTATTGCCTTTTGATCTAGTTATAGCTTTCACATGAGCACAATTATATGTTCTGGGATTCCCAGTCTTCTCAATGTAGGCCAAAATTGGTTAAAACCACACAATCAAGTACCTTTGCATAATCAATAAAGCACAAAGACATGCTTCTAGTATTCTGTGCTTTCAGCCAGGATCCATCTGGCACCAGCAATGAGATCTCTGCTGCCACACCTGGGTTGAATTTCTGGAAGTTCTCTGTGGATGGCACTGTTCCAGCCATTTTTGGATGACCTTCAGCAAGATTTTACATGCATGTGATAATACATATATTGTTTAATAGTTTCCATATTCTATAGAGATCACCTTTGGGGGAATGGGAACAAATATGTATCTCTTCCAGTCAGTTTGCCAGGTAGCTGTCTTCAGTATTCCTTGGCATATGCTGGTGGGCACATCCAAGGACAAACAATAGCAAAATGAATTTTTTAAAAACAAGAGCAAAAGGAGTCAATTACTCTCTCAAAGAGAAGGATCAGTTGCTAAAGATTGAAAAAACACACAAGATCTTAAGAAGAAAGCTTGGGCACACTACCAATTTTAGACATTTTAAAACACAGAAGGGTCCCAGCTCTCCTCTGGCTCAATGTCAAGAAACGTGACTCCATTTTTTTTTCCCTTTTTTTTTTTTAAATTTTTTTTCTATAATTATATTTTATTAATTTTCATAAACATTTACAGAGATTTTGGGCTTCCACTCATTCATTGTTGCACTATTCTCTCTACCCTCCTCCCAGCTTGTTCTTGTCCAAATGCCACAGTGCTTGTCAAAGCCAGTTCTGATTAATCTTCTTTGTCAGTGTATCCTTTGCCATTCCCTATCACTCCTCCCTGAGAGAGACTTCACCGTGAGTCATAAGGAAAAGGGGACGGTGTATTCTCTTAGCTACTTCCTGCTGAAAAGGGACACTGTGGGTTTCAGGGTGAAGATCTTCTCTCACTACTCTAAAGGGCCCCTTTGGCAGTAGGAAACACATAGACTATTATGGAGATTGATTTTGGAATTCAGATGCACTCTTATTGATTGTGCTTGGCTGTACATGTACATATCCTTCAAGATGTATCATGGGGGTGTTGCAACCTAGAAGACACAAATTTGACTAACAAGTTATAAGTACATAAGTCCAAAAATTATGGAAAAGTAAAAGAAAAGTTTCTTTCATTGTTTTACAAACACTCCCCCAGGTCCCCTCCACCATGCAGCCCTCGCACTAGTCTCCTGTGATGACAGAAATACCCAGTTACATCTCTCTTTTAGACGGTTCTCTCCCTCCTCTGTTTCAGTGCAGTATACATTATTGAACCCATCTTATTCATTCTCTCCCCAACCCCAAGGACAGTCCCATTCTACAACAGTGGCATCATGTAATATTTGTCCTTTTGTGACTGGGATATTTCACTCAGCATAATGTTCTCCAGAGTCAACCATTTTGAATAATATTGCATGAGTTCCTTGTTTTTTAATGCAGCATAGTATTCCATTGTGCGAATATACCACAGCTTCTCTAGCCATTCGTTTGTTGATGGGCACTTAGGTTGTTTCCAACTCCTTGCTATTGTGAACAAAGCTGCAATAAACATGGGTGTGCATATATCTGCTTGGATGTCAGCTATGGTCTCTTCAGGGTATATTCCCAGTAGTGGAATTGCTGGGTCAAATGGTATCTTTATTTGCAACTTTTTGAGAAAGCGCCATACTGCTTTCCACAGGGGTTGCACCATTTTACACTCCCACCAACAGTGAATCAGGGTTCCAGTTTCTCCACAACCTCGCCAGCATTTGTTGCTTGCTGTTCTGTTAAATTTTGCTATTTTGACTGGGGTGAAATGATATCTCATAGTTGTTTTAATTTGCATCTCTCTTAGGGCTAGGGATTTTGAGCATTTCTTCATGTGTTTGTTAGCCATCTGAATGTCGTCTTCGGTGAAGTGCCTGTTCATATCCTGTGCCCATTTTTCTATTGGATTATTTACCTTTATCTTGTTGTGGTGAAGAAACGTGACTCCATTGAACATTGACTAGTCTATCCTGAGCAAAGAGGAATACTATATTTTTTTGCCCTTGAAGAATTTATGGATTAACATCTATTAATAAGTGAGGATTCTTTCTCTTATAGTTTATGAAACCGACTTTAGATTCAAATGTGCTCACTACTGCTTCCTCTGCCTGATGTCATTTGCAAAGTCTTTGTCTCTGGTTGCAGTGTGACTGCCTCTTGCTAAGCCTGCTTCCTTGGAGACTACCTTAGAGACCACCACAGAAGTGGAAGTTTCCCCTCCCAAGTTCTGAAGACTAAGAGTGGATTCTTTTTGGGTCTGCTTGAGTGTTAGGCTCCTTTAAACAAATCCCTAGGACTGGGAAGGATGTAAATCCCATGACTTACCCTGGTATCCTCAGCCGACTGAAAGTTTTGAACAAAATACCAATGATGTTAGGTAGGGTTAAGGCCTAGTTACCAGCCAAGAAAGTGGTATCAGAGGCTGACTTTGAAGTATGCATAGAGTGCTGACCTGGAAATGGTTAGATGAGGCAGTCACTTTGACAAATCTAAGAAAGTTGAATTAGTGAAGGAAATGGAAGTATTTGGATTATCAGCTTAATGTCACAGAGGCCTGAGTTTAAATCCCTGTGTTACCATTTGCATCCCAGAAGCAGTTTCTTTCTCTGTGAGGCAGGGGTAGCAATACCTCACAGGGTCTTCTGAAGATGGCATGATGCTATGTGTAGTGACATAGCAGACATCTGGCAGACAGTGGATTACTTCTTATTACTTCATAGCTGTCATTTCTGCTGGGGGGACCTGGTGGCTGTATCATTGCAGATTTCTGCTCTTCATCTAGCAGTGAGTGGTATGACCATACCCACCCAACCAGCCCAGTGGCATGTTCCCCTGTTCTCTCCCCACAGGGGCGAGAAGTATGGCTTCATCACCTACAGGTGTTCTGAGCATGCTGCTCTCTCTCTGAGAAACGGCTCTGCCCTGAGGAAACGCAATGAGCCCTCCTTCCAGCTGAGCTACGGAGGGCTCCGCCACTTCTGTTGGCCCAGATACACTGACTATGGTAAGTAAGTACATGAGGCCTTGCTACCTACCACCCAGCAACACACAAAGCATGAGGGGTAACAACTTTGTTGATCTAGCCCAGCCTTTCTTCACATGGTTCCCATACCCCAGCCTCAAATGTGCTGACTGATATGATTTTGCCTGAAAGGTACTGTCTTATTTTCCTTCTGGCCTCTAGTTCATCTTATGCCCTCTCAGCATTGATACCAAAGAGAAGACTAGACCTGTTGGAAGGATGAGTCTTAGATTCCCACTAGTTGACACACTGTGGCTACTATATTTTTGGCCTCCAAGGACCAGCTGCCACCCCACCTCCTTGAGAAGGCACTTTGTGGTGGACACCCCACTCATCAGGACAAACTTTTCCTTTGGTGAACCACCCTGAAACAATACTACCATCATGGCCTTGCATTGGAATGAGTTAGAAAAGAAAGACAAAGAAGTAAAATTTAGGGAAGAATTACTTAGTGGAGTGTGGGGACAGTCTAGTATATACTCCATAGTACAGGAGACCTGCGTGAACTCTAGACCAGGCATTGCCCCAACTGTGTCTCTCATATACAATGAAGGCATTGTAGTTTTGTTGGCTCCCTTTATGTGGTTTACACAACAGAACTAATGGGAGAGAAGCAAGGGAGGTAAGGTTACAGGGTGTCAGCACCAGAGTAGAGTTGTGAGGGGCTCTAGTTCAGACTCATTTCTCTCTGCAAATGGGGCTGCTGAGACCACACTCTCGGAGCCCGTGCGTCCCCTCCCCCATAGGGCTGACTGACCTCAGTTGCTCGCACCTTCTCCTCACTGACTCCTACACACCCCTCCAGATTCCAATTCAGAAGAGGCCCTTCCTATGTCAGTGAAAAACAAGTACGAAGCCATGGATTTTGACAGCTTATTGAAGGAGGCCCAGCAGAGCCTGCATTGATAACAGCCTTAACCTTCGAGGAATACCTCAATACCTCAGACAAGGCCCTTCCAATATGTTTACGTTTTCAAAGAAATTAAGTATATGAAAAAGGAGAGCGAGCGAGCGCGCGAGAGAACACACGTGAGAAAGAGACTTGAACTGCTGTCCCTTTAAAAAAAAAATCAATGTTTACATTGAACAAAGCTGCTTCTGTCTGTGAGTTTCCATGGTGTTGACGTTCCACTGCCACATTAGTGTCCTCGCTTCCGATGGGTTGTCCTGGGTGCCCCTCTAAGTGCTGGGTCGGTCACCCGTCCCCTCTTCCACCCCACTAACTCCCCTTCGTAGACTTGCAGCCGTGTTCACCATAACATTTCTGTCTGTAGTGTGTGATGATGAAATCGTTACTTGTGAATAGAATCAGGATTATAAATCATTTTTAATTGAAGAAAAAAGTATATCCTTAAAATAATGTATTTATGGCTCAGATGTCTGTGCCTGGGATTATTGTATTGCTTCCTTGATTTCTTAACTATGCACTGTCGTGAGGTGTTTGCCACTGAGCTGCTCTGCTCCACTCGCCAGACTGCCCTGGAGATGGAGGCTGGTCCCCAGGGCAGGCATGGCTGACAGCCACACTTGGGAGCCATGGAGAGAGGTTTCCCAGCTGGTTCCACTCAACAGACCCATGCCGAGCTCTGCCCTTCCTCTTACGGAGCAAGTTCAAGTCAAATTATCATCAGAGTTGACCTCCTGTGTCCAACTCACTTGTACAGAGTGTGTTTTTTTGCAGACTGTGGGGTACCTTGGAAGGATGGCAGGGTGAGCTGTGTTGCTCTGGTTTTTCGGGTTTGGAAGGTGGTGTACCCAAAGGGGAAATGATTTGCCTGAGGTCCCACAGCAAAGGATAGAGAACAGCACTGACCCAGGCCCAATCTTCTCATGCCTGATGCTTCTGCCATTTTTAGGCAAAGATGCAAAGTTTGGGGGTTAAGGCAACAGCTGACCCTAGAGTAGTGTGTGCCCTGGGCTCAGCTCGGCTTTGATCTTGATTGGTGCTTTGATTCTCCTGAGCCTATGGGTGTGCCACCAAAGCTTGCATGGCACACCTGGCAGGGGTACAGTCTGAGAGCAACTGACCTTTTTGAACCTGCCACCCATCTGTTATCTTCTCCTTTCCTCATCTGTAAAACTAGGGAAAGAGTGACCCACAGGGGAAGCCAGGATATGAGGGTTGGGGATGGAAAGCTAACTCCAGGCTCCCTTCTAATTTGGAAGGTATCCTAACTGGGCTTGACATTCAGCTACATGTTTGTGAATGATGTCTTACATGTCCAGGCTAGGTGATCTGCAGGTACCTGTAGAGAGTGTGAAAGAGAGTCCGGTGGGATGTGAGGGCCTCGTGGATTCTGCCTCACACAGGGAAGCTCCTTCCTTTCTCCCTCAGATGCCAGAGGTCCTTGGGAAGATTTTGAATTAAAAGGGGAAAAGGTCCTACTGCTTGAAAAAAGTTTGAAAGTAATTCACTCATTAAATCAAACAAGCTCATTTAATCTGTTGCAAATGCAGGCCTGATCCTTTAAAGAATTATTGCAGCTTCTTGAAAAAAAATAAAAAATCAGTACCTCATGGTGAGCTAGACTGATGATCTTGTCTTGGATGATGAACATACTCAATGTAGAAAGCCTTAGGAGGATTAGGGAATTTTGATTTTGTATGTGAAATCCCCTGACCACTCTGAGCCTCAGTTTTCTTTAAGGAGCCAGTAAGCAGCTTGATTTCTAAGGTCCCTGCCTTTCAGCTTTAAGAGTGTTAGCTGCTGATTCTTAGGTGGCATCTAGCTCAGGATGCAGACACATGTCCTCTGTGCCATTTCTTCCACGTCTTGGCCAGTGACAGACATCACAGATCAAACCATTCATCTTTCTTGAGTCTCAAGGCAGCAGCCATTATTTAGGATCAGAGTTTAACCTGTTCAGCTTCTAAGTCTTGAAAAGGTTTTCCATGCACAAAACCATATTCTCGCTGGGTTTTGTCAGTCCACAAGTCTGACTCATCCATGCCAGCCATGTCCTGATCTATGAGAAAAAGCTCCCTCAGTTCCATTCTTTGCACAAGAGTCCCAGGACTGCTGTCATATACTTCTGTGGTGAGAATGGAAGAGTGAGGGAGAAGCAGCAGACACGGGCATATATGGGGAAAGCAGGACATGGAAGGATAGACCAAAAAGGAACTAGAGACATAAGCATTCTCCCCTTATTCACTGTTAATAGAATGATGTAGAAAAGAATGCAAATCTTTCTGCTTTCTCTCAATCCTAATTTGAAATCCAGAGAAAGCTGAGATTAAACTCCATAGAAACCTATAAGAAAAGGAAAGGCCAAACTCTTCCCTCCCTTCTGGATCAACTAAAGTTTCCTTCTAAATTCAGAATAACACAGGGCACTCGAAGTTACTTAGGTATTGGCCCTTGCACAGAACAGAAGACCCGACTGTGGCATTGGGGCACGATGGATTCAGTGTCCTGTCTGGGGCCTCTGAGGGGAAAGGATACCACCAAGGTCATCCCATAGTTTCTTTTTGCCATTCCATCCATAAAAGGTTATGAGTTCTCAAATTGACCTATCCCGCAGACAGCCTCTATTTGGAAGACTCATTCGGTGCTGTGTGTTATTTAGCAAGGGGACTCCATGGTCTCCCAGGAAAATCAGGCAACCTTGGTCTCTTTCCCACCAAAATTGAAGGGCAACCCCGAGGGAGCAGCTAGCTGCCTTTGGCAACCATCTCATTGTAGCTCTGTCCTAGAACTTGCTCTCGATGATGTTTACATGTGACTGCCATCAAAGCTTACTGTAGACTGTGTCTGTCGATAGCCGCCCATGCCGGGCAGGTCGTACTGTCCATCTCTGTGCCGTGCTGGTGTTTTCCAAAACCGTCTAAGCCAACCGCCAAGTGGAATTCTTCCATCTCCTTCCTCAGTCAATACAAGGCTGAATCAGAATCCTCACTCTTGGGGGCTCTGGTTACCGAAGGAAAATGCATCAAAGAGGTAAAGAACATGAGTGGATGGAGTGTAGCTAAGGCCCTCTACACCCTTTACCCTGCCACATCTTGCACCCTTCAGCCAAAAAAGCCACTTCTTTCCAGTCTGACTCACTTTGAAATCTTGCAGCATCGTGTATCATAGGGCTCAGGAGACATAGAAGGCTCTGGGACGGAGAATGTTCTACGTTGCAAAGGCTTAGGACTCAAGTCTTGATGGGAAGAAAAGCCTTGCCTTGTCTCAAGCCTACGCTTTCTCATTTTTGAGAGCGATTTCTCCTGGGCCTATGTAATGTACATGTTGAGAGAATTGTGCAGATGCTGGGTGGAGGGTCCCAGGAGGGGCATTAGTAGTCAAGTGTGTGGCCTCGTCCAGGCCTGGGCCCAGCTGCAATCTCAGCTGAACCTGTAGCCTGAGAAGTGGGCCATTCCGACTGTGATGCAGAATCAACCCCAGACGACTTGCTGATCTGATTTACTGTACTTAGAATTGCAGTATTTGCCTTCATATCTGAGATTTAGCACCTGCCCTCACTTTGAGGAAACCCATCCCAGCATCAGTTATGACCAAAGAAAGGAATTGATGTGCAGGAGCAAATGCGGTAAATCTGAGTAATGCATGTGCTTAATGCACTCAGCTGCTGACCTAAAGGTTGGAGCTTTGAGTTCAGCCAGAGGCAGCTCAGAAGAAAAGCCCGACAATCTACTTCCAGAAATATAGCCATTGAAAACCCTGTGGAGTACAGTTCTACCTGACATCCATGGGGTCACCATTATTTGCAGTTGATTGAAGTTCAACTGGTCTTTTGATGGTTTCTTGAAAAGTGACCTCTTGGACCCTTCCCACCCTGGGCAGGGGGAACAGATTAGTACTTAATGTGCAATATGTTAAAACAGGTTCCCAAATCTCCAAGGTATTTGCACATATGTGGGCTCCAGGGCAGACAGGGTAGGAGTAGGAAAAGCTTAAAGCTTGGGAGGTGGGAGATCTATGTGCACAGAAATGCACTCAGCCCAACAGCCAGTGGGTAAGGGAGCCTCCATGGGACACCCGGGAAGTAGATAGAGGCAAACTTTACATTGAACTAATGAAAACGCTTTGAAAATGCATACCACCTCAGCCTGGCTCCGTGTCCCTACCCTAACAGATATGGGTCTCCTAGGGATCAGGACAGTGTGCCAGGCAAGAGGCTGTTGTGAGGGAATAGGAGTCTCCAAGACGGCAGCAGCAGGAAAGCTGATCCTGAAGCCCCCAGGTGATCTCTTTGCTGAGAACTCTAAACACGTTTTAGATTCTGGTATGCACTTTTATTAAAATAAAGAGCAACCCAGCCAACTGGATTGTATTTGTAGGGCAAATTGTTTAACTCTAAGCCATTTCAGAGTGAGAAACCCTGTTGCAAAGGGTCTTATTTCTTATAAGTTGTGTGACCTTGGGCCTCTGTTTCCTCATCTAACAAATTTGGAGATAGCTAACGTCCCTTCCACCTCTGATGGGCATCCTGGGGCTTCAGGAAGCCATCACTAGCCTGTTAAGCCCATTTCACACTCCAGTTGGGCCCATCTCTTGTTTGGAGTGAGGTCTACAAGGAAACAAATTGCAGCCGCTTCCAACGCACATGCTTTTGGCCAAGTTACCTTCTAGGTGAGGGGCCATCTCCCCAGAGCGATCTAAGCCATAGTCTTCAGTAAGGATGGTGAGGGTTCTACCCCAGCGCAGCTCGGTGGCGATGTGAATCTCATGTTAGCCTTGTCACCATCCTTCCCGAACAGCTTTTAATGTGAATGTTGTGACCACTTGGCTGTATCTCTCTTGCTCTCAGACAAGACTAGCAATACACTTGTTGTTTGTTTGGTTGTGTGTTTTTTTGGTTGTTTTTTTTTAAAAAAAAAAAAAACAGCTTAACTTAGGAACTTTTCACACATTTCTTTCAAATGACTGTAACACATATGGGGCAACAGGAGGCATGGATCACACTGCATATGTTTAGGGGAAGTTTTGGGGTTTTGTTTCCTTAATGGTATAGAGCAGTGAGGGAGGCTTCGGGATTGGAGGAGGCTTTGGATTTTTTATTTCATCTGGTTGCCTTGCTCACCCAGAAGCAGCACAGATTCCAGCTGCCCAAATTTGGGGCTTGGACAATATGTTATTTATAGGTGGTCAGACCCTGATCTGTGCAACCATCCTCAAAGAGATGTTTATGTAGCTAACACCGCCTCTGTGCTGTACTTCTTGCCAAAGGATCCTTCAAGGAAGCCTAAAAAAAGTCTCCTGCTTTCACTTTTCCAGCCTTGTTCATTGGTTTCTTGTGAAGGGGATTGGTCAGTTCCCACCTCAGCACTTTGCCTTATCAACATCTAGACGCCATCTAGTGGCCAAAGATTGTATCTACCAGCTACCCAGATGGAAGGCAAATTAAATCCTTTCTGCCATCTTGCTGTCTAACACAATCTATGGGAATGAAGTGTAATGGCCCAAGTGGAGCTGTCCGTGTGTTCAGAGCCCAGTGTAACACACTAGGGACAAAAGACACCAGAAGCAACCACTTAGACTCTCACGCAGACTGAGAAATGTGCTAGCTATCCTGTGGGCAGACAGGGACCCTTGTGTCCAGGTGCCCGGAGGGGTTTACTATAACTGCAATACTGGTGGCCCTGCTGCTGCCCCTTTTTAGTGAACCTCTGCTTGGTGGCCAGCACTTTACCCTCGGGACAAGCCAAAAGAGTAGGTGTGAGAATTCTGTGGGGGGCCTTTGATGTGGTCCACTGAATAGCCAAACGAGATTTTTTGTTTGTTTGTTTTTGTCTTTTGTATTTAAAAATAATCTTGTCAAATGTTTTTGTGTTAGGAATAAAAAGTCATAAACTACCCCCAACTTTGTTTCTTGAGGGATGTTGTGATTCCAAGGAAACAAGTTGGAAATCTCAAGGGGAGCAGCGGCCAGGGTTGCAGGTGGAGCCGGGAAGAGGATCCTTTGAATTTCCAGATGATTTCTGGGAAAGATGACCATCCAGAAGTCCAGCTCAGTGCAATCTGCTTTGGAAAGTCATGCCCACCCCACCCCACCTCCTTGTGTCAGGGTGTTGGCATTGGCTTTGAGCATCTGCTTCTCCCAGGGGCAACTGCCACTATTGAAACCCACACAAGATCCCTCTCCCCACCCCCAGGTTTCTAGAGAGACAGTGTCTGTAGCTAGCCTTAATAGTCTGGGCAAGGTGGTCCCTTCCAGCATTTCCAAGACTTGGACTCAAATGCTTTTCTCTTAGTGTGACCATACAGCCTAGAGAATTCTGAGCAATAGGGAGCCAGGGCTTCCCCCGGCTCTGCGACAGGGTCAAACCAGGGAATGGCTAAACTTGTGAGGTTTTGGCATCCCCAGGGGTACTACTGTAGGGGGCATTATTTATTGGGAAGCTTGACAAGGTAACTACAGCCTGGGGTGCGTGAATGTGAGCCTGTTTGTGTGTGTGGGCGTGTGTGTACGTGTGTGTATATATGTGTGTGTGCACGTGTGTGGAATCCATTGATGCATTTCTTGAGAAAGGTGCAAGAATTTCACCTACACAGAGGGACACATCTGCTTTGTTATTTATAATAGAAAGCTAAATTTTAATTTTTTAAAGGACACTGCTAATGATTGAGAATCGAGTTTTTAGTTTTGCTATTTTTTTTAATTGGTAGAGGATTTTTATATATTTTTTTCCATTTTGTTGGGTTGTGTCCTTATTTATATAAATACTTTATCTGTAAGAGGCAAAGAAGAACCCCTTCTTTGCTTTTAATTATTGTGGTTGTCATTGTCCCTATTTTATTTCTGGTGTGATTTATCTGTCTACCTTCTAAATGAGAAAATGTTTTCCTGTATTTGTACATTGTCAGATTCTATAGTTTCATAGATAATTTAACCAAATTGCTCTATGTATTATTATTATTCCGTGAGTATAAAGTTCTATTTTAACGTCTGTAAATACTTCAGAACTGGCTTCTTTTCTCAGACTCCCACTGGGGAGTTATTGTTTACATCACAAAAACTGTAGAATCTCTATGCTCATGTACTGTAAATAGTGAAGTGATCTGCTTATAAATAAACTTAACAAATACACTATGGAGATTAAAAAGGAAATACCACCCACAAGCCTGCCCATGTGTGTCTGTTTTTTGTTTTAGCCCAATGCATCTACTGTTATTGGGACAACACTGGCCACTGAAGGGGGAGGAGGTTCCAGCCAAGGGTCGCTTTCACCTCGCCAATAATTTATTTGCTTTTAACACACTTTGTTCCCTTGACAGCATGTTCGGGTGTTCATGAAGGCCTTGTAGGAGTGCCCAGATCGTGTAAATGATTAATGTGCTCAGCTGTTAACTGGAAGGTTAGCAATGTGAGTTCACTGACAGATAGCTCAGGAAAAAGGCCTGGTGATCTGACTCTGAAATTTAGTCATTTAAATTGCTACAAAGCACAGAGGTACTGTGACTCTTGTGGGATAGCCATGGCCATCCAGTAGGAGGGAGACTTGTCGTTTTTATTGTGTGAGTAGAGGTAGGGGGTAAATATATGGAGAATCAAGTTTGGGAGGAGACAGTGAATAGGGTGGAATGGATCATTAATCTAGGCATGGATGTCCTTTATACGAACTGTGTGCTCCCAATTCCTGAGTCCCTGTGAAGGCTGGAACCGTGTGAACCCTGGTGGAGTCCAAAGAGTTCTACATTTTCAAGTCAAGTGGGCTCAGCTCTCAAGAGGCAGAAAAGAACAAAGGGAGAGACAGCAACTTGAAAGTTCTTATAAAAGAACAAATATGTCTTGGAGAAAGTGCAACCAGAATGCTCTTTGGAGTCAAGGATAGTGAAATATGACCTTACATATATTGGGCATGTTAGAAGGGGCTAGTCCTTGCAAAAAAACATCATGTTTGGAAGGGTGGAGGGTCAGTGAAACAGAGGAAGACCCTCGACAAGATGGATTGACACAGTTACTGTAACCGTGGGCTCAGAGATGATGAGGATGGCACAGGATAGGACAAGGTTCAGATTCATTGTTCGTAAGGTCACCATGAATCATTAAACTCAACAGCACCTAACACCAACAACGTGTAAAGTTATGAGTTCTGGTGGTACAGTAAGTTAAGTGTTTGACTGCTAACTAAAAAGTCAAAAGTTCAAACCCACTAGCTTCTTTAAAGTAAAAAAACTGAAGTATTCTCTTCCTGTTAAGTTTTTTGTTTGTTTTATTTTGCTTTGTTGTTACGTGTACCCTCGAATCAGATCTGACTGGCACAGGAGGAGATTGCTTCCCCTTCTCCCATGGAGGAGCTAGTGGATTTGAACCATGGGTCTTCAGGATTGAAGTGCAGCTTCTTGCCATTAGGCCACCAGAGCTCCCTCTGCTAAGTTTTAAATCTTTGGGAAGCCAGGGCTGCCATGAATCAAAACCTACTCAAGAACAGTAGGTTTGGGGAGGTTTGTAAAGATGTGTCACTTTGTGAACAAGGACTCCCTTGGTTTGCTATATCAACATTTTTATGCAAGCGTAGTAAATAAATGTGCTAGAAGAATTATTTTGACATGTCATTTCAAGCAAAAACGTTCACCGATTTATAATTATAAAACTGTTTCTCGCCTGGGGATATTAGAGCAATTTTTAATTGTGCCCAACATTTGAGTGAACTTGAAATATTTCCTTTACTTGTATATTCCAACCAGAGCAAGAAGGAAGTGGTATCTTCAAAGACTTAGTCTTGTACACATGTGTGGTTTCAAAGCCTTTTGTGTTTAGCCTTTATTTTACTCTAATGCTATTTTGTATGTGTCTGCTTTAACTTATTTTAAGTGCAAAAATACCCATGGGCCCCAAAAGGAAACACTGTTGAAGAAGATTATATAGTAGGAAGAACAGGTACAATAAATTATTGAATTTATTATTATTGTTAGATGCCCTCTGGCCAGGTCCAATTCATAGCACTCCTCATACAGCATAATCCATATTGAAAACTATATTTGTTAATATTATTTTAGGATTTATGTACTATTTGGTATCTAGTAGGTTATGTTGGAGGCTTAAGAATACTCAAAAATTTTACCATATAAATTCATGCTAAGTATATGTTCACTTTCTACCTATCATGTATTGGATCTGTTCTTCAGAATGGTTTTCCCAATCCATTGCCCTTAACTTTTGCCACATGGCTGGAAACATGCAAATAGGGCATGTTAATCTATCTGCAAGGTGATTGGCCTGTTTGTCCATTCCATCAGATTTAAATTAAGCATGTTTGGCAGCAACACTTAGGAATCTCACTACCAGCAAGGAGGAAGAAACGGAAAATGTAGCCCATGTCCTTCAGGCTCAGAGAGCCCAGCACCAGTCAGACCGGGGACTGTCTCCAGGAGAGAACCAAGAGCTGCAGCAGAGAGCCAGAGACATGGAGACCCTGCCTGCCCTGTACCACCCCACACTCACTGCTGTGCTTAAGCTCGTGGTCACAGCCACCGTGGCAGTCTTGTCCCAATGAGGCGCTTCCTCTTCCAGCGAAGCTTCGTCTCACATACTCTGGGCATGCTGCTTAGGAGGGAATATTCTTTGGAAAAGGGCATCATACTTGGAAAGTGGAGGGTCAGTGAAAGAGAGGAAGAGTCTCAATGAAATGAATAAACAGTGACTGTAGCAATGGACTCAAGTGTTTCAGAGATGGTGAGAATGGCACAGCATAGGACAGGATTCCGATTTTGTTGTTCATAGGGTCTCTATGGAGTGTTCTCAACCTAACAACAACTGCTTTACCAAGTGTGCTTTTCTCCAGGATCTGACAATCTGAGGAAACAGTGCTATCAAATGATTGTCTGCTCAGAAAATGGAAGGTGATTACATGCTGTCAGCCAGACGACCGAGCAGCATAGCCTGGCCAAGTTGATCCATGACATTACCCACCGTGCTATCATTTGATAAATAGAGTTGGCAGTTTACTACTGTGAGGTCAGAGCATGCACAGGATCCAGTATCTTTATAGTCATTTAGTAATCTTTAGTTGTGACCCCATCCTGTGCAATCAGGTACTAATCATTGGGCTGTGAGGGGCACAGCAAGGACTAAAGCCAACAGTTGAAGAAGCCAGAGCAGCAGAGGGCAGGCTCAGGCCAGCAACCGATGCTGGTAGCTGGGGACATGCATTTCTCTTTACCTTGCTCGTGACCACCACACATGATGTGATAAAGGGTCATGTTTGTGCTGGAAAGTCCGTCTCAAGAGGGCTGAAGATCTAGCTTAGGGTCCTAGATCCAGTCCCCTGTGGACATCACGGACTGAATGTGGGCAGGGCTCCTGCGTGAGCAGCTGCTGTGAAGTCTCTGGGACGTGCACTGTGCGCTGCACTCTGACCTTGAGCATTGGCTTCTATTGGGAGCCAGGGAGCTGCGGTTTTTTTGAACTTCACCCCACCCTGTCATTCTTATGCTCTCCAGTTTCCTCATTTATTTTAAAAGGGAGGTGAAAGCAGATCAGTGGTTTACGAACAGTTTGGGGAAGCCTTGTGGTTCTGTCTCATTAAGGCAACTTCTTTAATAATTGGCTTCTGCGTCACATTCTGTTTCAGAGCAAATGATGTCCACTGATGAAAGAACAGGGAACAGAGGAACGGTTATATCCTGTCACAAGGAAGCAAATAGATAAATCAGGACATAGGACATTCTGCAGGACAATTAATCCTGCCTGTTTGTGCAAAGAAATGAAAAAAGGGACGACCGTAGAGATCAAAGGAGACTTGTGGAAGAAACCTAACTAAATATGTGAAACTAATTTGAATTGTAGTCAAGCAAACCAACTAGTAAAGAAGTTATTGGGACAGTGTGAAATTTGCTGATTGACTGTCATCACTAGTTGCAAACACTATAACCGGAAGCCTGGGTATAAATTAAAAAGTACCCTGGGTATTGGAACAATGTAACAGAGAGAAGGACATTGTGATTCATATCAAGGAGTCTGACAGGAAGTGCTGGCATTGCTCTGTGGGGAGAAACTTAAGTAGTTACACAACCCATGAAAACGAGCACATCTTCTACTTCTGCCTGGGCTAACTGGCCCTCCTTCTGCTCAAATCTGGCTACAGCATGCACTATGCCCCTAACCCAGTGATCCCTCAAAAAACAAGGACTGTAGCCTAAATTCCAAATCCCAGACACCACAATCTTCAGCCTTGCGAAAGGAACGTCTCCATCTTTGAAATTATATTGTGCTGTTTTGCACCAGGCCACTTCTACACACTAGTTTGTTGGAGTTATACAATATTTTGCAAAAGAGAGAAAAAAAAATGTCCTTGGGACCAAACCTGTGGTGGAGAAGGGAAGAAAAATGAAAGGAAGGGAGGGAGTATGGGTGGGCAGAGGGAATAATGAGCTGCACTGCAAAACCAGGGGGGCTGTGCTGGTAAACCCCACAAGGGCTTCTGAAGCGAAAATGCTCCTTCGGAGTTGTCCACCATTGGGCCAAAAAGGACAGGCCTTTACACCTGGCATGGCTCAGCTCCTGGGTGTGGGCCACCCTGGGAAAGGGCATGACCTTGGCCAAAGCAGCTCCCTCGTGGAAACAATGCCTAAAGGGGCTTGTCTCAGTGCTGTCTGCCAGCAGCTCTCACAGCCACAAGACCCACAGACTTCATGAAGGGAGGCTGGGCAGCTCCATCCACCATGAGAATCACTGTTCATTTGTCACGTGACAGTGGTTTGTGTTTGTGAGAAAATACTCAGGTATTGTCATGTAATGTCATGGAGGAGTGAAATGACATAATGTCTGGAATTGGCTTTAAAGCACTTCAGCTGAGACAATGAAATGGATATGAAACAGATGAAATGCAAGCAACAAATCTTTAATCTAGGCGATGGGTATGTGAGGACTCATTGTACAATACTCTTAAGAATGCTTGAGGATTTTAATAATAAAACATTAAGTTGAAGTATAGCAACAAAAATTACTCCCCACAGCAGGTGTGGACTTTAGCATTAGATTAGAGCATTAATGAAATGTTTACTTGTCATCTAAGGAAACTAGAATATTTGCTTTAGCTCAGTACGTTTTCATTGCTAAAGATGTTTTAAAACTACTACATGATGTAAGCCAACTTCTCTTTGCACTTTGAAAGTCTAGGTCTCTTTGTCTTCTAAAGAAGATGGGTCTTTTTCCACTGGTGTGGGTAATCTCTTCCCCAGAAGGGAGATGTCCTGGCTGCCAGATTCCTGTTGCTGCTACTGGATACAGCAGGACTTGGATCCAGAGGCGCCCCCCGCTGGGCCGGGGTTCCCCGCAGGCTGGTTTCCAGGGGCTCCTGCAACAGGAACAGAAAGGAGAATACAGTAGGTGAGAAGAGTAGGTGGGCTTCCTCTCAGAGCTGGTTTGGAGAAGGAGCTGCAAACTCAAGTCTTATTTATCAGAGGCCAGCAGATAACCATCTGTGCAGAAGGAAGCCAGTTGCAAGGAGAATCAGGAAAACAAAAACTCCAGAGAAGTAACAGCTCAAGAATGTTGATAAATGATATCAGCACTTGGCCCCAGTATCTAAATAAAAGACAACAGGGAGCCCCGATGGAGAGATGGAGAGTGTGATAAACTGCAGAATCTTCTCTCAGCTATGTGTGTCATAGAGAGATGCAGGACCGGTATGACCAGGTCTTAATCTTTTACAAAGAAAAGCTGCAAGTCCATGTTTTAAAATATTAATTTCCTCAATTTTAAAATGAAGACAACAAAGTCACATTTTTGTTTTAAAATCTTTCTGTCATTGCTGTCGCATCAGAACAGACTCATCGCTGCTCCTGGAGTGGGTTTTCAGAGACTGTAAACACATGGGAGGAGATTGTTCATTCTTCTCCTGTGGACCTCACTCGTGGCAAGTTTGCACAGATCTGCTAGTAGTCCAAAAGGTCATGTGTGCAAATTAGGAAAAAGACACTCTCTCAAGACATTTTAATACCATGGTGTGGAAAGTTAAGTTATCCAAATCTGCCATGATTAATGTCTAGAGCACCTCCTGGGATTCTAGAAAGCATGACTTCAGAATTTTAAGTAGTGGCTCCCTGTTTGCAGCCTCCGGTTTAGAATCACCACACCCTACTCAGAACAGAGCTGGAGACTATGCCTTGGAGAGGGACACCGTGCTTGGTGGGAGGGAGGTTTGGCAGAAGAGAGGAAGACCCACAACCAGATGGCTTGACATAGTGACTGCTCCAGTGGGCGCGAGTGTGTCAGCAATCGTGAGGATGGCACAGGCTAGGACAGAGTTCAGATCTGTTGTTCTTAGGGTCACTATGGGTTGTACTCAACTTGACAGTACCATGCTTTAATAATATTTTTAAACGGAGAAGCGTCCTTTTTTAGTCCAGAACGGCAATTTTAATGAATTTTATCAAGTTTAAATCCTTACCAAATTAAAACCACTGTTGTGGTTTGCTTCTCCACCCTACAATTTATAACTGAATAATAATAGACAACATTAGTAATAATAAGACCTTCTGACCTTGTATCAAAGATGACTTTTTCAATGAACTATTTTTGTTGTTGTGTATGGTAGAGTGTGACCCAGTTAACTGCATGGAAGGAAATCTCCCACGGAGCAGCTATTGGCCTTGAACCTTGTGCCTTTGGCCACAGCTTCTTACCTCTAGACCACCAGAGCTCCCTGGTATACAGGCATCACAAGGGCCAGGAACATACCCTAAATGAGAGCCAGGATACCATCTAGTGTTCCCTTAACAGCCTTGAACTCTACAGAGACTGGGAAAAGAACAAACAAATCTGTCTTGGAGAAAGTGCAACCAGGGTGTTCCTTGGCAAGGACTATACTCCTTTGGTTTCAGAACTGGAACCTGTCCTGTACTGGAAGAGGCAATCTACAAGTTCCTGCTGAGAGGCCCAGAGCATCCCTCAGCCTCTGTCAAGGGAACCAGGCTCTACCGTTACTACTCATGCCACTTGACCATGACTTTTCATCCTTGTGAGCTTCAGTGCTCTCATCTGTAGAATGGGCCTATAATAGGTGATCAGAAGAACAGGATGAGATGCGAGGCTCTGCAGCCATGCCGAGCCCCCCTCACCTACCCCACCTCCTCCCCTCCATTAACCTTGCTTGGCTGCCTGATGTTTCTGCTTCTCCTCCTCCAGCACCTTCATCTTTTCCTCGTGTTCATCAGCAAGTGCCTTCCACTCTTTGCGGTTGTTAGTGATCCCATCCAGCATGGGAGTGATCTCCTCGTGGAAACGGGAGAATTCCTGAAAGACACAGTTCAGGGTAGTTGAAAGACAGCCATGCTGTCCAGTCTCCAGGGACTGCCCAGTGTTGGGACATACAGCCTTTCCCACCGACCAGGGTGCAAGCTGTAGGACCTCCAGTCAATAGACTCTTATTCCCACCCTGCTTTAAACCTTCCTATGGCACCCATTGTCTTATGCATGAAATTCAAATCTCTTAATACTATTTTCAAAGCCCTGCATGACCCAGTTTCCTTTTGCCATTCAAATGTCGGGGGCCTCCAGTCACTCCAATTCCTTCTCCATTTTCCTTCTGCAGCTGCACATTTTTCTAGGACATTCATTCCCTTTCTTTGTCCTTTAGGCCTCAGTTTGATCGTCATCTCTCCAGGAAGCTTTTGCTGACCTCTGTTAGAAGACCCAACTCAAATCTCATTGTTTTGCAGAGAATCCCTTTGCCTGTCCCCCAGAGACTGTGAGAAGGGGGTTCAGAAAACCTGTTCTGGGTGGCCCTGGCCTAGCATGGCATCTAGTCACAGAGACATTCAGCACATATTTGATGAATGAAACTAAACACTGTAAAGGTGATTCTTAAGGTCTCTTCCAATGCTAAGGAGCTCTGGTGGCACAACTGTTAAGCATTTGGCTGCTAACCAAAAGGTTGATGGTTTGAACTCACCCAGCACCTTTCTGGACGAAAGGCCTGTTAGTCTGGTTCCATAAAGGTTCCATTCAGGGAAGTCCTATGAGCAGCCCCACTCTGTCACAAAGAGTTGCTGTCAATTGGAATCAACACTGTGGCAGTCAACAACTTCAAACTCAAAAGATAATGTCTCCCAGGAGCACAGAACATTAGGAAACACTTTCTTTCCTTTGATCCTTAAAAACTAGGAGGCTAAAGTTTGACTGGCATTGCCCGCGTGGCTGGAATCAATGGAGGAGTGTGCAGGAACCTTGCCCCTGGCGAATCGTGCATGACTGTAGTGGTGCCTTTACGATGGGCACCATAGGTGGTGGCATCTTTCAAGCAATCAGAGGTTTTCATAATTCTCCGGTGGGTGTCAGCCACACACTACGAGGGATTTGACAGCAATTAAAACCAGGGCTGCACAGTTAGGAGAAAGCTTTGCTGTTTGGGGAGGTCTGTTTTCCATGATTGACTGCAGGATGGTTCAGATCACAAGGGAAGAAGATCCCTGGAACTCCATCCAAGTGGTGCCTTAACAGGAGCCATACTGGCCGCAAGAAATGGACTGGAGGCTATGGTCAGGTCAGCTGCAATGGGTGCGTGGCATTCTTCCAGCTTTAATGGAAGGAGCTGGTATCTTTTTTTAAAAAACAATTGGATTTCCATTCATTCATTGTTGCACTTTTTTCTCCCCTCCCAACCCTCCGCCCAGTACACTACCCTCTTGTAAAAGTAAAAGAAAAATTCTTTCATTGTTTTACAAACCCTCCCCCGGGTCCACTCCACTAGGTAGCCTTCACTCTAGACTCCCGTCATGTCAAAAATACCTAATCACATATCTCTTTTAAATAGTTTTCTCCCTCATCTGTTTCAATGCAGTGTACATTACTGAACCCATCTTTCTCAGTCTCCCCCCCAACCCCGGTGGCAGTCCTGTTTTACAATAGTGACACCATGCAGTATTTGTCCTTTTGTGACTGAGATACTTCCAGGGTCACCCATTTTGAATAATATTGCATGAGTTCCTTGTTTTTCAATGCAGCATAGTATTCCATTGTGTGAATATACCACAGCTTCTGTATCCATTCATTTGTTGATGGGCACTTGGGTTGTTTTCAACTCCTTGCTATTGTGAACAAAGCTGCAATAAAGATGGGTGTGCAAGGAGCTGGTATCTTACTGACAAGAATTGCTTCTGCACAGTTTCTCAATGGTCCTTAGTTTGCTGAAGATCCCTCCCAATTGTCTTCAACCCAGTTACCTTCCTCACCTTTTGGAGACTATCGTCAGTATCAATAGGATTAACACTCATGTCCTGGGAGTTAACAAACAAGCTGTATGTAGTTCAGGAATGATTTTGGAAGGCCAAGTTGCAGTCTATTTTTAAAATCATAGATGGGACAACTCTGGCCAAATAGGCTGTGGGAAGACATTTAGTACTTTCTTTTTTTCCCATTTAAAGGAACACAAGGAGATATTAAAAGAGAATACATTTATACACAATGGGTTGGATTTATGATCAGAAGAAATGTCTAATATCTTAAAAATATGACAACTGCTTAGAAGATAAAGGACAGCTTAGCTGTTTTTAAGGTGAAAAAAACCCCCCCCCACACACAAAACCCCTATGAAGTTCAAAAATGAGAGTCCTTGCTCCTACACTTTCAAAGGGGGAAATCTAGATTGAAACTAATGGAGTAGATTTTCTCAGTGTATTTTATTAGGTGAGGTGCCATTGAATACAACCCAATATCAACATATTGAAATATACCCAGTGTTAACAAATTGAAATATAATCTAATGTCAACAAGCTGAAATACAACCCAATGTCAACAAATTGAAAGCTTGCTCTGTCCTATACCATCCTCAAGCTCTCTGCTTTGTTGAAGCCCATTGCAGTCACTGAGCCTAGCTATCTCCTTAAGGGTCTTCCTCTTTCTCTGACCCATCCACTTTCCCAGCATGGAGTCTTGTTTTCAAGGACTAGCCGATTCGGACAACATTCTCCAAGTTTGTAAGATGAAAATTCACCATCCTTGCCTCGAAGGAGCACTCTAGTTGCACTTCCTCCAACACAGATTTGTTTGTTCTTTTGCCAGTTCATGAGATATTCAATATTCCTCATCTACATCTCTGTTTAAAGTCTTTGGTCTTCTTCAGTAAGTGCTTTAAGCCTTCAGTTTCTACAAGCAAAGTTGTATCATCTGCATAATACAGGATGTTGGTAAGACTTCCTCCAATCTCAATGCCTCCTTCTTCACAGAGTCTAGCTTTTTAAGTTATTTGCTCAGCATACAGATTGACTGGGTAAGGAGAAAGGATGTATATTACCCTGACATATCTCCATGTTCTGTTCACACAAGGGCTTCTTGGTCTATGTATATAGATTTTGCATGAGCACAATTTAGTGTTCTGGAATTCTCACTCTTTTCCAGTTATCCACAATTTATTATGATACACAGAGTCACATAGTTTTTTGTATCTAATAAAACACAAGTAAATAGCTTTCTGGTATTCTCTGGTTTTAGCAAAGATCCATCTGACAAAGACTCATTCCATGGACTCTTCTGAATTAAATTTTCATTTCTACCAGTTCTCTGTCAATGTACCGTTCCAGTTATTTACTTGCATATGATATTACTGATATTTTTTGGCAATGTGTACACTATTGGATCACTTTTAATTTTTTGGGATGGGAAAAAATATGGATCCTTTTAGTCAATTGGGCAAATCTCTTCCAAATTTCTTGGCATAGAGTTGTGAGCAAGTCTAGGGCTAAATCAGTTTCCTGAAGCACCCCAAGTGATATCCATTCCTTAGGCTTATTTTTTTGTCAATGCCTTCAGTGCAACTTGAACTCCTTCCTCCAGTACCACTAGTCCTTGATCATATGGTGGTGGTGGTGGTGGTTGAGTACCATCAAATCAGAATTGACCCATAGTTGACCTTCCGGTGGGTTTTCAGAAACAGTTAGTTGCATGGGAGGAGATTGTCCTAGTAGTTGGTGGATTTGAACTACGTGCCTTCGGGTTTCCAGCTCAGCTTCTTATCTCTAGGCCATCAGAGCTCCCTTGACCATATGGTACTTCCTAAAATAGTTCCGTGTCTATCAGTTCTTTTCGGTAAGATGACTCTGTGTATTCCTTCCATCTTCTGATACTTCCTATATCATTCAAGATTTTGTCCACAGAATCCTTCATATTGTGGGTCAAGATTTGAATTTGTTCTCCAATTATTTCAACCTGAGAAATGCCAAGCATGATCCTATCCTCCCTTTTGGTTTCCTAACACCTGGTCTTTGCTCATTTCCTTATAAAACCTTGAAATCTTCTGTTCAGTTGTCTTACTTCAGCATTTCTTCCCTTTATTTTGGTTTATCCATGTGGAAGAGCAAGTTTCAGAGTCTCTTCCAATATCTGTTTTTGCCTTTTGTATTCTTAAAAAGGGTTTGTAATTATCGGCTCTGCAAGCCATGGTGCTGGTGTCTTGTTGAGCGGGCGCGAGGCCCTTGCTTTGATGGCACTAGGCCTGCTCATTGATCCCGCGCCTCCCATGAAGCTGTAGAGGACATTGGTGTGGACAGTGACATGATCCGAGGGTAATGACTGGCAGACAGAACTGGCTGCAAGCCGAGTGTGCCATGGTCCACCTCACGACCCTCCTCGGCATGTCCTAGCATGGTGGCCACCTACCCCTAGGTGGTTGTACCAGCACAGCATTGTGGTTGCTTTCAACAAGCATGCCAGGGATTGCTGCTTCGTGGAGCAGCTGGCTCCTATGATCCATTGCCCAACACTCATGGGGAGAAGATCATGGCCCTCAACCTGGAGAGGATCCGACACTGGTCTGCCTGCAGTGCTCACCTCATTAAGCCCGTGGGAAAGCTTCTGGGTCTTCTTGGCTTTTCTCCTCTGCATCCCATGATGATCACTAATGTTGAGGGACTGCGGAGGAAACCAGCACTGTGTGCACGGCAGTGGGAGTAACATTGCTAAGGCCCTCTTAAAATACTTATGCAGAGCTCTTAATTTTATTAGATTTGTTGCTGTTGTTGCAGTGTACCGTAGAGTCGGAACCAGCCCATAGCTGACCCTCTGGTGGGTTTTCAGAGGCAGTTAGTGGCACAAGAGGGAGATTGCCCATCCTGCTCCTGCAGAGCGGCTGGTGGCCTGGAACCATGTGCCTTTGGGATTGCAGTGCAGCTTCTTGCCATTAGGCCACCAGAGCTCCCTTATATTAGATTTAAAGGTTGATAAATCATATTTTCTAAGTTAAAAAAAAAGTTATTTTCAATTGCATTGATTGTACAAAATTCTGTCTGGCCTCACTTCTGTCACCAAGGCCATATTTTCCAAGTACTAATCCTTCTTTGTTTCTAAGTTTTGCATTCTGGTCACAAATTCCCATTGTATGTTGCTCTGGCAAGGCTGCCCCTTGCTTTCAACCCTGCGCCTGCCTCATCATCTGACCTTGGTTCTTGGAATTTGAGCTAACAGCTCACCCTCTGACCTGCTGATTCAGGGATTTGCCAGCTTATGATGCTATAAGCCAGTGGAAGCCTGCCACTCACCTGTCAGTTTTGGGATTCATGGACTTTGACGGCTCCATGAGCCAACAGCCTGTCATCTGACCTGTTGCTGGTGGGTTTGTCTGTTCATACAATCATGCAAGTTGGGGGAAGCCTCCAACCTGACACAGGCCTCATGAATTTGGGATTCGTTAGTCTCAAATCCAGGCAGCAGAGCTCTGGTGGCTTAGAGGTAAGGAATTGTGCTGCCAGACAAAGGTACGTGGTTCCAATCCACCCACTTCTCCACAGGAGGAGGATGGACAGTCTTCTCCCATGTGATATGATGCCTCTGAAAATCCACTCGAGAGCCGGCTATGGGCCAGTTCCAACTCAATGGTACAACAACAATAATCAAGTACAGAGGTGTTTTTTCTTATCAAATATAGTACATTTCTACTGAAACACTGCACACTATTCTTATTTTTGGTGTCCCCTCATGTAACATTGTCAAGCCGCTTGGTCCAGCTTGCACAGAGGTCCAGCCAGAATGCATGACGTTCAGAACTGCCTGGGCTTGCGTCTTGGCACTTTCATGACTTGTGTAACAACAAATAGACTGTTATCCTAGCTTTGTTTTGCCTTTAAGTCTGGACAATCATAACTCTGATGACAGGACTGTTTGATAAAGTGTGAAAGCACTTGGCTCTCTCACTTAATCCTATTCTGATGATGGTGTGGGGCAGTCAGCTCAAGACGGTTCCTCAGAGGCCCTGTTAGTCAGCACCCAGGTGGGGTGCACTCACTCGCACTCTGGGGCATCTGCACTTCTCCTTCCACACAGAAGAGGGACAGCTAGCTCAGCGGTCAGAGTCCAGGCTCTAACTAACCCGTGTCCTTCCTGACTCAGGTGGCCCTGGCCCGAGCTTTTCATCTCCAAATCCCATTCATCATGTGTAACATGGCCAAAATGACAATTTTAAGTGAGGGCTGGCTGACGACACAGATAGGCTGGAAGGGGTGGGTTTTTCAAGAGGGAGACTTTAACATTGAGCAGAAAAATGAAGGAGAAATTAATGTGATACTTGAACCACCTTGCCTTATCACCTTTCCATCAGCTAAGCAAGTCAGAGGGTATGTGGCTGCCAAGTTTCTCTTCTCTGTCTCAGTCATTTGTTCCACAGTTGTTTCTTTTTCTTTTTTCCCTTTCTCTTGTTTTCTTTAGGAAATACTCATATTCATTGCTGTCCGATTCATAAATGACCCTCAGAGGGTTGGCAGTGCAACTTCTTACCAACATGGCCACCAGAGCTCCATTTAGGAACTAGTCCCTGGCTTTCCAAGAACAGCTTGTCACCTTTGTTGACTTTTGTGGCCACAACTATTTTTTCTGAGCAGTTGTTGGTTTTGTTGTTATGTGCTGTCGAGTCGTTTGCGACTCATAGCGACCCTATGTACAACAGCCCTAAACCCTGCTCTATCCTGTGCCAATCACACTGCCTCTGAAACACCCATCACAATTACCCCAGTCACTCAATCAATTCACCTCATAGAGGGTCTTCCCCTCCTGCGCTGTCCCTCCACCCTACCAAGCATGATGTC
>NW_006399880.1:3834054-3850927 GCF_000299155.1 Elephantulus edwardii | reverse complement strand
ATCTGGTCTTCGCTCATTAGTGTTCAAGGCCTCAAACCTGTTCCTGAGATGATTCTGAAATTCAGGTGGTATGAAATTAAAGTCATATTTTGGCTCCTGTGGATTCGGTTTAATTTTCCTCAGCTTCAGCTTGAACTTGCATATTAGTAGGTGGTGGTCTGTTCCACAATCAGCTCCTGGCTTTGTTTTCACATCTGATATTGAGCTTCTCCAGTGGTTTCTTCCACAGACATAATAGATCTGATTCCTATGCATACCATCAGGTGAAATCCATGTGTATAACCTGCGTTTATGTTTCTTATAAAACGTATTTTCAATGAATAGGTCATTGTGCAAAATTCAATCATTCTATCTCCAGCTTCAGCAGTTAGGTGTGTCAAATGCCAAACTGTAAGCTTGAGGTAGTACAGTCACAAGATGCAGTAAACAAGGTCCCATAGAGCTGTTTTGGGGGTTAATTGCCATCAGAGACAAGAAACACTGTGTAAAGTATCACCCACTGGTCGCTCGCCAGAGTTAAGTATTCCTGATGCTGGTTTAGGAATCCCAGGTTTATCAATGACATGTTGACTCTGAAAAAGGAAAGAGGGAAGCGAGGGGCGGGCGCGGGAGGAGAAAGTCCTACCTTGTAGACAAAGGTGCAAACAAAGTCAATGAAGCCGACCTGAAGCTTTGGGAGTTCATCAGCCTTGTTTCTGTCCATCATGGGCTGTCAGGGGAGAGAAAGAGTTAAGTGGCCTAGGCCCCTCCTGACAGGATGCCAGAGGAGGGGCTCCACTCTACCTATGAAATCTTCTTGATAAAAAAAAATATCATAATAATCTAAACCCAAATTCATTGAGTCTGCAGATGTGACTGGCAGAACTCATTGAATCTGCAGGAAATGCCGGGCATAGAGGAACATATTAAATGGCACCAGGTGGGTGCGATAAGCCAAATGAAGGATGTGCAAGACTCTGGGCAGCCGAAGACTCAGTCTCTTCAACAGATAATCCCTCCCTCCCAAACCCAGGGGCCATCATTAACCAGATAAAATAGACTTGAGAGACATAAGGACCAGAGGCGATGTGACCTTGATTTTAATAAATCAACTCAGTTGCACCTCTTAATCAAGGAAAAGGAACAGAGTAGATATGAAACAAGATTAAAGAATTTTGGTTCACTCTCTAGTATGCCAAAAGTATTAAGGCTGTATACGTGTGTATTTGTGCATTTTAAATTCTTCTCCCCTACAGATATTTGCTAAATTATTGATGGGAGAAATTATATGTCTGGGAACTGCATTCTCATATGCAAGCCAAAAAAGAGTTGAGAACTCAAGAATGACAAACTGACTCTTCTTAATTGTTGAATCTGGCTGATGAATGCACGGAGTTCATAAAATTACAATTATGCATTCTTTTTTTTTAAGATTTTTATTATTATTATTTTGTGTGTGTGTGTACCGTCAAATCAGATCTGACTGGTACGGGGGAGATTGTCCCTCCTTTCCCGGCAGAGCATCTGGTGGATTTGAACCGTGCACCTCTGGGATTGCAGTGCAGCTTCTTGCCACTAGGCCACCAGAGCTCCCCACAATTATGCATTCTTAAAGTTTAAAAAGACAGGAAAAATGCAGGCCTTTACTATTCATGTTCACATCACAGACCTGCAGCATTATGGTATGGGGGGGGGAGTAAGTATTCTTGTACTAGCAGGACAACTAATCTGTCTTGGACAAAATACAGCTGAAAGTTCCTTAGGAGTAAGGGAGGCGAGATTGCTTTACATGTAGTTTGGGCGTATTATCAGAAGAGGCCAGTCCCTGGAGAGGACATCAAGGTTGGTTAAGTAAAGGGTCAGCAGAAAAGAAGCAGACCCTTCAGAAGATGACTTGACAAAGAAACTGTAACAATGGACTCAGACAGGGCCATGATTGTGACAATGGCAGTGTTTCATTCTGCTGTACAGAGTGTGTCACCACCTTGATAGAGCTGATAACGACAGCCAGCCTCCACACAAAGTGAGCTGAGAACATACACGGGCATTAGGGCAGATTCGCAAACTCCAGGAACACTTATTAAATGGGCTTAGCTGGGCCTCATCCCCAGACTTTCGGGCTCAGCAGGTGGGACCTATACATTTGCAACTCTAATATCTTCCCAAGGGCTGAGGTTGATGCTGTTCTGAAGAACTTCCTTGAGAAGAACTTTGAGGGCCACTGCATTGAGAAAGGTCACACATCTCTACATCAGAGGGTCGTGTCTGTGTGTCAGAATGAGGTCACAAACACCCCTAACATCCACCTGGCATCCCCTCTCTTACTCACGATGGGATTCTGTTGCAGCACTGAGCGCTCCAGGTCACCTTGTTCCCAGAATTCGGCAGCAACCAGCAAAGCTACCTGCAAGAGACAGAACTGCACAGTCAAAGCTCCAATCCCAATCCTGCTACCCCTACACCCACCCACCTGTATTGTCAATGAAGGAAAAAAATATGCACACTCCACCCTTCCCTGACCAGTCCCACCTCCACTTCAGTGTCATCACGGGAGAGATCCTAAAGTGATACTCAAGTCTTTCCAGAGAAAGATGCAAAAAAGCCAGACTGGGTCTGGGGCTGGCGGTCAAAGCCTTGTTTCTCGGCGTCACTAGCACTACGCCCCTCCTCCCAGTCCTTACCTTGCTCTGCACCTCCCAAGGCTTGGTAATGGCTGAGAGATCACAGGCGGTCATCATCATGGCCCTGGGTACACAGGACACCAACCATCAGTCCAGAGCTACTTCGGTTCATACACACTGGTTTATTCATCTACGTCTCCTCCTTTTGCTCCTTGCTAGCAAGTGACCTCACCTGGTTGTGCAGAAGGGTCATTTCCCCATTATCATCTCAGTGCTGGACTTTGAAGTCATGTTTAAATTCTGTCCCAGTCAATTACCACAAGTTCACTATTAAGCAATTATATGAGCCTCTCTGTTTCCTTGTCTGCAACAATAATGGGAAGCATTGGCACTTCAATGGTAAATGTCTTACCTCCCGTGTGGGAGACTCAAGTTTGAGTCCTGGCCAATACATCTAATGCTCAGCTGTCTCAGGGGGCTTGTGTGCTACAATAATATTAAATGGATTCCAGCAGGGCTTCCTGATGAGGACAGACTAGGAAACAAAGACTTGATGATATACTTGGGAAAAGCTGCCAAGGAAAACCCGATGAGTGGATCAATAAGGGGGTGGCATCGGAGATGGGGCAGGATTTTGTTTCCATGTTGGCTGAGTTATAATAAGACAGGGGAGGACTCAGCAATAGCTTACAACAACAATGACAACAATAATAGTACTTTACTCACAAAGTGCATAAGGTTAAATGGCATGATACGTGGGGAAATCTCAGCATAGTACCTGCATATAGTATGTGTACAATAAATCAGTCTGGTTATTATGACCACATGATTATTGTTGTTGTTCTGTACCATCGAGTTAGAACCGACCCATCCCTGACCCTCTAGTGGGTTTTCAGAAGCAGTAATGGGAGGCAATTGCCCATCCTTCTCCCGATTATGACCGCATACTGGGTTTTAATTATGTACCAGCGCTAGTACAGCTATCTTCTAAACATCCGTTTCATTCTGGTTCTAATCATACCTCCAGAATCCCTCCTTGCCACTGTAGTGTAGATAGTTTCTCAATCTTTTTCTCATCATCATCCTCCATAAGGAGACTTTTGAGATGTTTCCCCCTTAATTCTTTTCTCAGGAATTTTAATGCCATAGACACAAAGTATATATATCTCTTGTGTAGGGTGGTCCTTTGAGGGGCTACACATATTTCAACAGCTTATATTGGCTACCTCCCATGAGAACCTTTTTACCCCTTTGGCAGCAATATCCACTGAGAAATGTGGCTTTGATCACTGAAGTGGCCTTGCTTCAGGGACTAGCAGAAGGGAGTAGGGGAGGGAAGAAAGGATGGGAAGATAAATGCTTAAAGTACTTTCACAGTAAAAGGAAGATAAGACACATAGAAACAATATATGGCAGGAAGGGAGGAGTCAGTTGAAAGAATTGTTAGAGTAAATCTAGTGGAAGCTGAGAAGGCATTTCAGAGACTCTGGGCATAGAGGCAATAGTGCCTAGGATGGCGATGCAGGGCCAGGGGGATAGACATTAAATTCCAAGCTGAAGTGTAGACTATATAGGTAAACTGGGATCAGGACTGAAGGTTTAGGGTCTGGCCATGGCCTCCTCAGAGCTGGCTGCAGGAGCTGAGGGAAGGGGAGTTGGAAGCATGTGTGATGTAGAGCTGGAGGGAGGGAGTGAATAGGGAAGGAGAGGAGGTGCTGCTAGGCCAGGGTCTGAGGGCTGAGGGAACCAGCAGGTGGATCACCCAGAAACAGGGATCCATGGGCCACAGCCAGAGGGGAGGAATGAGAGAGGGAGGTCTAACTCATATGAATTTTAGAATCATCCAGCTGTATCTGACATAAAATAAGCTGGTATGAGAGCTCCCAAGAAATACTCATAATCGTGTTGAAACAATAATTGTGTTGTTGTTAGGTGCTGTTGCGTAGTGACCCTATGAACAATAGCACTAAACCCTCTCCTAAACCCTCTCCTATCCTGGACCATCCCCACAATCTCTGACACACTTGAGCTCATCACTGCAATGACTGTGTCAATCCACCTGGTCGAGGGTCTTCCTCTCTTTCACCGTCCCTCCACCTTCCCATGCATGATGTCCCTGTCCAATGATTAGCCTCTCCTAATAACATGTCCAAAGTATATGAGGTAAAGTTAAATCATCCAGTAACAGACACCCTACACACAACCCTACAGTGTCAGTAATAACAGAGTCTCCACCTACCAATGGAGACATAGGCAGAGAGGTAAGAAGACCAGAAACGGGCAAGTAAAAAGAAACAACACGTATGATCATGCACAGATTTAGCAGATGATCCATGAGGGTTTGTAAGTGCTGCAAATACATCCTTGTATATGTAGAACCAGCAGGGGGCAAAAGGATGTCAACTTCTTAACCACAGTCTTAAGATGATGAGTCCCTGGTCATGGGACCTCAGCACAATAGTCACGGGACATTTTACGGTCAATTTGGCATAACATGGTCCCTGAGGACCATATTCTATATTCTACATTGCCGGGATTTTAAAAGCTTGTGAGCAGTCAACAAAGGTGCAACTATTTGTCTCTCCACATCTAGAGCAAGAAGGAGTGGAGAAAGTCAAAGGCATGTGGAAACTATTATTTCACAGCGCAAATAAACCTCAAGAACCTCAGCTTCCACAATCGGAGATGAGAATTACATGGTGCCCTGCTATCACTGCTAACATCTCAGAGAGGGATCACAGGAGAGGTCCTGGATAGAAAAGGAGAGAAAATGGAACAAAACGCAAAATCATAGACATGGTCAGGCTTACTGGTCTGATGGAGGCGATGCCCATTAGCCATCCTGGGAGCCTGAACTGAACTCACCCCTGTGGTACAACTTTTAGCCAAACAATAGATGAGCCTAAGAGGTAGACAACTACACCAGGGAGGTACTCAGTCCTTAGAGCAATCAGCAGACAAGATCAAAAGGGGAAAGTCTGGTGTGAAAAATAATGTATACGAATGTTGCAAATAAACAGTATTTTAAAAAAAGAATAAAAAAGAAAAAATAAAAATGACAGGATTTGCCCAGAAACAAAGGCTCAGAAAGTAAAAAGAGACTGAAATATGAATGGAAACAAGAACCAGAGAAAGATGGTGGGAAGAGCATGATATGACAATGGGATTATAATCAGAGTCATAAAAGAAAGTATATATGAATAGCTAGATGCAATCTGTAATCTCACCTATAAATTTTCACTCAGATCACTATAAGAAAAGTTTTTAAAAAGTTACTTATAAAATGTTAACACATTTAAATAAAATCTTTAATTAGGTAAGTCCTCAAAAACATAATTCTTTAAGTTAATAAGCTGTCAGAAATGCATCTATTTCTGGTACATTAAAGTTGAAATATGTGACCTTTGCTAGATACTAAATGGTGTGGATATTTTAAGCTCACTGTCAAACACATTAAACAAATAAATAGTTAGCTCTGCATACAAGAATCATCAGCGCAGGTTACCTGCGAGGAGCCACACTTCAAGTCTACAGGTGTGCTTTCAGGAGGGAGCGGGATGTTTATTCTCCGTAGCAGGAGGGATCATGGGAAAACCACTCCTGGCCAAGCCTCAGGAAACACATTAAAGCATTTTATAGATTCAGTGTGTGCCTGGGATAGGAAGGAAAAGGAAAGAAGAGCCCCAGGTGGCAGGAACGCCAATTCAGTCTTGTGCTTTAAAAACAAATCATTACATTCACTTCAACACCTTTTTCTTTCTGTGTACTAGGGCCCAACATGCCTTATTAGGTACCAGGGGGAGTCAGAGGGCCCCACAGTGAACTCTGGTGGCCTATTGGTGTGTGTCATTGAGCTGGAAACTGACCCATAGCTGACCCTCCAGTAGGTTTTCAGAAGCAGTTAATCACACCTGAGGAGCTTGCCCATCCTTCTACCGCTGAGCAACTGGTAGATTCGAACTGTGTGCCTTTGAGATTGCAGCACAGCTTCTAACCAGTAGGTCACCAGAGTTCCCTAGTGCTCTGGTGAACTTGTTGTTGTTGTTGTTGTTAGATGCCATCAAGTCAAGTACAACTCTCAGTGACCCCATGAACAATCACCTTGAACCCCATCCTATCCTGTGCTGTCATCTCTGACACACTAGCGCCCATTGCTGAAGTCACTGTGTCAGTCCATCTCATTGGGATCTTCTTCTCCTTTGCTGACCCTGCATCTTAGCAAGTATGGTGTCCATTTCCAAGGAACAGCCTTCCCTAGCTACATGTCCAAAGTATGAAAGACAAAGCTTTACTGTCTTTACCTCCAAGAAGCACTCTGGCCTCACCTTTTCCAAGATATATCTGTTGTTCTTTTGGCAGTTCATGGGATATTAAGTACTCTTCTCCAGCACCACAACTCAAATGCATCAATTCTTCTTAAGTCCCTGACATAAGGCTTGCCCAGTGCAATATGTCTCCTGATTTCCTGACTGCTGCTATTAAGGATGTTGATTATTGTTCCACATAAGACACAATCATTGACAGCTTCAATCCTTTCTTCATCTATTATAATATTGACTGTTGGTCATGTGGTAAAGAACTTTGTTTTCTTGATGTTGGAGATGTAATCCATACTAAAGTCTGTGTAGTCTTTGATCTTCTGCAGCAAGTGTTTCATATCCTCCTCACATTGAGCAAGCAAGGTTGTGTCATCTACATAATGTAGGTAGTTGACAAGTCTTCTAATCTTGATGCCACATTCTTCTTCACAGAGTCTGGCTTTGTGAATCATTTGCTTAGCATACAGATTGAATATGATATGGAAAAAAAGGATACAACTCTGATGCACACCCTTTCTGATTTTAAACCATGCAGTGTTCCCTTGCTCTGTTGGTACAATAGTTTCTTGGTCTATGCATTGATTTTGCAAGTGCACAAATAAGTTTTCTGATTAGCATGATTAAGTGTTCTGGGATTCCCATTATTCTCAATGGTAACCCTAAGTGGCCTGTTATTTTTGTTGTTGTGTACCATAGATTCAGAACCAACCCATAGCTGACCCTCTAGTGGGTTTTCAGAGACAGTTAATTGCATGGGAGGAAACTGCCCATCCTTCCCCCATGGAGCACGTGGTGGCCTCAAACTTGCCTTCAGGATTGCAGCACAGCTTCTTGCCACAAGGCTACCAGAGCTCCATATAAGTGGCCTAGTAGTAAAGAATTGTGCTGCCAATTGAAAGGCAGGCAGACTCCACCAGTTGAAGAGAAAGATTGGCAATACACTACACCCCTACAATACACTTTATAATCTCTGATAACTTACTGGAAGGTTAGCTATGTTGTTTATTGCTGTTGAGTTGAGCATGACTCATAGCGACCCTATGAACAAAAGGCCTGAAGCCTTTTATAACAATTGTCATTTCTCAAAGTTCATAGAGTTTCCAGAGGTATGTTGTTTAGAAAGTGGATGCTGCTCCAGCTATGAGCTAGTTCCAAAAACACAGGGAGCCCGTAGTTAATCAAGCAACACAGATGAGAAGAAAAACAAATTTGCCACAATATGCTAAGTGGGATGGTAGGAAAAAATACAAGGTGAAACAAAATTTTCACTTCAGCTCAGGGAGCATCAGGGAGCAGAGCAGGGGGCCCTGAAGTAGTCCTACGAGCTCCCCAAGAGGCAGAGGAAAAAGAGCACGGTGGGGTGAAGTTCTTGGGAGAGAAGCACGATTTCCATAGGGCAAGAGGTGAATGGTAAGGTTCATTCACGTGTCCATCCTTATACAAAATGACCTGTGTTTATATGCATCAGAAGCTCTGCAAGAACTGAGTTCACATGGTTCCTGGTCTCAGAGAAACTGCAGTCTGTGAGGGCATCAAGGATTTCTTACACAAATAGTTATGTGATAAATCCTTGACAGTTTTAATCCTTTCTCCATCTATCATAATGTTGACTGTTGGTCCTGTGGTGAGAATCTTTGTTTTCTCAAGGTTGAGATGGAATCCAACATCTCAACATACGTAAGCACAAAGCTGTTCCAAAGAAAAGGAGCTCTGTTCTATCAGATAATAGAATAACAGAAGCTGACCTCATCCTGCAAGATCAGGGACAGCTTCTCTGAGGAAACAACCCTAAATTGACATCCATAGGAAGTGTAGTCATTGGCTTAGTAAAGAAGAGAGTGGAGGAAACATTATCAAGTGCAAAGACCCCAAGGAAGACAGCCTGACACATAAAGAGTTCTGGAAGGTTTGCAGAAGCTCAGGGAACAACTGGAGGAAAAGGGCTAAGAAGACCTAAGAGCAGTGCAGGGGAGTCCAGGAAAATCATGCATGGTGGAGGTGGTCTTCTGGCTCAGAGCAATGGAGAAGGATACTGAAACATTTGAATAAAGAGATGAAATGGCCAGATTTGCATTTGGCAAAAATTACTGTGGCCTTGGTATGGACATGACAAGAGGACGCAGGGAACCCAGTTAGGAAAACACAGCAGCATCCAGGAAGAGGTGGAGGTGATAAAGAGGAGAAATGTCCACACAGAGGCAGCATGTAAAAGATGAATACGGTAGGATTTAATGACAGCTTAGAGGCAGAGGGTGTCCCAATTGAAGAGAAGAAAGGAAATGCCTATATAATGCAGAAGAGCAAAGTTTTATCAGTAAGATTGCTAAGAAATCTGACCTTTATCCTCTCCCTAGGTGAAAGTCATCAAGTGGAGGAGACAGCCCTTAGGTACCCTTTAAACTCAACCCACCTCTAGGCATCACCTTTCCACCAAACAACAGACTTTTAACGTGAACAGTAACTTGTGGGGCACATAACTCCCAGAACAATCAACTCTACTAGATCCAAATAGCAGTGTTTGCCCAAGCTCAGAGGGCAGGAAAGAAGAATGCATGGAATTAGGAAACCCAAGGATCGAATGGAAGAGTGTTATTTCATCGAGGAGAATGCAACTAATGTCACAAAAACAACAATAAAAATACATTATTGAATGGAAAACTAATTAGTCCAGTAAATGTTCACCCAAACAACAAATAAAAGATATATATATATAACTTTTTAATGAGGAGAGGATTAAACCAAAGTATCTTCCAAAATAAATTATATTATTCCTGTGTATGAAATGAAATATTTTTAAAACCAAAGACTGTTATTGCCATTGTTGTTGTTGTTAGGTGCCGTCAAGTCGAGTACAACTCATAGTGATCCTATGAACAAAAGATCTGAACCCTGTTCTATCTTGTGCCATCCTCATATTTCCTGACACACTACAGCCCTTTGCAGCCATCACCATCTCAATCCACCTTGTCAAGGGTCTTTCTGTCCTTCACTGCCCTTTCCCAGCTCCTAGCAACATGCCCAAAGTATGTGAGGGGAAGCCTCCTCATTCTTGCTTTCAAAGAGCACTCTGCCTATACACTCTCCAAGACATATTTGTTTTCTTGGCTGTCAGTGGGATGTTCAGTGCTCTTCTCCAATACCAAAGCTCAAAGGCATCAGTTCTTCTTTTGTCATCCTTATTCATTGTCCAGCTCTCAGATGCATAGCAAGTGATTGCAAAGACCATGACCTGAATCAGACACACTTTAGTCCTCAATCTGACATCATTATCCTCAATAATTTGGAAAGGTCCCTAACTGCAGATTTCCCCAGTGCTCTATGCATGTCCTTATTTCCTGACTGCTGTTACCAAGGGTGCTCATTGTGAATCTAAGCTGTTGTTAGGTGCCGTCAAGTCAGTTCTGACTCATGCACTGCCCCATCCCGCATCACTCTAACAATTGTGGCTCTGTTTGAACTCCCTGTAGCAGCCTCTGTGTCAATCCTTCTTGATGTATTCTTCCTTAATGACCCTCCACTTGGCCAATCGTGATATCCTCCTCTAGGGACTGGTCCCTCCTGATAACATGTCCAAAGCAGGTGAGAAATCTTGCTATCTTGACTTCTAAGGAGTGCCTGGCTGTACTTCTATGACAAAGTTGCTTGTTCATCTGGCAGTCCATAGCACAGTTACTATCCTTCACCAACATAACAGTCCAAATGCCTTACTTCTATGTTTTTTAACTCATTGTCCAGTTTTCACATGCCTGTGCTGTGAGACTGCACATTTTCCTTCCTTGGAAGACCTGGTGGATTTGAACTGCCAGCCCCTTTATTAGCAGCACAACATATAATGCAATGCAGCCCTGGAGCTCCTTAGGGAAGGACCAAATGTATAGGTATTAAGCTTTGTACACAATATAACCTTGTTGAAACTACCCAGCTCTGCTGGGTGATGCAAAAGTAGCCATAGACGATACCTTAAGCCAGAGATGATACATTAAAGGCAAGGGACATTTCTAAATTCAGGGTCAGCAAGAAGTTAGGGGCCCATAAAAATGCCCTAATCTTCTCTCTCTTAAATTGACAAAAAATAATATAATAATAATAAATTCAGCCAATTTAGTAATAAAATACAATATTAATTTTTAATGCTTTATTTTCTTTTTTTTTCCATGTCAGAAGGGTAGTGTGCCTCTGTCGTAACAAGGTTAGTAGGTGACACATGTCATACAGACATATGAACTCCCGATCATCATGCGTATGAACCGGAAAAGGATCTAATGCTTTCTTTTCAATGAAGGAAGCAGTTAGGAAGCAAAAGTGACTAGGGATGATAAAGTTCATAACTCATCTCTCCATAAAGGAATACAATTTTCTTTATGGACAATGAAATTTGAATTTTGTATCATTTTCATGTGTCATAAAATATGATTCTACATATTTTTCCAATAATTTAAAAATGTAATAACCATTGTTAGCTCCTGCGTGGCAGACCTCAAAACCTCAGCTCCAGAGAATCTCCAAGCCCCTCCAGATTATGGGCTAGTTGGATTGAAAGAGTGAAACATAGCACTGGTGGGTTGATGAGGAATACCATCCCATGCCTCCTACCATCACTCTCAGGTTGCTTTATTTTTTTTTTTTTCACACTAAATGTTTTATTGTTGTTTTCTCTTTTTTTTTCCTATAATTATATTTTATTAATTTTCATAAACATTTACAGAGATTTTGGGCTTCCACTCATTCATTGTTGCACTATTCTCTCTACCCTCCTCCCAGTTTGTTCTTGTCCAAATGCCACAGTGCTTGTCAAAGCCAGTTCTGATTAATCTTCTTTGTCAGTGTATCCTTTGCCATTCCCTATCACTCCTCCCTGAGAGAGACTTCACCCTGAGTCATAAGGAAAAGGGGACGGCGTATTCTCTTAGCTACTTCCTGCTGAAAAGGGACGCTGTGGGTTTCAGGGTGAAGATCTTCTCTCACTACTCTAAAGGGCCCCTTTGGCAGTAGGAAACACATAGACTATTATGGAGATTGATTTTGGAATTCAGATGCACTCTTATTGATTGTGCTTGGCTGTACATGTACATATCCTTCAAGATTGCTTTAACACCTACAAATAACTGTGTAGGAGGCTGTTCTTGTTGTTATGTACCATTATGTAGGAGGCTAATGATAGCCAATTGGCTTAGGATATGCCAAGAGATTAGGTGTGGACCGCAGATCAGAAGAAGTTCCCAGACGTAAATATGTCAAGAGAACAAAGGCACAAGAGAGAAAGTTTAACACCACTATCTGCCATGAGCAGCACAGCGACTGCACATCTCTCTGTACACCCCAGCTCAGCTCCATGAGTCCATAAAGCAGACAGATAACTGTCTTCAAGTCAGCTCTGATTCAAAGCAACCTTGTGTACAACAGGATGAAACACTGCCCAGTGCGGCTTCATCCTCACTGACTGCCAGCATGTTTGAGCCACTGTGCAGATTCATCTCATGAAGAGTGTCCAGCTACCAGCCCTCTCCTTATTCACTGTGACTTCCTCCTCTCGCACTTGATCCTACAATGGCAACTACCAGCAAATCCCTATGAAAGAGTTTTCCCAAGGTAGTGCTCAGTCTGGTATAATAAGTCACCAGAGAATGACAAACTGGTTGTCCTTGGTCAGATAAAGGAACTGAGATATAAATGCTAATAACTCGGACAAGGTCATATCCTCAGTGAGTTAAGACCTGAAATCAGGCTGTCTCGTATCAAAGCCCACTCAAGTTGCAGCTACACTCTACAAAAGTGTGAGGCAACTTTAAATATGTGCCTGATCTCCTTGGAATCTCTGAGTGCAAATGGTTAATGTGCCAGGTTATTAACTGAAAGGTTGGAGGTTCAAATCTACCCAAAGGCATCTCAGGGGAAGAAAAGGCTGACAATCTACTTCTGAAAAATCAGTCATTGAAAACGCTATGGAATGAGGGAGAGAACTGTTCAGAAGAAATGTAAGATTAGGTATTATTTTCATGACAAGATTACAGAAAGAGAAATGCATAGTAAAGTGAACTGTGGACTCAGGGTGGGCGAGGATTGTATAACAATAAAAGAATTTTTTTCAAAGAGAAAAATGAACTAGGGGGATGGTTGGACAGGGAGGAAAATGTGCAACAATAAATGAATGGGGGGAAATTCAATGGAAAGAATATGCAGTTATATATATGTTGCATTAAAAATCATTAATAAAAACCTTTTTTTAAAAGAAGAAAATGCTATGGAATACACATCTCCTCTAAAGCACATAGGCCTCTTGATTTGAAATTAACTCAATGAGAGCTGTTCGTTTTTAAATTGACTTTTATTTTCTTTTTAAACTTAGATTTCCACTTGCCATCTTTCTCCTGTAGAATAGCTAGTAGATTCAAACCACATGCCTTTGCATTGACAGTGCAATTCCTTACCACTAAGCTACCAGAGCTACATACACACAGATACTAAATATATAATAAAGCATATGTACCTTCGAATTTGTCTATCACCTAATTAGGCATATAATTAATAGATAAACACAATATGCTTTACTATATTTCTATATTTATAGGCTGGATACCCTCTCATTTGTCAATATGTCAAACATATTTCCAGCCTAATATGTACAATAATTGAAATTACAGAATTAAAAATATTTTATGATCATCCAAGTGCTAAAATTTTTTTAAATTGGCATTATCACACAATTAATAAAATTTTACTAACATATTCTTAATTTTTAAAGCACTCAAAAAAAAAGATCTTGAAGTTAATCCCTCAGTAAGGTAAGTTAGGATTATTTTTGGTGTTAGAGTTGAGACTTTTTAAAAAATCAGTCAATAAATGAATATTTTTTGTTGTTAGACTAAGGACGTTTTAGCATCTATGTTCTGCCCATATTTCATTTTCTAGCTGTAAGTACATAGGCTTCGTGATAATGGAAGGAGTTTTTTTACAGCAATAACACTCTTCCAAACACTTTAAAGAATTTTAAACATTTCTCCAAGTAAAATCTTAAAAATCATACTGTGCATTATTTTGAATGATCTGTCAGCTGACAATTCAATTAGATTCTCCTTAAATTTTGTCAAAGGGAAACATCATAATCATTCACTTTCTCAATTTCTGGGAAGTATGCCATAATGAGTTAAACTAAGATTTCTCATATGACTATTAATTATATCTGTTATACTTTCTCATAGGGGCACTTTGGTTAATCCATTAAATTATAACGTTATTAATGTTAGTATGTCCTTTTCCTGGTCAACTGACTGGAAGAGATCTATATTTCTTCCCATTCCAGAGAAGAGTGACCCAACAGAGTGCGGAAATTATCAAACCATATCATTAACATTCCATGCAAGCAAGATTCTGTTGAAAATTATCCAAAAACGACTGGAACACCACATCAACAGAAAACTGCCAAAAATGCAGGCTGGGTTTCGAAGAGACCATGGTACTAGGGATATTATAGCTAATGTTAGATGCATCTTGGCTGAAAGCAGAGAGTGCCAGAGGAATGTCTATCTGTGTTTCATTGACTATGCAAAGGCATTTGACTATGTGGATCACAACAAACTGTGGCTGACTTTGAGAAGAACAGGAATCCCAGAACACTTTTTTGTGCTTATACTTAGACCAGGAAGCAGTCATCAGAACAGAGCAAGGAAACAATGCATTGTCAAAATTGAGAGGGGTGTATGCCAGGGATGTGTCCTATCTCCATACCTTTTCAATCTATATGCAGAACAGATCATCTAGGAGGCTGGGCACTATGAAGAGAAATGTGGCATCAGGATTGGAGGAAGACTCATTAACAACCTGTGTTAGGCAGATGACACAACCCTGCTTGCTGAAACTGAGGAGGACCTGACGTGCTTGATGCAGAAGGTCAAAGACTGCAGCCTTAAGTACAGATTGAAGCTCAATGTCAGGAAAACAAAGATTATCATCATTGGGCCAGTAGGCAACATCATGATAGACCGTGAAGAGATTGAGATTTTTAACAACTTTAGTTTGCTTGGCTCCACAATCAACACTCTTGGTACCAGCAGCCAGGAAACCAAAACACAAATTACATTCAGAATGTATGCTGCTAGGGACCGCTCCAGAGTACTGAAGAGCAACGATGTCAGTCTGGAGACTAAGATGTCCCTGATCCAGGCCATAGTCTTTGAAATTACTTGCCATGTGTTAGAAAACTGGACAATGACAAGGGATGATAGAAAGATAATTGATGCCTTTGATCTGTGGTGCTGGAGTACTGAATATACCACAGACTGCCAGGAGAACAAGCAGGTTCATCCTAGAGACGGTGAAACTAGGCCGCTCCTTGGAGGTAAGGATTCTAAGGCTTCATCTGACATACTTTGGACATGTGCATGTGGCAAAGAGGAACCAGTCCTTTGAGAGGGACATCATGCTTAGAAGGTTGGAGGGACAGTGCAAGAGAAGAAGACCATTGATGAGATGGGTTAACTTAGTGACTGGAGTAATGAGGGTAGATGTGTCAAAGACAATAAGGTTGGCACAGGATAGAGAAGGTTTCAGGGCTGTTGTACATAGTTCCGCTATGAGTCACAAGTGACTTAATGGCACATAACAACAACAATAATGTTGTTCTAGCTTTATATTCTTGACAAAAGTTGGGATTTGAAAAAAAATCTTGTAACAAGTTTTAACCATTGTTTTCATCAAAACCTTGGAGCTTCAGATTAAACTCATCTAATTTATAGAAATATTTGAATATAACAGCTAGAAAGTCATTCTCAATGAAGGCAGACAAATCAGACTTCATTCCTGTCCCAAAATAGCTGATTCTATTCTTCAGTTCATTTAGGATGAGGTTGTTATAGGGATACTGTTGAATTAGAATGGACCCATAGCTGACACTGCAGCAAGTTTTCAGGGACAGTGATTCACACAGGAGGAGATTGCCCATCCTCCTTCCAGGGAGCAGTGGGTGAATTTGAACCATGTGCTTTTGGGATTGTAGTTCACCACCACTAGGCCACCATAGCTCAGCTATTTTAATTCTAAAATTATTATTTCTAATTCTGATAAATATACAAATAGATATTTGGGCAGGCGTAGGTGGGCAAGCAGATGGATGGATGGATAGGTAGGTGGATAGATAGATGATAGATGATAGATAGATAGATAGATAGATAGATAGATAGATAGATAGATAGATAGACAGATGATAGACAGATGCCTGCATGCAATTGGGCACTGCCACCTTCAGTACTTAGTGCCAATGGCTCTTTTGCTCTGGTAACACGGGTCTGGCCCTCAGAAGCCACACATTCTTTGAGAAAAACAAGCCTATTAAAAACTGCCTTTGCTCCTTCAACCTTGCCCTACATCCCTGAACCAAATCTCCCTTTTCCAATGCCTTGTTTTGCTTGTACCAAAATATAAGACAGGGAAACCCTGAAGCCCTTTGATTAAAAGAAGCTTTGAAGATAAAAAGATATTTTTTTTATTAGAAGAGGGCAAAAAAACTTCTGGTGCCACAGAAGTTTTTTTCATACAGAGCAAAATCCAGGAAAGGGCAGAGAACGAGGAAAAGGACAAAGCCTCACATACAGTGCTTTCTCAGGGAGATTAAGGTGAAGAAAGGGAAGTAGACATTTTGAAGGGGTGAGCATTGATTCTGTTGAGGCTACCTATGCCCATACATACCAGGCACGGCTTGGGGAGGTGCCAGGACAGGTGTTCCTCAGTCTGAAGATTCCTATTTAAGACAACCTTGGCTTTTTACAGTGACTGCGGTTCTGACATGTGTATGTATGTTTAATTTATTGTTGTTGTTGTTGTGCATTCCCTCCTGTGGGTTTGCAGATGCAGTTGATCACACAGGAGGAGACTGCCCATCCTTCTCTCGCAGAGCAGCTGGTGGCCTCGAACTGTGTGCCTTCAGGACTGCAATGCTGCTTCTTGCCACCAGGCCAGAGT
>NW_006399880.1:3790506-3833778 GCF_000299155.1 Elephantulus edwardii | reverse complement strand
CATTCCTATTTTAATTTTAATACACTTCCTCCCTGTTACTCTCCTTTTCATTAATCTGCTCTATCCCTTTCCCCTTTTCCAAGCTCTATCTCCGGGAAGACGCTGCCCTTTTGATCTTATGTGCTTGATGATAGGAGTGAGTTCCTCCCCGGCGTTATTGTTCACCTTGCAGGCCTGTCTACTGTTTGGCTGCAAGTTGAACCGCAGGGGTGAACTTTGCTCCATGTTTGGAAGGGGACTAAGGGCCATGGTCTCAGGGGTTGTACTAGTCTCTATCAGACCGATAAGCTTGGCAATTTTGATCTTACTCTACATTTTCACCCACTCTATCTGGGGTCTTCTACTGGGATCCACACCCAATCTACCTCTTCCAGCCTCAGGGACGTGATGGTTAAGGTTCCTGTGGCCCATCAGTCCTTTGAATCTTTGTTGGGTTGTTTGTTTTTTTTTCTATTTTGGACATTTTTCTGAAGAAATCATAAATTCCATTAAAAGAAATTTATTTTTTAAAAAATATTGGGTGTACATCAGTTCATTATTTTTTAAAAATAGTGAACACGTTTGCTGTGAGGCTGAACACCGTGACACTGATGTGTCAAATGCGTTAATGGTTGGTTACCCAATGTGGACAGTGTGGGCTGGAGCTCCCCGATTAAAACAAGCTTTGAAGGAGGAGTGGCATCCACTTCCATAATAGCTTGCCTCTGGAAACCCTATTAACTTGGAGAGAGGATGAGAGACACCAAAGCGTCGAGGACTCTCCTTCATAGGGTCACTATGAGTCGCCTGCGACTCGACAGCACTTAACAACAACAACAGCATCCTTTTAAAGACTATATGGCATTTCATGGTATCAGAGTACAGTATTTTATTTAACCACATCCCCTGTTAATGAACTCTGTCTTCTATCTTTCCCCTCGCGCCATCCCACAATTAAAGCTAATGTTGTAATGAATTACTCTGTACATATTTCTCAGGGCACATGTGGGAGAGGATATGGAGGGTAAATCCTGGATGTGGGATTACTAGGTCAGAGAGGATAGGAATTTAGAATTTGAATCTGTATTGCCTAATTGCCCTCCATAAAAGCAATGTTTACACTCTTACTACCACTTTCATCCTGCTCTATACCATGACATTTTTCTCTTTCATTTTCTCATATTTCCTCCTGCCTTCTTTGTTTTCTCATTTTATTGTGTGTGTACTTTGAGTAAAAGTTTACATAGCCAACTGGTTTTTCATTCAGCAAGTCTTGTATATTTTGTTCTATAACCTTAATTATAATACCCACAATGCAATCACATCTTTCCTACTTTCTCTCCAGAATATTAATTTCTATTACTTTTTGTACCTTATCTTCTTGCCTTCTGGGATTCATCTTTGAGAAAATGCTGCTCTTTTGACCATATATGGTTAGTTCTTGTTTTCTTTTCAAATTCTTGATTACTCTTGAATTTATTTGGGTGTAGAGTGAACAAAAGCCCTACCAGTCACCTCATTTATGAATAGCTAATCTTTCTCCTATGGTATAAAACCTGTGCTGAACACAAGCATAGTCCAGCTAGCCTGTCCTGTTGACCTGACTGTCCGTTCATATGTAGGACCCAGTTGCCTTTAATACTCCTGCTTGCCTGTTACTTTTTGTCTATTTCAGAATTTTCTGGGTATTCTTGTACACTCATTTCTCACAGTAATTTTGCAATAGGTATCCTAATTCCCAAGTAAACAGAGTGAACACTTCTCTTGGAACCATATTAATTGGACAGAGAGAATTGAAAACTTCCTAATTTTAGTTTAGGGAGCTCTGGTGGCTTAGTGGTAAGGAACTACACTGCCAACTCAAAGATGCAGGGTTCTTATCCACAAGCTTCTCTGCAGAAGAAAGATGGACAATCTTCTCCTAAACAATTTACTGCCTCTGAAAACCTCCTGGAGGGTCAGCTATGGGTTGTTTTTAACTTAACAGTACATAACATCATTTGAGAACATAAGGAACCCTGATAGCATAGTGTGTACCATCATGGATTGCTAACCAAAATGTCAGCAGTTCAAATCCACCAGGATAAAGATGAGAAGTCTCCAAGATTTATAGCCTCAGAAACCCAGTGGAAGGTCACCGTGAGTTGAAATTGACTTGATGGCAATAAGTATGCAAGAACTTGCCATTATTCAAGTCTTCTGCTGCCATTTTAAAATGTCCTGTGGGACAGCTCCTGGACTATCCTGAAGTTCTACCAGCTGTGTATGTCCTTGTTCAGTAGGAGTAGATCACCTGTTCCAGGATCAGGGCTCTTTATAGAGACCTGGTTGCACAGTTACAGAGCTGAGAAAGGTAGTTGTGTACTGTGGAGTTGGAACTGACCCATAGCTGACCCTCCAGAGGGTTTTCAGAGGCAGTAAATTGCACAAGAGGAGATTGCTCATCCTTCTCCTGTGGAGCAGCTGATAGATTAGAACTGTGCATTTTGCATTTGTAGAATTCTTTTTTATATATCTTTTTAAAAATTTATTATTTTCAATGAGAATTTACAGAGATTTTATGTTTCCATTCATTCATTATTGAGCTTTTCTCCCCTCCCAACCCCCAGTACACTACCCTTTTGGAAAAATAAAAGAAAAATTCTTTCATTGTTTTATAATCCCTCCCCCCAGGTCCACTCTACTATGCAGCCTTTGCTCTGGACTCGCGTCATGACAAAAATACCTAATCACATATCCCTTTTAAACAGTTATCTCCCTCATCTGTTTCAATGCAGTATACATTATTGAACCCATCTTTCTCAGTCTCCCCCCAGCCCTGATGTCGTCCCGTTTTACAACAGTGGCACCATGCAGTATTTGTTCTTTTGTGACTGAGATACTTCACTCAGCATAATGTCCTCCAGGGTCACCCATTTTGGATAATATTGCATGAGTTCCTTGTTTTTCAATGCAGCACAGTATTCCATTGTGCGAATATACCACAGCTTCTCTATCCATTTGTTTGTTGATGGGCACTCGAGTTATTTCCAACTCCTTGCTATTGTGAACAAAGCCGTGATAAACATGGGTGTGCATATATCTGCTTGGATGTCAGTTACGGTCTCTTTGGGATCTATTCCCAGTAGTGGAATTGTTGGGTCAAATGGTATCTCTATTTCCAACTTTTTGAGAAAGCACCATACTACCTTCCACAGTGGTTGCACCATTTTACACTCCCACCAACAGTGAATAAGGGTTCCAGTTTCTCTACAACTTCGCCAGCATTTGTTGCTTGCCGTTCTGTTAAATTTTGCTAATCTGACTGGGGTGAGATGATATCTCATAGTTGTTTTGATTTGCATCTCTCTTAGAGCTAGGGATTTTGAACATTTCTTCATGTGCTTGTTGGCCATCAGAATGCCTTCTTCAGTGAAGTGACTGTTCATATCCTGTGCCCATTTTTCTATTGGATTATTTACCTTTATCTTGTTGTGCATTTATGGAATTCTTACATTAAACCAATCAGAGTCCCTGAGAGGGATAATTGGCCCCACTTCTCATGCTCTTTCTGGAGCCCATCCCAGTAGTCACCCCTTCTCTGATGCAATCACTTGCAACATTTGTGAGTTAATAAGAACAGAAGCATCTAGAGTAGAAACTGTCTGGTACTCCCTTGGGAACTGGTCAGGCCTATTTCCTGACCATGAGGTCCCCTGACCATCACCATCAATGCTCAGGCCTTATTACAGAGAGCCGGGGGATCGATTAGGCTTGAACTTCATAGTCACAAAAGACCTCAGATTTACACGTTCACCTCATCATCAGTTGAGGTTAACCAGAGAAGCACATTGGGAGACTGGAAGGAAGAGATTCATGATAAAACTCCAAATTGTAGTGCCATCATCAAGTCCCATGCCAGTAAGTAAAAATACATTTTGCACAAACTACATATGTAACTAGTCTGTAAATAGCATGGTCATATTGCAAGATATTACTACATGTAAGGAAACATTTAAAATCATTAAGCCTAAATATAATGAGTGGCATAGATATTGATCAAATAATAATTGATGTGATGCTTTATATTTCATCAAAACTTTTCAAGTGACATTACTTTATTAATAAAAATTCAAATTTTAACAGAAATGCTTCAATTGAGATACTTCTTTTCCTAAAGAGAAATAATGTAATGGTAGATCTCCTTGTATTTTTCTCTTTTAAAATAAAGAGTAAAGATGACATAATTTCTACAACTCCATGCTAGAACTTCATTTTTTTCATATATTGTTGTTGTTGTTGTTGACTGTCTTTGAGTTGAGTATGACTCATAGCGACCCTATGAATAAAAGGCTGAAGCCCCTCTACAACTATCGACATTTATCAGAGTTCATAGAGTTTCCGGAGGCATGATATTTAGGAAGTGGATGCCACTCCTGCCTGCTTCCAACATATTCAAGTATATTAATATATATTAATATTTTAATATATCAATATATGTTAACATCTATTAATATATTTTGATATTTTAATATAGTATATTATATTAATTCTATTATATTACATTACATTATATTATATGAATATATTTTTACATTATATTAAAATATATTAATATATGCTTTTCCTATCTTGGTAGGGTGAGGGACAGCGCAGGAGGGGAAGGCCCTCTATGAGGTGGATTGGGTAATCGGGATGGGTGTGTCAGAGGCAATGCGATTGGCTCAGGATAGAGCAGAGTTTAGGGCTCTTGTACATAGGGTCGCTATGAGTCGCAAACGACTCGACGGCACATAACAACAACAACAACAACAATATTAAAGGCTCAAAAGTGGAAAGTATCAAAGGCTTCTCTCAAGGGTGGTAAGTGCTCTCGCTGTTTATGACCCTGGGCTTAAATGTGCCAGTTTCAACTCATCAACTCACATAACGATTTCCTTCCGCGTCTGCTCCAGCATCATGTACTGTGTCCATTCCTGCTCAGACTCGTAGGTCTTAGACTGATCCACAATCTTTTGGAACATGGTCCTCTTCCTATAAAACACATCATTTTGTGAAAGGGAGCACATTTCAGAATAACACAGCACCTGGGCTTTCTAATGCTGGCTGCTTCAGATAGAGGCAGAAATTACAAATGATAACAGAATTAGCAAACAAGACTTAGTTCTAACCCAAGCTCTGCCACTGATCTATTTATTATTTGACCTTGTTAACTCTGGACCTTTCTTTGTCCACTTGTACAATGAAAATAGTGGGGGTTAACTCGGTCATGTCCAACTCAGAGGAGCAAAGGAGAGTTAACATATGCTTCACAGAAGAAACATGTTCAATTTCCTGCCATGGAATTTAGTCTGAAAACCTGCTGGAGGGTCAGCTATAAGTCATCTCTGACTTGATGGCACTCAACAACAACACATACACAGCACAAGTGTTGCGCGCGGTTTATGTTGGTGTCATTAAGCCTATTTCAACTCATACATGCCAGGGTAGAACGGACTCCTTGGGTTCCTAGGCAAATTCCCAGGCCCGTTTTCCTGCTGGTGGGTCCAAACCACTGACCTTTAGCCAGCAGTTGGGTACTTTATCCATTGTACATGGTACACAGCATTTATTAAATCATTTGGAATTATGGTTGTTTTTATTGGTGATTATTCCATAATTTGGAATGTTTTTATTTGTTTTATTATTCCGTATTTTGAAGTGATGGTTATTTGATAATGTAACAACGTTTTAATAGTGTTATTATTAAAGTAGAGAAAAAAATACCCACTTGAAGTACAGGGCGAGGTCTGTGGCTATGATGGCAATGTCCATCATGTGGATTGCATGCTCGTGCTGTCTTCGATTGAGGTTTTGAAAGATATTTAGGCTCTAACGAGAAAGCCAGAGGAGAGATGTGAGAAAAGACTCTGGAATTAAGTCACCCCACTACCAGAAGTCACCCCAGATGATGTGCAGTGCTCCTGGGCGTCCCCAGCTCCTTGTGAGATGAAGGGTCTTAGGCAGGTCCAGAGCCAGTACGGAGGGCCCTTGTCCTACCTCATCTCTCAGCAATGTTTTGCCAAACTCCAAGTGGTGCCTTTCCAAGATGGAAGAGCCATGGAGCTTGGCCAGTGGGTTCTGGGACCTGTATGAGAAAGAGAAAGAGATCAACATAGAGGGGCCAATGTAGAGCGTGACGACCTCGTCTAACATCACCACCTAGCGATTTCGTAGGCAAAGGAGCCCAAGTCCACAAGTGAGAGGAACCGGCAATGGGGTCACACAGTAAAGCCATGGAAACATGGGCCGAGACATCAGGTCTCCTGGCTCTCAGCCAAATTTCCTCAGAGATCCTGAGCCTATTTTTGAGTCATGAAATCTGTCGAGAATCTGCTAAATAGTGTGATCTTTACCCCTAGAAAAAGGCAACTTTAGAGATGTATGGATTCCCTGAAGTCATTCATGGACATCAGTTCTGGGGCACATTTCAAAGGATACCAAGGCACCAGTGTTTCATATCTGAATACCATAAGTGTGTTTATTCATTTATTTATTATTTCTCAAATACCTACTATGTTTCAAATACCATGGTTGGCAGTTGCTCTTTGTAAAATGTAAAGTTTAGGTTGTTTTCATCTTGTGATGGTGAATAATGCTGCTGTGACCACTGGTGTACAAGTCTCTGTTTGAGTCTCAGTTCTCATTTTCTCAGGGTATATTCCAAGCAGTGGAATAGCTGGGTCATATGGAATTTCTATGTTCAGCTTTTTGAGGAAATGCCAAACTGTCTTCCAAAGTGGTTGTACCATTTTACAATCCCACCAACAATGTATAAGAGTTCCTATCTCACCACATCCTCTACAACATTTATTACTTGCTGTCCAGTCAAACTTTGCCGCTGCTACTGGAGTGAGATGATATCTCATTGTGGTTTTTATTTGCAGCAATTATTGTCAGTGATTTTGAGCATTTCTGCATGTGTCTGCTGGCCATCCAAATGTCCAACCATAATCAAATAGATTGAGAAATTATGGTAGAGTCACACAATTAAATACTATGCAGCTTGTAGGAGCAATGATTTTGTAAATTACTACCTAATTGGGACAGACTAGAGAGCATTATGAGTGAACTCAGTCCCATAAGGACAAATACTGTATAAGGCCATCATTGTAGAATGAATATGAGGACCCAAGGAGCATGGGGGGAGCAGAGGGGTGAGGACAAGCAGGGGGCGGGGGAATTGTTAATCATAAGGTTGCACAATTTGATAGATGGAGGGAGGAGCGGGTGAAGGAAATGGGAAAAGATCTGGTGTGATAATTTAAACACAATCTCTAGCCTCAGAAAAGCATAAGTGACTAGTGACTAAAGACTCAGAAAAACATGAGTTCCAGGGCTGCTGGTTAACCACTTACACACTGTGGTCTCTGGGCAGAGCTTCAGTTTCACCATCTGTACTGCATAGATAACATTAGTCCATTTTCTGCCCAGCCCACAGGGTGGTAATGTGGGTCCAACAAGATCATTGTTCAAGGACTGAACATCAGAGGCTGTCTGCACTGGAAGCTCTATGAGGCCGGGGTCTGTGTCTCTTTTACTCACTATGGTGCTTCCTTGGGTCCGCATAGGCCTCGTCAGACATTTATTAGGAGCATTAGAAACACATGAAGCATAAATGAACCCTTATCAGTTACTAGTATTATAGCTCAAAGTAGTTCAGCAGGGAGAGCAAGAAGGAGGAAAGTAAGAAAATATTAATTTCCTGTTGCTCCTAGAACAAAGTATCATTCAAATTTATCATGTTTAAGTTCTAAAGGTCAGAAGTTCTACATTCCTTCTGGAAGCACTAGGGGGAAATCTGTTTTCTATCCTCTCCCAGCTTCTAGAAGCCATCTGCTTTCCTTGGCCAGCAGCCCCACATCTCCTATCCTCTTTGGACTACTGCTGACCTCTTCGAAAGACTGAAAAGAGCTTGAAATCCTAAGCATCTGGCTTAAGGAAGGCTGAAGTGTTGAGCAGAACTTCAACTCCACTATGATTTTTAACACAGACTCAGATGTCATTTGCGTTTCCTCCTGACTGTGCCTGCCACACGGTTTTGCCCACAGGGATAGTGCAGTTGTATCACAGGCTGCCAGACCAGCTTGGTGGGAGTAGTTACTTGCCTAGACTTGTCTTTAATTCTATTAAGTCATAGTTCTGACCACTGTGGTAACCAGAGAGTTGCAGTGAGAACCCCAGAACCTGTTCTGTAAGAGTATAATATAAAATTGTGTATATATTTTGCCCACCAAGGTAGCCATGCCTACAATGGTGCTCAGAATCCTAGAAATGAAATCAGTTACTGTGAATTGGCAGAACTCCAGCAGTGCCAATGTTTGTCTTTGTCCTGTTTACATCTTAATAACAGAGTCTCTATAAAATATGTTCAAAGTGTGGGGTGCCTAGATCTTTTTGGCTCTGTCAAACCTGCCCAGATAATCCAGGACCATCCTTCTCTATTAGAAACTTGTTAATAGAATTTTATATGCAAATACTCCTTTGAATGTGAGGTAACATATTTTCAGCTCCAGGAATTAGGGAGTGGACATCTTTGGACCCACTCCTCTGTGTCCCACAGATCTCTAGGGAGATCTTCCCTAGAGGAAGTGGGAAGCTGTGCACAGTGGGACTTTCCTTTGTCTCTCTGGGGTCCTTCAGGCCTGGGTGGTGAATCCATAGGTAGGGTTGGCTGTGGGCGGTAAGGACTGACTCACTTCATCTGGTAGAGGTTGTTGGTTCCTCTGTGGTCGATGTCATGGCAGAAGGCAGCCGTGACCATGGCTAAGGCCTCCAGGTCTGTGAAATATCGCTTCAGCTTTCCAGTCTAGAAAGGCAAACAGAGGTACAAGTCTCTCCTGTTTTGTGGAGGTTGGAAGCAGGCCTGACAGGGAGGTATGAAGAGCAGAGCCTGCAGGTTAGAAACATGGATCTGATCTTGCCTCTACTCCTGGTTCCAGAGTGACTGACTGAAGCTTTGTCTGAGTTGGAGGGTTTTCTGGGTTATAGGACTTCTGATACTGAACATGAGAGTAAAAAACAAAGAAAGTAAATGGTCATTCTTCCTTTTTTTTTTAAGCTGGAGAAAGACCCTCAACAAGATGGATTGACACAGTCACTGTAACAATGGGCATGTCAGAGATTATGCAGATGGTGCAGGAAGAGGGATGGGTCAGATCTGCTATTTATAGGGTCTCTATGAGTCATAGTGGACTCCAGGATCTAACAACAACAACAGCATCTCCTACTCGACCTCAGCCTCTCAATCTGCACACCAGAGGTGGTGGACTTTGGACTAGACTATTTTCATTTTCAGAAATAGAGTGGTTTTGAGCACAGCCAAACTTCACTTTGTTCTACTGCTTTATAAGTACAATTCAGAGAAAGCTTTCCCTTCAATGTCTTCAAATTCTTAACTCCTCTCTCCTTCTTATTGGAGAGCAGGGGCAAGGAAGAGCTCTGCAGAAGTGACGCTGACCTTGACCCTAGGAAATCAATGGAACATAAAGGTTGTCCGGCTGAGGGACAGCCTGGCCAGAATTCCTACCTGTAGGCCTAATTCCTACTCAGACCTGTTCATTCCAGTCTGGCTCAGGAAAGAATGACCAAGGGCAAGCGCAGGGAGTTACATAAATGCTGGATGAGGAAACAGGTCCCTCAAGTAAAAACATTGGCACAAATATCAGGTTTTTATACAAATAATACACACTTTACTTTTTTTTTTTTTTCCAAACTGCTGGAAACCTTCTTCAGTATTAGTTGCCATATTTGGGTGCAAAAATAAAGAACACAAAGTTATGTCCACCCAACAGCATGCATTGTGGCACTATTTGTAAGAGATTAGAGATAATCTTCATTTCTTACAATAGGGGACTGGGTAAAGTCTGGCATATTTAAACAATAGGGTACCACGTGGCCATAAAAAATAGATCAAGAAAGGATGTGACTAATGTATTTGCAAATGAAAACAGCAAATTACAGAATAATATAAGTCTATAGCAAAATAAACCCTAGGGGAAAAAAATTAGAAGAGTTTTATGACAAGACTTCGTGTTGGGATGTTGTCAAGTCAAAATTGACTCACAGCTGATCCTTCGGCAGGTTTTCAGAGGCTGCAAATCACACAGGAGAGGAGACTACCCATTTTCCTCTTGTGGAGCAGCTGGTGGATTTGAACCATTTGCTTTTGGATTTGCAGCACAATTCCTTACCACTAAGCCATCAGAGTTCCTTGATAGAACCAGAGTTGGCAATATACCACTGCTTTCATTCACTTTTCATTTTATAGGTTTCTTTGGTGTTTGACTAAGATTCTTCAGCTAAGCACATTAGATAGATAGATAGATAGATAGATAGATAGATAGATAGATAGATAATAGATAGATTGAGATATATACATAGATTGAGATATATTTTATATCTATTTATATATATATTATACATAAGTTTCTATATATACGTAGTTTTAAGAAGCAAATGATGGAGAGTGGAGAGTAATGCAGGCTCTGCCATGTGGAGTCACTGCAGGGACCCCTGGAGCGGCAGGAGCCCAGGCATTGCACTGCACCCCACTAGTCCCACCAGTCCCCATACCACCAGCAAGGAGAACATGGTCTGTCCCACGTTGAAGCCGTGCCGCCAGTTGTGGTAGGTGATCCTGCGGTAGCCCTTGCTCAGCGAGTACATGAACCGCACCAGGGCCTGTGAACACAAGCAGGGCACTGAGGCAGTGCACACCTTCCTGAGGCCTGAGGTCCTCTAACCCTGTCACTGGACCACAGGCTTGTTATGTACCACTTAGTAGGAACTGATTCACAGCTGCCCTGCAGTGGGTTTCCAGAGACTATAACATGGGAGGAAATTGTCCATCTTTTCTCTCAGAGCAACTGGTGGATTCGAACTGCATGCCCTGGGGTTGGCAGCACAAATCCTTGCCACTAGGACACCAGAGCTCACCTGAATTAGTGGGTAGGAACCAGAAATAGGTGACTAATCATGTGTCAAGCCCCGTGACCATGCTGAACAGCACAGCAGTTAATTATTCAGCTGCTGTCTGAAAGGTTAGCAGTTGGAACCCACCCAGCCACTCCAGGGAGAAAGACCTGGCTGGAGATCTGCTTCTGTACAGATTACCCCAAACAAAACCCAAACCCACCACCACCGAGAACATTCTGACTCCGTGACCCTCCATCTTGGCTCTAGGGCTGTAACTCTCTACAAAGGAGGCCGCTCATCTTCTCCCACAGAGCTGCTGGTGGATTTGAACCATCAGCTTTTTGACTGGCAGTGCAAAAGCACAACTATGCCACTAGAGCTCCTGGTGTACTGTGCCAATGTCTAGAAAATCCTCTGGGGTAGGATCCCCTTAGTATCCCATAAGGTCACCAAGTGTTGAAAATTGACTCCAGGACATTGAACAACAGTGACAAGTAAGTGTGAAAATGGGTGTGGTTACAAAACAAGGTAGTTAAGTGTCATTCTACCTACTCCACCCACTATGTTTTATCAGCGATCCCCAAACTGCTCCGCAGAGCCAGTGTCCTGGAAGAAATAAGGTGCTTTAAATAGGATGGGTGGGAACAAAGGGGTTCTTTAATTCAGTGGTTCTCAAACTTGAACGTACATCAGAACCACCAGAAGGACTTGCTTCATTACAGAGTTTCAGATTCATTAGAACTGGGAGTGAGCGTGCATGAAAGAGAGAGAGATGACCTGCATTTCTGATAAGTTCTCAAGGGGTGCTGGCGTGGCCTTGGCCAACACTTTGAGAATCACTGATCAAGCAGGTCTTGGAAATCCTGCATACCCGCATTCCTCCTCCCTCATCCCCAGATGCACAGCCAGCTTTACCAAGGAATCCTGGCAGAGATGAAACAGTTTGAATTGGTTTAAGCCACATCTCCACTCTTATGCCAGGATAGAAAAAGAAGCTGAAAATCCTAACCCACTGCCATTGAGTCAATTCCAAACCTTCCATTGGGTTTCTGAGGCTGTAAATCTTTATGGGAGGACACTGACCATCTTTATCCCACAATGCAGCTGATGGATTCCAATTGTCAGCCTTTTGACTATTGCTTGGACAAATAATGTACCATTGAGATGGAGCTGATTTAGAGTTGACCCGCTAGCAGGTTTTCAGAGGTTGTAAGTCACACAGGAAAGAGTGTCCAACTTTCTCCTGTGGAGCAACTTGTGGATTTGAACCTCATGTCTTTGGGTTCAAGGCCATCATAACTTGGTCCCTCAGCACCTGCTACCAAAACCTTAGTGTTCTGGACACTGGCCCTGAGGTACCTTCATTCAGAAAGTCTGTGTCTCTTTTCAGATAAATGTTCATGAATGCAATGTGGGTAACACTTTAAATCCTAAAAGCTGAGGGCACTCCCTTTTAAAAATAGTTTTAAAAGATTGTGGGGTTTTGTTTGTTTGTTTTTTTAAAAAAGAAGTCATGATAACTTTCAATCTAAAGTGAACAATAACACCAAGGAATACATTCCTCAATACACTCAACTATACTAGACCAAAAGATAGGAAAGGGTAGGCCAGAAGGATTCGTGGAAATGGAAAACACAGGGAGGAAGGGAGAAGAATGTGATTGCATGATGTGTATTGTAATTAATGCTATGAAACAAAACTAATAGGAATGCTTGGATGGAAAACCAATTTGCTTTGTAAATTTTCACTCAAATCACAAAAAGGAAAACAATAAAAACGAAAGAGGAAGATGAATAATGTTTCTTTTGATCTCACCTCTTGGGGAATGTGAAATTTCTCCACCACTTTAAGCTCATAATACATCTGTATCCCACATTTCACCAGCTCCAGTTCTGTTAGGGGCAAGTCACTGAAGTGGAATTTGTTAATTTCATATTTCTCTGCATCCGGCAGCTCTCCTTGCTGTGTTAGGAACAGGATCAAATGATTAGGAATTCTGAAATATTCCTGGGCTCTTTCTCACTCACTCAGCCCTGTCCCCATATTGGGGGTGGTGAGATGCCAGAGCAGAGTGGGCAGACATGCTTGAAGAGGACAGATAGCCCCAGGGCACTCTGTGGTTGTTCTCCATGCACTGGCTCACCAGGATCTCAGTCAGCTCCTCTTCCTCACAGTCCCATGGCTCCTTCCCATACACCTCCCTGGTTTTCTACCAGTATCCAAAATGTGGCAGAGAAAAGACAAAAAGGGAAAGGTTACTACATCACAAGTGTGTCTCCTCTTCTCCATTGCTACTTTTCTCTTTCCTGCAAGGTCCTTACACCGTACTACCAACCCAGTGATGCTGCCATTCAACAGTCAATGACAAGGAAATTCAAGGTCATAGAGCAGAGTCATAGAGACCTACATCCAAATGCAAGCTCCAGTACTCACTAGCAGCATCAGTTAACACATCTGATCTTCAATTTCTTCATTGTGAGATAGGTCTACTGAAAGCACTTCACTGGTGGATAAAATTAGTGCAATATAATTTATTAGACTATGTGAAAGATGAGCAATCTCCTCCCATGTGATTTACAGCCTCTGAAAGCTCACTGGAGGGTCAGCTACGAGTCAGTTTCAACTTGACAGTTTTTAAACAACAAAAAATTTTAAACGATAAATAAAAACTACTTATCACAGTGTTTAACATGCAGTAAACACAATATAAAATTACATTGTAGGTATTTTCATGGTTGTTATTATTATTAACTAGGATCTCTGGGGGCCTAATTCATAGAGAGTTTCGCTACCAACCTAAAGATGGAGCCTCTCGGGCAGTTTCCTCCAGTACAATTTACAGCCTCTAAAAAACTGCTGGGGTGTCAGCTAGGAGTTGGTTCTGACTTTACAGCAATAAGTTTGAACTTTGAGTTAGTGACCATGATCCTTACTCCTCTCATTTGCTTTGTTACTTGGGACCAGTTCCTTCTTTTTCTGATCCTATTTCTTCAACTAGAGAGGATGCAAGCATATTACTTGTTTCAGTTTTTTTACTGGTCCACTGGGGCTGTGGTTCTGTGAGGTACATATAGGCATCATTTGGCTGAATTATGAGCTGAGCTGAACAAAATATGAGGCAATTAATCTAGAATTTTCTTTTCTATATTTACAAATTTGGGGGTAAAGCCATCAAACAAAATTGAGTGTAATATTGTCTTATAAACTGTGAAGGTCCTGAGCCTAATGTAAGGACTCCCTAATAATATCTAAATGCCTCTGAACTACATTGATCACCAAAATCTTCTCTGCTCTAATTTCATTTATAAGTAGCTGCCACACTGGAAAGAGACTCTTGATCGTTGTTTATTTGTCTGTTAGACAGAGCTTCTTCCTAAAGCCAAGTCTGTAGCTGAAAGATCCCATCCAAAACAACAAGTCAGATTTGAGCAGAGTAAGAAATGGAATTTCTAGAGCTGTGAAGCCAAACGGAAGTAACCCTTTGAGGGATAACTGTTCTCCAGGGTAGCCGTCACATACTACTGTCTGTCACTCATTTGTCCTTCCATCCAACCAGCTTAGAAAATTGAGAGTATTCTTGTGCTGGGCAGCAGTGAACAAAGCCACACAGTCCCCGTCTTCAGGGAGCTTCAAGTTTAGTCTAGCCATATTTCAGTGCCCAATCTCCACTACAGTGAAAACAAGAAGAGAAATTTACCCACCAAGATTTGCTGGATTTCTTCATTGTCACACTTCACATGGTATTTGACCATGTCCTGGAAAATGTCCTTCCTGTTTTCAAGTTTGTTCATTGACTCATAGGTGTCAGGATTTAGGACTGACCAGCCCAAGAATTGAGCCAAAGACTGAAAATAAAGAGAAAAGAGAAGGAGATTTGGCCCTAATTTTGTAAAAGAGGGCAACACTCTCTTAGCTTCTGTTTTCTCATTTATAAAATGAGTTTTTAAAGTCATGCACTGCACACCTGAGTTACTGTGAAGATAAAGTAATGACTATGAAGACACTTTAAACATTGGAAAACATTATGGACATAAAAAGGGTCATTCTAATTAGTAATCTTTATAAAAAGGAAGTATGCTTTCTGATAGCATGTGAGGGAAGAAATTGGCTGTGAAATTGTGTTCAGGATAGAACAGCAAAGTGAGCTTCCCACTAACTCCTCCCATCAGGTGACAGGGCAGCAGCACATCCGGGGCCCACTCTCATCTCTGGAAGCCTAGATTGGCAACGAGCTGACAGTGACTCTGAGTATCCCTTCTGGCAGACTGTACCTCCATGAGGGTCTCATCCATTTCATCAAAGGGTTTCCCATCTTTACGGTTATAAAACGTGGCCACGCCAACAATTTCTTCCTTCTTGTTCACGATCGGCATAGAAAGGACATTTTTAATCATCCATCCAGACTCATCCAGAGGCTCTTTCTACGAGAGAACAGCCAAGTTAGATTTCCTGAGTCTCGGCTGCAGGGGCTGCTGTGATGAATGTTATACAGCATGTGACCTTGGCAGAGACCCACTTGGGTTAGAGGAAGCAGGATTTAGATTGAGCTAGGGGGGGTTGGGGAGTTGCTTTGTTTTGGTCACCACTTAGATGTTATGAGCACACATTCTATCTGGATAGACTTGTTTAATGAGGACAGAATGATGAGCAGAGTCAACCCAGAGAAGTAGTATTTCCCTTTCAGATATGAAAGCTAACTTCAGGGGACTTGCTTGGAAGGATAATGTTGGAGACTCTTGAAATGGAATCAAACAACTAGAAAGCCTGACCGTTTTGCTTCTTAACCTTTATGTTTTACTTTTGGCATAATGGTTAGGGTGTTTCAGTGCCAACCCAAATGCTGGTAGTTCAAAGTCACGAGCTGCCCTGTGGGAGAAAGCTGGGCAATCTCCTCGTGTATGATTTATAGCCTCTGAAAACCCTTGGAAAGGTCAGTTCCAACTCCATGGCAATGTCTACTATTATTATTAAATTTGACATGCTAGTTCATCTTCTTTGACCTCAATTTTGTCATTTAAGATGGGAACATTAAAGCAACTCTGGTGGTGCAGTGGTTCAGTACTAATTAAAGGGCAGTAATTCAAATCCACCAATTTCTCCAGGAGGAAAGATGTGGGAGTCTGCCTCCCTATCAGTTACAGCCTTGGAAACCTTATTGGGCATTTCTATTCTGTCACATAGGGTTGCTATTAGTTGGAATTGTCTTACAGACAGGACTAAGAAGAAGAACACGTTCTTCATGGAACAAATAAGAAATGCAAATGAAAGTTGCTGGTCAATTAATTATTCAATTAGGAGATGCCTTAGTGAGTCATTCTCATCTCTGAGTCTCATTTTCAACATTTATAAAATGGGGATAACTAGATGTGAAAAACTACAATTTTTTTTACATCAATTTATACACAGAGCACTGGTGGCCTAGTGGTAAGAAACTATGCTTCAGTTCCAAAGATATGCAGTTCGAATCCACCAGCTGCTCTTTGGGGGAACTCTCCTGTGTGATTTACTGCCTCTGAAAACTGGTGGAGGGTCAGTTATGGGTCAGTTTTGACTCAATCACAAACGACAGCAAAAATATTGTTCCATAAACTAAGCTAGAAGCTAAGAAATCAAGGCAAATAAGGCCCAGGGTTTGCTGTTTGGGTTGCTTTTAATCTGGGGAAATAGATAAGCAATCAGCCTGCAGTGTGAGAGGTTTTTTAAATGAATTGTCGTTAGTTCTGCAGGAGCCGGAGTAGGAAGGTTTTTTTCAATATGTATTTTTTAATTTTTCTATTTTTTTCCAATTAATTTTAATGGAAGTTTACAGAGACTTTGGATTTCTGTTCATTCATTGTTGCACTTTTCTTCCTGCTCAACCTCTCTCTCCCAAAGCGGGTTTCTTAAAGTAGTTGAGTCCTCCAGTCTAATGTCCCTAAATTCTTAAAGTCTTGAGGTTATAACAATTACTATTCCAGTAACATAGAAAATGAGACAATGCAAAGCACTTGGTGGGACAGTGTCTGCAGAAGTGTGTGGAACACAGTCCAAGGAGACCAGCGATGAAGATCAGGAAACTCAAGTTCAGGCCCCTCAACTCTCTAACTATTCCTTCCCCTCTAAATGTCAAGATAAGGAGGCAGGTTTCATTGAAAATGAAGTTGAAACCATTACAGATTTTGTCGTTATTGACTATACAAAAACAAAACATACACCAACTCAGTATTTTTTTACATGTATAATTTAGTAACACTGACTGCATTCCTCAAGTTGGGCAACCATTCTTATCGTCTTTTCTGAATTGTTCCTCCTCCATTAACCTAAATTTACTAACCCTTAATCTTCCCACTTACTCTTGTGAATTGCTTTCAAATACTGTTTTCCTGTGCCCTCAAGTCACCTGTGACTCAGAGTGATCCTAGCACAAAAGCTCTGTGCCAATCCTGAGCCAGTCTCACCTGCTTCAACACACCTATGCCCATCATCCTAGTTACTGTGTCAATCCATCTCATCTAGGGTTTTCCTCTACTGAACTGTATCCCCACCCTTCCAAGCATGATGTCCCTCTCCAAGGACTGGTTCCTCCTGGCAAAATGCCCAAAGTGTGTGAGAAGGAGCTTCAAGATCTCTGCCTCCAAGGAGCGACTTGGTTTCACCCTCTCCAGGACAAACCTGTTAGTTCTCTTGGTAGTCCATGCTATTCAATACTCTTCTCCAGCACCACAACTCAAAGGCATGGACACAGTTCTTCTGTCATCCTTAGCCATTGTCCAGCTCTCTGATGCATAGCAAGTAATTGTGAAGATAGTGACCTGGACCAGGCACACCTTAGTCTCTAGACTGACCTTTTTGCTCTTCAGCATTCTAGAGAGGTCCCTGAGAATAGATTTTTCCTAATACAATTCTTCTTTTGATTTCTTTACTGCTCGTGCCAAAGAGTTTTGATTGTGGATCCAAGCAAGCTAAAATTGTGAATAATCCCAATCTATTCTCCATCTATCATGGTGCTGCCAATTGTCCCAGTCATAAGAATCTTTGTCTTGATGTTTAGCTTCAGTTCATATTGGAGACTGCAGGCCTTGAACTTCTGCAGCAAATGCTTCATATCCTCCTCAGTTTCTGCAGGCAAGGTTGTGTCATCTGCATAACACAGATTGTTGATGAGTCTTCCTCCAATCCTGATGCCACATTCCTCCTCATAAAGCCCAGCCTCCAGAATGATCTGTTTTGCATGTAGATTGAAAATATATGGAGACAGGATGCATCCCTGATACACTCCTTTCCTGATTTTGAAACATGCAGTGTTTGCCTGCTCTGTTTTGATTACTGCTTTCTTGTCCAAGTATTTTGTCGTTAGGTGCTATCAAGTTAAGTACAACCCATAGAGACCCTATGAACAACAGATCTGAACCTTGTCCTGTTCTGTGCCATCCTCACAATTCCTGACACATTAGAGCCCATTGAGGCAGTTACTGTGCCAATCCACCCGGTTAAGGGTGTTTCTCTCCTTCGACAACCCTCTATCTTTCAGAGCATCATGTCCCTCTCCAAGGAATAGAACCTCCTAGCAACATACCTGAAGTTATGTTTTCCGTGAGCACAATTAAGTGTTCTGGGATTCTCACTCTTCTCAAGGTTAGCCACAGTTTGTTGTGATCCACATAGTCAAATGCCTTTGCATACTCAATGAAACACAGATAGACATTTAGCCAAGATCTGCTTTAGCCAAGATTCATCTGACATTGGCTATGATGTCTCTAGTGCCATGACCTTTTCTAAACCCAGCTTATATTTCTGGCAGTTCTTTGTAAATGTACTGCTCCAGGTTTGTTTTTTCTATTTTTGTTGTGTGGTGTTTTGGTTTTTTTTTTGTTTGTTTGTTTGTTTGTTTTTTGTTAACCTTCAGCAGGACTAAGGTGTATCTGATACAGGCCATGGTCTTTGCAATTACTTGTTATGCGTTAGAGAATTGGACAATGACTAGGAAGGATAGAAGGAGAATTCATGCCTTTGCGCTGTGGTGCTGAAGAAGAGTATTGAGTGTACAATGGACCCTTAAGAAAACAAACAGGTTCATCCTGGAGAGGGTTAAACCAGACTGCTCCTTGGAGACAAGGATTCTGAGGCTCTGTCTGACATATTTTGGACATGTTGTAAGGAGAGTGAGGTCCTTGGAGACAGACATCATGCTTGGGAGGGTGGAGGGATAGTGCAGGAGAGGAAGGCCCTCTATGAGGTGGATTGATTCAGTGACTGGGGTAATCGGGGTGGGAGTGTCGGAGACGGTGTGACTGGCACAGGATAGAGCAAAGTTTAGGGATGTTGTACATAGGGCCACTATGAGTCGCAAGTGACCCGATGGCACATAACAACAACAACAACAACATTATAGTAGTGATAACGTTTGTTAATTTCCACACTCTGTTGGATCACCTTTTCTTGGAATGGGAATAAATATAGGTCTCTTCCGGTCAGTTGGCCAGGTAAATTGTCTTCCCGATTTCTTGGCACAACCTGGTGAGCAGATTCAGGGCTGCATCTGTTTGTTGAAATTTGTAGGTATTCCATCAATTCTGGGAATCTTGTTTTTTGCTAATTCCTTCAGAGCAGCTTGTACTTCCTCTTTTATCACCATTGCCACTTGATCATATGTTGTTCCAGGGGGTTCTTCTATGTTAGCTGATTCTTTTTGGAATAGTTACTGTACTCCTTCTATCTTCTTTTGATGCTTCTTGGATTATTCAGTACTTTGCTCATAGCATCTTTGAGTATTGCAACTCAAAGCTTGGATTTATTCTTCAGTTCTTTCTTTCAGCTTAAGAAATGCTGAGCGAGTCCATCCCTTTTGCTTAATGACTCTAGGTCTTTGCACATTTCATTATAACACATTACTTTGTCTTCCTGAGCTGTCCTTTGAAATCTTCTGTTTATCTCCTTCACTTCCTGATATCTTCCCTTTGCTTAAGCTTCTCAGCGCTCTAGTGTAATATTCAGAGTCTCTTCTGACTTTCATTTTGGTATTTTCCTCCTCTTCTCCCTTTGTAATGACCTTCTGTATTCTTCCTGGATGACTTAATTTTCTTTAACTTGAACTTGCGTATGAATATTTGACATATAAAATTATTTAAGCAAACACTAAAGCTGAAGATTGTTTTGCAAGAGATATTATTACTGAATACAGATGAATTATGCCTGAAATCAGAGGATACCACAAAGATGTTTATTTGTGTTTTATTAACTATACAAAGGTATTTGACTGTGTGAATCATAACAAATTAAGGCTAACATTGAGAATGATGGGAATACCAGAACACTTACTGTGCTCATGAGAACCTTGGACCAAAAAGTAGCTCTCCTAACAGAATCAGGGAGCTCTGGTGGCCTAGTGGCAAGAAGTTGAATTGCAACCCCAAAGTTATGCCATTTGACTCCACCAGATGCTCCACTGGAGAAGGAGGGGTAATCTCCTCCTTTGCCAGTCAGATCAGATTCAACAGTACACAAGAAGGAAAAAAAAATATTCATTTGAACAGAATCAGGAAACACCCTATTGTTTAAAATCAGGAAAGGTGTGTATCAGGGCTGTATCTTTTCTCCATGCCTCCTCCATCTGCTGTGCAAGTAATTAGAGAAACTGGACACTATGAAAAAAAGTGTGGCATCAGGATTGGAAGAAGACTCATCAACAAGCTGCATTATAAAGATAGCACAATCTTGCTTGCAGAATTTGAAGATGACTTGAAGCACTTACTGTTGAAAAATCAGAATACAGCTCTGGTAGACCAGTGACAAGAAGCTGCATTGCAATCCCAAAGGCAAGTGGTTCGAGGCCATCAGCTACTCCATGGGAGAAGGATAGGCAGTCTCCTCCTGTGCTATTAACTATCTCTAAAAATCTGCCAGAGGGTCAGCTATGGGTCAATTGTAACTTGACAGTACACAACAACAACAATAAGAACAACAGCCTTTAAAAAGGATTACTTCTCAATATCAAGAACACAAAAATTCTAACCACAGGTAACACTGTGATAGATGGAGAAAAGATAAAGCTGTCAATGATTTCATTTCACTTGTATCCACAATCAACACCCATGGTAGCAGTAGTCAAGAAATCAAAGGACAAATAAACCAAATTTTTTAAAGAAAATTTTTTAAATTAACAAAACAAAATCAAAGGACATAGTGCATTGGGGAAATGTGATGTCAAGGATCTCCCCAACGTTTTAAAGAGCAGGATATCCATTTGAAAAGGTGCACCTGATTCAAGCCATGGTCTTTTCACTTGTTTCGTACACCTCTGAAAGTTTAACAATGAATAAAGAAGACCAAAAAACAATAGACACACTTTAATTGTGGTGTTGGCAGAATATTGAATATACTAGGCTGTGTATCACTGAGTCAGAATGAGCCATAGATGACCTGTCTTAAGATGTTTTCAGAGGCTGTGATCACATGGGAGCAGCTGGCAGATTCGAATCACGTGCCTCGGGGATTGCAGCATAGATTGTACCAGTAGGCCACCAGAACTCCCCATTGAATACACTACTGACTTCCAAAAGAACAAAAAAGTCTGTCTTTAAAGAACTGCAACCAAAGCGCTTTCAGAGGCAAAAACAGTGTAACTTTATCTCACTTACTTCATGCATCTTCTCAGGAGGAATTAAACCTTGAAGAAAAACAAAGTGCTGGGATAGGTGAAGGGTCAGAGAAAGAGAAAAAGACTCAACAAGACAGATTGGCACAGTGACTACCATAATGGTCTAAAGCTTGACGGAGATTGTGAAGATGGGGCAAGATAGAGCAAAGTTCAGATCTGTAGTTCATGATGAATTATAATCAGTCTAACATCACCTAATAAGGTCCGCATCTCTAATCTACCAGCTGCTTTGCATGAGAAAGGTGGGCAAGCTCCTCAACGTGTCAGTTCCAGCCTCTGAAAACCTGCTCAAGAGTCAGCTATGGCTTGGTTCTGAATCGGCAGTACACAACCACAACCACAACATGTTCAAGCTTTGCTAATCAGGCTAAACTGTGCTTTCAAGAAAACTCAAGAGGATGTTTTATGTTTAAAGATTATCTCAGTACAATTTTTTTAAAGAATTTTTTACTTTATACTGGTTTGCTTACAAAGTTTGTGTACATTGCTTTTCACAGCAGTTCTTTCCCATTTCAGGACAATTTTTAAGCAAGGAAGTGACTTGGTTCAACTTACTTTAAAAGAAATTACTCAGGCTGTTATTGTGGAGCTTTAACCCATATCAAGCCCTGCAGTCCTTGACCTTCTGTAGCAAATGCTTCAGGTCCTCCTCAGTTTCGGTCTTTCTCTGATCCTGACACCACATTCCTCCTCATAAAGTCTAGCCTCCTAAATGACCTCTTCTGCATATTGACCGAATAGATATGCAGACAGGACACATCCCTGACACACTCCTTTCCTGATTTTGAACCATGCGGTGTTTCTTTCCTCTATTCTGAGGACTGCTTCCTGGTATAAGTACAGGTTTCAAACAAGCACTATCAAATGTTCTGGGATTTCCCATTCTTTTTGATGTTAACCACATCTTCTTTATCCTAATTTGTTGTGATCCACACAGTCAAATGTCTTTGCATATTCAATGAAACAAAAATAGACATTCTGCTGGTACTGTTTGCTTTCAGCCAAGATCCATTTGACATTGGTAATGATGTCTTTTTTTCCATGACCACTTCTAAACACAGCTTGTATCTCTGATGGTTCTCTGTCAATGTTCTGTTCCAGATGTTTTAGATAATCTTCAGGAGGATTTTTGTTGAGTATGACATTAGTGATATTATTCATTCTGTCAGATCACCGTTTTTTTTTTTTGGAATGGGAATAAATATGGATCTCTTCCAGTCAGTTGGCCATGTAGTTGTCCTTCAGATTTCTTGGCACAACCTGGTGAACACATCCAGAGCAGCATCTGTTTGTTAACTATGTCAGTTGATATTCCTGGCCTCTAAGTTCTTTCATGAGTGAAAAACAATTTATTGTTTTTCTTAAGAGTCATTCTTAATCTAAGTATCTACTTTTTAATTATTTTGTGATTGATAAAGGCTTGCTTTTCTTATATTTTAGCATACTAAGCTCAACAAATATTAACAGAATTGAGGATAGTGAAAAGAGATAAGATCTTGGCCAAGGGAAACTGATATTTACAGAGAAGAATAAACCTAAAGCACAAGTAAGGGGAGGAAAGGAGGTTAAAAAGTAAGAGTATAAGAGAAAAACTCCTTTAAGTAGTCTTTCAGACTTGGTACGACTGGCTCTGTCTGTCACCTCTCTAACATCCTCTGCTGCTCTCACCTCAGTCTCCAACTCAGATGTTGGCTTATGCAGTTCCTTCCACTAAGCCAGCTATCTTCCCTGCTCTTTCCTGCTCAGACATGACTTTCTCAGACATATTTTCTTTCGTTCCTCTCAGAAGAAGTCAGCATCGTTGACAAGGTCCTCCTCTACCCCTTTATGCTCCTGACAATTCTCCATATGTCTCTTCGTCATGGACACATAGCCATGAACACTCGTCCACTATTGTGATCTCTGGATCTAATGCAGTCCCTGGCATCATCATTTCTAAAAACCAGCCAAGCAAATTCAGATGGAATAATGAACAATATCCCTGGAGGATTCCAAAGAGACAGAAATAATATATTCAGATAGGCACATTATAAAAGGTGGCACACAAGAATGAGAACGTATATTGTTCTTGAATGAGAACAACCTATGTTCTCATTCAAGAACCAAGGAGACCTGGGCAGGAGATGATGGTTGGAGATGGAATAACATAAACAAAGAAGCTGAAGCCAGGAGGAAAGGATAGGGAATGTCAAAATGGAATAAACCAGTGCCTCAGGGCGAATTCAAACCTCTAGCCTCTAGGTTACCAGCCAATGTCATTAACCATTTGCAACACCCAGGCACCTCCTAAAATTCAGCAAGATCAAGGAAAGTCATTTCAACTGACATATGACTTCCCCCCCCCAACTTGTGCTCTTAGTTTATTAAGACTATTTCTCAAGAGGGTGAGTGGATTCTAATGTAACCTAATGGTTATTTTAGGAAAGAGGGAATTACACAACTAGAGAACAAACAGAAAATGACTTACCTGAAATGCAAAAAAGTCCTCGGAAGGTGCGTTCATGATGTTGCAAATCTGAGAAGCATGATGGAGAATAATGAAATTGTAATTAGAGCTGACAGAGTAGCCAGGGGAGCAAGGCATACTATTTTCTGACACACAGTACCCTTACCCAAGGTGAGCATGTTCTTTTCATCAGGTGGACATATTGGAGATGGTTTTGCATTATTAGCTGAGGCTCCTGGGCAGAGAAAACCACCTTACAAACACTACTTCCCACCATTCACTTCATATGTGAGTTATTCCCAACTTTTGGACAAGTTACAGTGGTACTTTGTCATGAGAATCTCATTTTATTAAGCATTTGGACTGTGTCTCTGTGTCTGATTTTTATTTCTTAATATAGACAATGCTACACTGAAATTTTTAATCACTTACATTTAAGTTTTGTTTGTTTTATTAAGAGGGCTTATTTTCTTTTTGTTTCATTTTCATTTTTATTTTATATTGGTTATACAAGTGTCCAGGTCTTTCATTCATAGAGTCACTATGAGTTGTCTATGACTCGATGGCACTTAACAACAACAACACAATAACGAGAGAGCTCTGTTGGCCTAGTGGATAGAAAGTTAGGCTATCAAGCCAAATGTGGGTGATTTTAATCTGTGGCCCTCAGTTCTAGCTTTAATTTATTTTGGTCAAACATTCTTCTAATTGGTATAACACTGGTCTGTGCATTGCTGTACAGAGGTAACTCATGGTTGCTGTGATGCTAAACACTGTGACACTGATGTGTCAAATGTGATAATGGTTACCCATGGTGGACAGTGTTTGGTGGAGCTCCCCGATTAAAACAAGCTTGGAATCAGAAGTGGCATCTATTTCCGAAATAACTTGCCTCTGGAAACCCTATGAATGTGGAGAAATGATGAAAGTTATACAAGTGTTCAGGTCTTTGGTTCGTAGGGTCACTATGAGTCATCTATGACTCAATGGCACTTAACAACATTGGTTTGCTTACAAAGTTAGTATACATCATGTTTTACACTGTCCTTCATTCACACTGTGTGTCATACAATCTTTCCCATTCATTATGTTTTATAAAATTAATCACCATCAGACCATGCCCATTATTGCTCTGTGTTTCCAGATCCCAGAAAAATCTTTCTTCTTTCTTTTATTCTTCTTCCCTTCAAGAGAAGTTATTTTCTTGATACAGAAATTCTAAATTAGAATAAGAAGTGAACAAGGTAGATCTGCTTATATACTCAGATTCCTTTCTATAAAATAGACCCAGTTGATGCTCCCATAGAAGATACTTTTCTGATCCATGTACTGTTCTGACAATGGACACTGTGTCCAGCTGCGTGGTGTGAGCACTGCACAGACACATCACACCCTGTGGGCAGGTGCTGGCTGATTTATCTTCATCAGTTGCCTTTGTTCTCCGGTGTATCCCAGACCTTTACTCTGACCTCTCTGAGGGCTCATCCTTTCAGCCCAGGAGTCTCTCCCATCCTGATAAAGGAACTCTTCCCTTATCTCTGTGTAGTCCCCACAGCAACTCCCTTGGCTTTCTCTTCCACTTTCCTCTTGTGCTTCCCACCTTCTCCCTACCCTCACTCCTCAGCAGATCACCCCCTCATTCCTGTCTTCATCTCATCACCAGATCTACTTTCTTGAGGTTCACTAATGACTTCCTAATTGCCCAACCAGATGGAGGTTTTCAGTTCACATCTCCCCTTTGTGGGATTTGGCCCTCTCCCTCCTGTCTGACACATTCCACTTCCTTGGTTTCCATGACACTGCCTTCGCATGGTGCTTCACATGCCTCTAACATGCCTCCTGCCTCTCCTTTACTCATGCCTTTCTCTCTACACAAACTTTAAATGCCAGCATCCTACACAATGCCCTTTTCACTCTTCCTGGGTGGCTTCACGCACACTCAGGGTTTCAATCACCAAGTGGTCCTAAATGCTTCCACATCTCTGTCTCCCACCCTCTCTTTCCCCACAGTTCCATCTCCTCATCCACCTGCCAGACATTTGCTCCTGAAAAATATTTAAACGTCTTCTTGCTTGAAACTGACCACAGCCCATACGCAAGCCCGATGGTGCGCTATTCCTTCAGTCTAGAAGCTAAAAGGAGATTTGATGCTTCTCTCTCCTTCTATCCCTGCTCACAATCAATCACAAAGTCCTGCTGGTTTTTCAACATTTCTCAGATCTAACCCGGATCTTCCTCTCTACACATATTTGTTGAAGTTGTCAGAGTATTAAATGAATAGTGAATTTACTTAGTGCCTGCCCACCCACTGTCCCAGAGCCTGCCCACTTAGATCAGTGCTCTCTGGCAACAATAGCTGTGCTTTTATTTATTCATTTGCTGCCTGAGTTTCGTTAAGACATTAAGCATCACTGGCATGGAACGATGCACTAGCCTTCTCACTAGTTGCTCTGTCTGCAGTCTTAGTCACTCTAGGAGTTTTTTTCTCAGAACTGTAGAAATTATGCTTCAAAATAAGTCTGAGTCACCCGTGTTCTGTATTCAGAGAGCCAATCACAGTGCCTGGTGCATAGAAAAGCTGAGCAAATAAACACTCTGCTACCCAAAAAGCATTTTTATGGCAATGTGAATCTCCTGCTGGAAAGCCCATCAGCGGTAGATTAAAGCACCAGCCTCTCGCCCTGGCACTCAGAGCCTCCTGGGATCTACTCCTTTGCTTCCTCTCTGATGATGTCTCCACAGTGAACTGTGCTGCTGACCCAGAGGGTACACATCTCCAGCGATTCAACATCACCAGTGGCTCCATGGGAGGAAGGTGGGCAGAGTCTCCTCCCATGGTGATTTAAAGCCTCAGAAACTGGATGGAAGGTCTCTGTGAGTCAGAACTGACGTTACGACAGCCATTATTGGAAGCCTCATCTCTCATCACCTTCCTACTCTGGTGACATTGAACTGCACACATCATGCTGCTTCAAACCTCCACACCTTTGCCCATGTTCTTCCTTCCATCTGGAAATCCCCTTTCCTGCCTCTACCTGTCTAAAAATTATAGTTCAAAACTCAACTGAGACCAACACATACTAGAAAGGCTTTTCTGCTGCCCTCTGGCTGGTTTAGGTGCCCCTGCCTCGATGTTCCCAGAATCCGCTACATGCATCCCTGTTGAGGTCTCATCACACTGTACTCTAGGTATCTGTCAATAAGGATTCTTTGTCATTTGACTGTCTTATTTGATGTAAGAGTAGGAACTGTATCAGAGTCATCTTTGTATCCCCAGAGCCAATCACATTACTTGACATATAGAAAGTCATCAGTAAGTAAGCACTCAGCTGCACAAACAGCCTTATGCCAGAGGAAGGATACAGAGATGGCCAGGCTTGGATCAATGACAAGAGGTACTATCTGGGGCAGCGGGAGTGGAATGAATGTGTGGGTGGTAATAGACATGATCCTTCTCACTGGGAAAGGGAATGTTCTTACTCCACTGTTGCTCCTGAGTGGTGAGGTATGGTGTGAAAAGATGAAATATTTGGACTCTGCCATATTATATCCTATACAGCGTGCAAATGGGTAACACATTCAGATGCTAACCAAATGCTGCCAAGTTGGAGTTCACCCAGAGGCATCTAGAAAGAAATGCCTGGGGGTATACTGCCAAAATATTAGGCACTGAAAACTCCATGGAGCATAGTTCTACTCACAAGTGGGTTTGTCATGAGTTGGAATTGACTTGACAGCAACTGGTTGGTACATGACATGACTGGACGCTGTGAGAATGGGAGGTTGGGAGACATATTAAGGATCTGACTTGAGAGATTGGGATTTAGTCTGTTTGGCCCACAGAGCATTCCTTTGTCCCTGGCACACATGTGCACACATCTCTAGCTGTCATGTGAGGAGTATGTCTCCGTGGATTACATATTTCCTCAAGGTTCAATTCTTTTCATGTTCTTAGGTCAAATGTCAAATGAATTCTAGACCAAGCTAAGGAAACGAGTGAACCAGCCTTTTGGAAACTCAACAGTTCCCACATTATTTCTTCTACTCTCTGGATGGAAACCCTTTCACTCTTCTTTGTGATGAAAAACTCTACTCTTTCAATATTGTATCACTTACCAGGCCATGCTGAGCAACATAGGTAGGAAGTCCGCTTACTAAAGCCCAGTGATCAGGAGGTGGATTCCTGTAAAAGTCAAAGACAAGTCATGACTTTAAATATATATATTCTATAATAGTAACACACACACACACACACACACACACACACACACATATTGTTAAATATGGTCGAGTCAAATCTGACCCATAGCTGACCCTCTGGCAAGTTTTCAGAAGCAGTTAATCTCACAAGAAGAGATTGCCCATCTTTCTCCTGCAGAGCAGCTGATAGATTTGAAACGACCCATAATTGACCCTCCAACAGGTTTTCAGAGGCAGTTAATTGTATGGGGGAGATGTACATTTAAAAAAGCCTGATGTGATTATGTTCATTGATACCACTAAAATATATATGTGAAAAGCTATACAATGGCTAAGGTTTTTTTGGTTGTTTTTTGTTTGGTTTGGTTTGGTTTGGTTTGGTTTGGTGTGTATGTGTATGTGTGTGTGTATGTTGTTGTTTACTGTCAAGTTGGAACTGACTCATACCTGACCCTCCAACAGGTTTTCAGAGATAGTAAATTGCACGAGAGGCAATTGTCCATCTTTCTTCTGTGTTGCAGCTGGTAAATTTGAACTGCATGCTTTTGAGATTGCAACACAGTTTCTTATCACTAGAACAATATATACACACACACACACATGCACGCGCGCGCGTGTGTGTGTGTGTGTGTGTAGGAACTCTGATGGTCTAGTAGTAAGGAGCTTTGCTATTAACCAAAAGCAGGTGGTTTGGATCCATCAGATGCTCCCCAGGAGAAAGAAGTTTATATCTTCTTCTGTTGTCCTAGGTGAATAAAGATCAACTGCTATGGCTTGGATGGTCACTTGCAAGCTTTTAAGAACCCAGACAGTAAACAATTAACTATGAAATGGAACAGAAGGACTGAACACATTATTAGATACATTAACTGAGATGTTCTGTGAAATTATGACCCTTCTAAAATTTATTTTGTTAAATTTATTTCTAAGACAGTACTGTGCTTCTTAGTTTCCCTTAAAGCTACACATTATACATGTATAATTATTGAATAGACCATCCTCTCCATCCCTTCTTTGCACTGGCATCTTCATCATGAATGCAGTGCCCTGTATGTAAGGAACTATTTCTGACTCTGTTTTGTGTTAATCTATCTGTGGAGTTTATCTTTCAATATGACATTCCTACCCATTGAATTGGAGATAGGTGGGAGTATGTAAATAGGGCATGTTAGCCTACTCACAAGGGGATTGGTTAGTCTTGCCATTAAACTGAGTGGATCCAGCAGCAAAAAGAAAAAAAAAACCTCACTGCCAGGAAAAGAGCAAGCAAGAAGCCTATAGGATCAACAGCAGCAGTCACAGTGGACAACCAGAGACCTGATGTGAGACAGAACCTTGAGACTGCTACACCATTGGAACTGGAGCTAAAACTTTTGTCTAAGTTTGTTAGACAACTGGGGGTGGAGAGACTCAACACTGACAGGATTGAGAACTTTGTAACACTCACCTAATGCTATGAAGCTCAAGGCTAAAGTGCCTGAGAGCACATACTGGGAGTTGTCTCGTGTGTATTCTGCTACTAATCTGGATTATAAACTTTTGATTTCCCTAATATGGCTCTGTGAGCTAATACATTGGATTTTGGACCCAGTAAAGCAAGAATATTGATATTGAGATGACTAGAAAGGGGTATAGGAGTGTGGAGGAACATGCCTGTCCTAAAGGAATATGATTTTGGGTTGTTGATGCTGTTGACAAGGACAGTTCCCCTTTGTGATGTTGGTAAAGGTCAGATATGGCTGTCCTTACATGGCCTTTGCTCCTTTTTTGCCATCCATGTGGAATTATCATACTGTCCAAATTATCATTGTTTTGTTTTTGTTGTTAAGATTCTGTTGAGTCAACTACAACTAATAGTGATCCTATAAAGAACAGATCAAAACCTTGTCCTCTCCTGTACCACCCTCACAATTTCTGCCCATTGTTGTAGTTGCTAGTTGAGGGTCTTCTCTTTCACTGACCCTCCACATTTCCAAGCATAACATCATTTTCCAAGGACTGGCCCCTTCTGAAAACATTCCAAAGTATGTGAGATGAAGTTTCACTACCTTTGCCTCTATGGAGCACCTTGATTGTACTTCCCCAAGACAGATTTATTCTATTGGAAGGACATATGGTGTTTAATATTCTTTGCCAACATCATAATTCAAAGGCATTCTTCAATCTTCCTTATTCACTGTCAATCTTTCACGTGCGTATGAGGCAATAGAAAATTTCATGACTTGGGTCAGGCTCATCTTTGTCTTTAAAGTGACATGCTTAAAAATAAAATAAAATAAAGTGACATACTTGCTCTTTAGCACTTTCAAGAGGTCCTTGACAACAGATTTTCCAGTACATCTTTTGATTTTTTTAGTTGTGATTCTGGGTGTTGACTGTGGATCCAAGTGAAATAAATTCCTTAACAACACCAATCTTTTCTCCATCTATCATAATGATGCCTCTATGTCTAGTTGGAATTTTTTTTCCTTGTTGTTGAAGTATAATTCAGATTGAAGGCTGTAGTCTTTAACCATAATTTCATAGTAAATCTTGAAATCTGATTAGGCAAGTTCTTGCATTTTGATCTTCAAAAGTGTCTTCACTAATCTTGGTCTCTTGCATTTTCTTATAAACTTTAGAATCAACTCATCAAGTTTTAATCTTATAAAAGATAGATCTTCGAAGTTTTTGTTTAAGACAGGGGGTAATGTTATTATTTTTACCCTATAATATTATTAAAATAACTATGTATAATCTTAATTATAAAATTTGGGGCAAGAATCATTAACAACTTGCAATATACTGATGACGCACAAACTTGCTTCCTAAAAATTAAGAATAGCTGAAGTACTTACTGATGACACTCAAAGACTATTGTGTATAATAAAGATGACACTTTGAGGCCTTGAACACTAAGGAGAGAAGACCAGATGAGCTATGGGAGGATATCAAGAATACTATCCGTGAAGGATGCAAAAGGTCATTACAAAGACAGAGGAGGAAGAAAAGACCAAGATGGATGTCAGAAGAGACTCTGAATACTGCACTGGAGTGCCAAGAAGCCAAAGCACAGGGAAGAAATCAAGAAGTGAAGAAGCTGAACAGAAAATTTCAAAGGGCAGCTTGGGAATACATAATAAAATATTATAATGAAATATGCAAAGAACTAGAGTCAGAAAATCAAAAGGGTTGAACTTGTTCAGCATTTCTTAAGCTGAAAGAACTAAACAAAATCAAACATCGAGTTGCAATACTTAAGGATACTATGGATAGAATAATGAGTGATCCAGGAAGCACCAAAAGAAGAGAGGAAAGTGTACAACAATGAATGGATGAAAATTCAACTTTCCTGTAAGCTTTCATTAAAATCACAATTAAAAAAAAAAACAGAAGGAAGGAAGGAGCACACAGAGTCACTGTAACAAAAAGAACTGGCTGACATAGAAGTTTCTCACGAAACAATTTATGTTCAAGAAGCAATGGTGACGAACGAGGAAGGTCAAGCTACTCTGAAGGATTTGGGGAGGGAGGAAGGCCCCAGGAATTAATGGAAAACCAATTAACATATTTTAATAATCAGATACAGTCCTGGAAGTGCTCACCAGGTTGTGCCAAGAAATCTGGAAGACAACTCACTGGTCAACTGACTGGAAGAGATCAATATTTATTGCCATTCCAAGAAAAGGTGATCCAATAGAGTGTGGAAACCATAGAACAATATCACTAATATTACATGCCACCAAAATCCTGCTGAAGATTGCCCAAAAGTGGCTGGAACAGTTCATGAACAGAGAACTACCAGAAATACAAGCTGGGTTGAGAATAGGCAATGGCACTGAGACATCATTGCCAATGTGTCAGATGGATCTTGACTAAAAGGAAAGAGTACCAGAGGAATATACATCTGTCTGATTAACTATTCAAAGGCATTTGACTACGTGGACCATAACAAATTGTGGTTAACTTTGAGAAGAATGAGAATCCCAGAACACCTGATTGTGCTCATGCAAAACCTATACTTGGACTAGGAAGCAGTTGTCAGACAGAGCAAGAAACACTGCTCGGTTCAAAACCAGAAAAAGAGTGTGTCAGGGATGTGTCCGGTCTCCATACCTTTTCTTTTTCTTTTTTTTTTAAATTTTTTATTTAAATAACATTCCGTTTATTACAAATGTTTAGTATTGGCTTCTAATACTTCCCCCCTTTTGTTTTTATCATAATTATGTTATCATCTAGACGAGCATCCTATCATCTAGATGAGCATCCCATACCTTTTCAATTTATATGCAGAACAGATCAATTGAGAAGCTGTATTAATATGAGGAGTAATATGGCATCAGGACTGGAGGAACACTAATCAACAATCTGCATTATGTAGATGATACAACCTTACTTGCTGAAACTGAAGAGGACCTGAAGCATCTACTGCAGAGGGTCAAAGATTTCAGTTTGCAATATAGATTAAAGCTCAATATCAAGAAAACAAAGATTCTCACCACGGGGTAAATTGGCAGCACCATGATGGATGGAGAAGAAATTTCAATTCAATTTCAGCTTGTTTGGCTCTGCAATCAACACTCTTAGCACCAGCAATCAGGAAATCAAAAGACAAATTTCATTAGGGATATCTGTTGTCAGGGACCTCTCCAGAGAGCTGAAAAGCAAAGATGTCAGTCTTGAGACTAAAGTGACCCAATCAGGCTATGGTCTTCGCAATTACTTGCAATCCATCAGAGAGCTAGACAATGACCAAGGATAACAGAAAAATAATTGATGCCTTTGAGTTGTGGTGCTGGAGAAGAGTTTTGAATATGTCAAGGAGAACTAATAGGCTTGTTCTGAGGAGGGTGAAACCAAGCTGCTTCTTGTAGGCAAGGATTGTGAGACTGTTTCACATAGTTTGGGTATGTAGCCAGGAGTTACCAGTCTTTGGAGAAGGATATCATGCTTGGAAGGATGGAGGGACAGCACAGAAGAGGAAGACCTCAGATGAAATGAATTGACATAGTAACTGGAGTAACGGGGGCAGATGTGTCAGAGACAGTGAGACTGGCTCAGGCTAGGGCAGAGTTCAGAGCTATTGTGCATAGGGTTGCTATAAATCCTAGTGGAATCAAAGGCACATAACAGCAGCCTTATCTTTTAGGTAAGTCTTATAAATAGTGTGTATTTATGAAGCCCTGAAAAAGAGATAATACTGGCTACCAACTAGTTTTTAATGAAAGCTTTTTATCACCTGTAATTTTCATCTATTCATATTAACAGAGTTCTTTTACTATTTAAAAGTATATTTTTTAAATTTTACTTCAGAAATGTTAGAAAGAGGAAAACTGCATCTTAGTATAAATGAATTGTGATAGATTTCTTCCTTATCCAGTCTGGTAATCTTTATCATTTATTTAGTGCATTTCACTTATTTATATTGAATGTCATTTATTTGGATTCAAATATCACCTTGATATGTGTTATTTTCCCCATCTGCTCTATGACCTTTTTCTAATATTTTGGTTTTTCTTTTCATTGTTTCAAGTAAGCATTTATTTACATGTGGTGCTGTTTACTGAAAGGTCAAAGGTTTGAATCTACTATCTGCCCTGTGGGAGAACTACGGACAGTCTTCTTCCACAAATATATACAACCTCTCAACCTCTGAAACACGGGGGGGTCAATACGAGTGGGAATTCTCTCGACAGCAGTGGGGATTTCCCACAATTACTTTGGAGTCATACACTGTGGCAGACACCTCAAAGTAAGCAGAATGTTTACAAATATTCTGGTTCTATCTCCTGTGCAAAAGTAAGGATTGCATATCTTGCCACATTAACTTAAATTTGGCTCTATGTCTAACTTTGGTTCTAAAAAAAAAATGTGAGCACAAGTCATATGTTACCTTAAGAGGGATGTTTTAAGAATCAGTGTGTTTTTGTGCCAGTTTCTCTTTCCTCTGTGAAGATTTGTCAACTTTGCTATGTTCAAAATGGCGATTATTCTGCCAACCTGGCTTCCACCAGTCTATAGACAACACATTGTGTTACTGTTGTTGTTAGGTGCTGTCAATTTGAGTACGAATCACAGCAACCCTGTGAACAGCAGATCTGAATCCTGTCCTATCCTGTGCCATCCTCACTGTCTCTGACACACTAGAGCCCATTGTTGTAGTCACTGCATTAATCCTTCTCATCAAGGGTCTTCCTCTCCTTCATTGATCCTCTAGCTTTCCTAGCATGATCACCCTTTCCAAGGAATAGCCTCTTCTAGCAACATGCTCAAAGTATATGTCATCTTCGTCTCCAAGGAGCAATCTGGATGTACTTTCTCCGAGATGTATCTGCTTGTTGCTAGGCCATGAGATATTCAGTACTCTTTTCCAACACTACAGCACAAAGGCATCAATTCTTCTTCTGTCAACCTTATTCATTGTCCAGCTCTCAGAAGCATAGCAAGTGATGGAAAAGACCATGGCGCACATTAGTCTTCAAACTGACACCATTGTTCTTCAGTAATTTTGAGAAGTCCATGAGAGAGGACTTGCCCAGTGCCATGAATCTCCTGATCTCCTGACTGCTGGTACCAAGGGTGCTGATTGTGGGTCCAAGTAAGATGAAATTGTTGACAGTTTCAATCTTTTCTCCATCTATCATGATGTTGCAGCTATTCCCAGCTGCACTCGCCAGCTGGCAATTGACCTGTTTGTTAGATTGTTGTTAGGTGCCATCGAGTCGAGTACAATTCATTACAACCCTATGAACAAAAGATGTGAATTCTGTGCCATCTTCAAATTTCCCACAAGAGTCCATTGCATGTGGTATAATGGTAAAACAAACCTTTGACGTTTATATCATTAAGATCTTACGGGTTTTATCCCCTAAGCATTATCTAGCTTATCACGACTGATTTAAAAATTGAGATCAGAAATAAAATACTGTCATTCACCAAAATGTCTAAAACACATGACATAATTATTAAATGATGGAAATAGAGTCATGTGATTGGCAAAATGGTATGACTCATCTTTATTGAAACTTAAATTTAAGTTTTCCTGTAAATTAGGATACTTTCCTTAATCAATAAGATTCTGGTATCACTTAGAGTTCTTTAACCAGTGAAAACCTGGTAGCTTTTCAATGAAAAATTGCATACGCCAATCAGAAATAAGCTTCTGCTTTTGTCAATCAAACCAACCTCTGCTGATACTCAGTGAAGAACCTTTGCACACATGCCTTGGTAGCACCTGAGCTGTGAATATTCTTCCCAGAGGAACTCTCACTTCATGTTATTATATATATTATATAACTTCATGTTATTTATAACTCAGTTTTGACATAGTTTAGGAGCTAAGCATTTTATCAGGGATTAGAAGGATGTGATGAGGTTGTTGTCGTGTGCCATGGGTCAGAATCAACTCATAGCTGACCCTCCAGGGAGTGTCAGAGGCTGTCAATCTTGAGGAGATTAGCCATTTCTCTCCCTGAGAGCCGCTGCTGGGTCCTGACCACGTGCCTGTGGGTTAGTGCAGCTCCTGACCAGAGCTTGAGAAGCAGTGGGGAAACGTTAGAGCCACTGTGACCTATGACAAAAGGTGAAGGTAGTAAGCATGAAACTAGAAAACAGCTTAGAGAGCAGAACAGGTGAAGTGTATGTATCGGCCAAAATTAAGAAAGAGAGAGAGAGCAAGAGCAATAGACAAGTTTAGAAAAGAACTAGCCCCATGCAAACAGGAATGAAAGTGAATAGAAAAAGATAAAAATTCAGGAACTAAGGCAATTTCTCAACTCCAACTGGTAAAAGATAAACTGAGCAGAAGTTTCTCTGAGGGACAGAGGGTTATCACAATTCAGCCTGTGATCAGGAGCAATGCAGCATGGCTTATCACACCCTCTATTTAATCCTTTGTTTTTGTAGCTGAGCCTTCCACAGGTTTTTGGAGGCAGTTAATCTCTCCTGTAGGTTTTTAGATGAGCAGCTGGGAGGTAGATTTGAACTACCTGCCTTTGAATTGGTGGTGCAACTCCTTACCATGAAGCCACCAGAGCTCCCCATTTAAACTCTTAGAGTGCACAAGAGATTCAGGGAACAGAGGCTCAGGTGTGGCTCTCCCACTGAGCGTGACTGCCTCCCCAAGAAGCCTGCACTAAGGTTCTGAAAGCCTTGCTGTGCCTCAGGACCAGAGCAGCCAGTGTGGCTCTCAGTGGTTCACAGAGAAGCTAGGAAATCAACTTAAGAGTTTGAGAATGCTCCACTGACAAAATAATTATAAGCCTATACCAAATATTTTAAGTCTATATTGCTTGCTGAAAGTGAGAAGGACTTAAAATGCTTGTTCCAAAAGGTCAAAGACTACAGTCTTCACTATGGATTGCATCTCAACATAAGAAGACAAAAATCTTCTCCACTGGACTGATAAGCAATATCATGATAGATGAAGAAAGACGGAAATGTAGTTAGGAGATTAGGAGATGCACTAGAAAAGTCCACTGTCAGGGAACTCTCCAAATTACTGAGGAGCAATGTCAGCTTGAAGACTAAGATGTGTCTGATTCGAGTGATAGGCTTTTCCATTACTTGCTATACATCTGAGAGCTGGACAGTGAATAAAGACAACAGAAGAATTAATGCCTTTGGTTTGTGGTGTTGGGAAGAATACTGAATACACTGGCAAAAGAAAAAATAGGTATGCCTTTGAGAAAGTGCAGCCAAAATGCTCCTTGGAAGCAAGGATGGTGAAACTTTGTCTTACACAATTTGGGCATGTTGCTAGGAAAGGCTATTCCTTGGAAAGAGACATCATGCTAGGAAAGGTGGAGGGTCAATAAAAGAGAAGACCCTCAAGGAAATGGATTGACACAGTGACTGGAGCAATGAGCTTAAGTGTATCAAAAATTATGAGGATGGCACAAGATAGGACAGTGCTCAGGTCTGGTGTTCATAGGGTTGCTTTGATTCATTTTCAACTTGACAGCATCTAACAGTAACAATACTGAAAAGTCTTGTAACCTTGAGCCCCAGCCATCTGCATGCAGGTTCAGGACATAGTCCTGCAGGAATCCTTTCCTTTCTTTTATTCTCCACAATCACATCTAAAGAGGCATTAAGAACATATGCCTACCACCTGCAACCAGGAAAGGATAAAATAAGAGTGGGACCTTCTGAGAGTCAAATCATGTGCACATCCAAAAACTTCTCCAGCAGGGTAAAAAGGGAAGCCACAGACTGGGGAAAAAATATTTGGTAATGACATGTCTGATAAGGGATTTATAAGTGCCACAACAAGATAAAGGTAAATAATCCAGTTGAAAAATAGGCACAGGATATGAACAGACACTTCACCAAAGAAGACATTCAGATGGCAAACAAACACATGAGGAAATGTTCAAAATCCCTGGCTCTAAGAGAGATGCAAATCAAAACCACTATGGGATATCATCTCACCCCAGTAAGAATAGCAAAACTCAACAGAGAAGCAAACAACAAATGCTGGTGTGGTTGTGGAGAAACTGGAACCCTTATTCACTATTGGTGGGAGTGTAAAATGGTACAACTATAGAAGGCACTTTCTCAAAAATTTGGAAATAAAAATACCATTTGACCCAGCAATTCCACTACTGGAAATATACCCTAAAGAAACCAAAACTGCCACCCAAGCAGATATATGCACACCCATGTTTATTGAGGCTTTGTTCACAATAGCAAAGAGTTGGAAACAACCCAAGTGCCCATCAACAAATGAAGAGATAGAGAAGCTGTGGTATATTCACACAAGAGAATATTTATGCAGCACTGAAAAACAAAAGAACCCATGAAATATTATACAAAACGAGTGACCCTGGAATACATTATGCTGAGTGAAATATCTCAGTCACAAAAAGACAAATATTGCATAATTCCACTGTTATAAAACTGGACTGACATGGGGGTTGGGGGAAACTAAGAAAAGAGGGGATAAATAATGTACATGGCATTGAAACAGATGAGGGAAAGAACTGTATAAAAGGAATATATGATTAGGTATTATTGGTATGACAAGAGTCCAGAATACGAGATGCATAATAGAGTAGAATGGAGTGTGCGTGTCTGTCTAACAACGAAAGAATTTTATTTCCAAAGAAAAAAGCAATTTGGGGGTTGGGCAGGGTAGAAAATGTGCAACAATGAATGATGAAAATCCAAGTTCTCTATAAACTTTCATAAAATCTCAATAAATTAAAAAAAAGAACATATGCCTACCTTGGTGGTGTCATGATTACAAAACAAAAGTCGTTTGGCTGCAAATCTCAAGATTGGTGGGGTGAATCCCCATCTATCTCAGGGAGAATGACACGAAATCTGCTGCAGAAAATTGTGTAGCATTGTGGTAGTTCCATTCTGCTCTGTTAGGTTGCTAAATCAGAATCAACTGACAGGAGTGAGTTTAGTTTGAGTTTGAGGGGCTGAGATGCCTGCCCTATTTTCTTGCCTTTTTCATCCTGTCTTGTGTCCTCCTGAACCCTAGATACACTTACATAGAAAGTTGAAAAGCAATGATCTCATCCTATTATCTAATCCCTGTCAATCCCAACTCTACAGCTGGGAAACAGAAGCAAACAAATAGAAACAAATTTTAAAAATATAATAAAATTCCAAACCAGTTGCTGTTAAGTTGATTCCAACTCATGGCCACCCTATCTGTTTATAGAACAGGTTCCATAGGATTTTCAAGGCGGTGGCATTTTGAAAGTAGAGCTCTAGGATTTTTTGTTAACATCTTTTGGGCTTAAACTGCCAACTTTTTGTTAATAAACAAGTACTTAAGAGTTTGCATTTTCCAGAGACTCCTGTAGCCCAGATAGGGAACTGAATTACACCAGATCTGAGATACTGACTCAGAACCTGGCACAATATAACTGTGTTCAAGTCTCTTTTTTACTTGCATCTCATTTCCCATCCGGCATAGTTCTTTCTTTTCATTATAATGAAATATGCAGAGACCTGGAATTAGAAAATCAAAAGAGAAGAATACATTTGGTATTTCTTTTTTTCTAATTTTTTTAATTAATTTTAATATTAGTTTACAGAGACTTAGGGCTTCCAGTCATTCATTGTTGCACTATTCTACCTGCCCATTCACTCACTCCCCTCACCCCTGATTCACTCTTCTCCTTGAAAAGTAAAACTCTTTCATTGTTATGCAATCCCTCCCCCCAAGTCCACTCCACTGTGCAGCCTTCATTCTGGACTCCTGTCATGACAATAATACCCAATCGCATACCCCTTCTGTTCTCTCCCTCATCTGTTTCAATGCAGTATACATCATTCCTCCCCTCCTTCTCTGTCTTCTCTCAACCCCAATGTTTTTCCCATTTTACAACAGTGGCACTATGCAGTATTTGTCCTTTTATGATTGAGATATTTCACTCAGCATAATGTCCTCCAGGATCACCCATTTTGTATAATATTTCATGAGTTTCTTGGTTTTCAATGCTGCATAGTATTCCATTGAGAACACATTTTATATTTCTTAAGTACAAAGAATTAACAACAACAGTATCTAATTAGAATAGTGAATGATTCTACAGGCAAACTACTGAATGACCCAGAAAGTGTCAAAAGAAGATAGAAGATATAGAGTTACTGTACCAAAAAACAATTGGTCAACTTTAAACCATTTAAAGAGGCAGCATATGATCAAAAATAGCAGTAGTAAAAGGAAGAAGTTCAGTCTATACTGAAGGCATTAATGAATAACAAGGCTCTAGGCATTGACAGAATACCAATTAAAATGCCCTAACAACAGGACACAGCCTGGACTTGGTCATTAATTCATGCCAAGAAATTAGAGGCACCTGCCCAACCAACTGGAAAAGATAGATATTTGTACCCATTCCAAAGAAAGGATTGTTTTCCACAGCAAAGTGGAGATTACCAATTGGTATCAAAAATGTCACACACAAGTAAAATCTTGCTAGATTTTAAAAATAGCTAGAGTAGTATATACATTAGCAGGGAATTGCTAGAAATTCAAACTAGATTAAGAAGTCCTGGAATGAGGGATATAATTGCTATTGTCAGATAGATCTTGACTGAAGTAGAAAAAGATGTTTACCTGTGTATCACTGACTATTTTTTAAAATTCATTTTTGTTTTATATTGGTTTGCATACACAATTTATTATTATTGACTATTGAGTAAAAAAGCATTCATTTGTGGGGATTATAATAAATTATTAATTAATTACACTGAGAAGAATGAGAACTCTAGAACATTTAATTGTACTTATGTGGACCGTAAGCCAAGAAGACCAAGAAGACAGTCATTAGAACAGAACCAGAGGATCCTGTTGTTGTTGGGTACCCTCAAATTGGAAGAGACTCATAGCTGACCCTCCTATAGATCCTGAAAAGAGGATCCTGAGTGATTTAAAATCACAAAATATGTGCATCAGTGTTGCATCCCTTTACCATATCTATTCAGTTTGTATGCTAAGCAAATAATCCAAGCAGCTGCACCATATACAAAAAGAAAAGGCATCAAAACTGAAGGAAAATTCATCAACAACTTGCGATATGCAGATGACACAGCTTTGTTTGTAGAAAACTAAAACTTAAAGCACTTTTGGATAAAACTCTAAGACTATATAGCCTATGGATTAAACTTCAATATAAATAAAACTAAAATGCTCATAACTGGACAAATAAACAATATCATGATAAATGGAGAAACATGAAAATTATTAAGGACTTTATTTTACTTGGGTCCACAATCAACACTCATAGAAACATCAGTCAAGAAATAAAACACTTGCCCATTAACAAAAGAATGGATAGAGAAGCTGTAGTAGTATATTCACACAATGGAATACTATGCAGCATTGAAAAACAAGGAACTCATGAAATATTATGCAAAATGGATGACCCTGGAGGACATTATGCTGAGTGAAATATCTCAGCTACATAAGGACAAATATTGCCTAGGGTCTCTGTTGTAAAACGGGACTGACATCGGGGTTGAGGTTAGACAGAGAAGGAGGGGAGGAATGATGTATACTGCATTGAAACAGACGAGAGAGAGAACTATTTAAAAGGGATATATGATTGGGTATTACTGTCATTACAGGAGTCCAGAGTGAAGACTGCACAGTAGAGTGGACTTGGGGGGAGGGATTGCATAACAATGAAAGAGTTTTACTTTTCAAGGAGGAAAGCGAACTGGGTGGGGGGCAGGCAGGGAGAAAAGTGCAACAATGAATGACTGGAAACCATAAGACTCTGTAAACTTTCATTAAAATTATATTTTTTTAAAACGAGAAAAAAGAAAAAGAAAGAAAACACTGTGTGGAGGGAGGGAAATGTGCAACAATGAATGAATTTTTTAAAAAGAAATTAAACACTGCATTGCATTGGGTAAATCTGCTGCAAAGGATATTTTTCTTTCTTTGTTTTTATTTTAATTATTCATTAGCAAAGGACTTTTTTTTTCAGCAACATGCTCAAATAATATATTTAAGATAAATAATGATTCATTATGGTGAGTGTGGTTGCATTCAATGTAAAAATATGCAGTGAAATTTTATAACACATACCGACCTTTTTAAAGATCAAAGATGTCACTTTGAGGAAAAAGTGTGCCTGACCCAAGTAATTTGTTGTTATTTTTATGTGCCGTGAGCCAGAATGAACTCATAACTGACCTGACCCTCCGAGTCAACTTATAGCTGACCCTCCAGCAGGAATTCAAAGGCAATACACAGCCTAGACTGTCACTGCCCATCTTTCTCCCATCTAGGATTTGAAGAGGTAGATTTGAACTGTGTGCCTTTGGGTTGGCAGTGCAGTGCCCTTGTGTATTTTCAGTTGTCTTGTATGCATGTGAAAAAGACAATGGACACCAAGTAAGGAAGACCAGAGGAGAGCTAATGCCTTTGATCTGGTGTTGGGGAAGAATATTGAACAAACCATAGACTGATAGAAGAACAAACAAATCTGTCTAAGAAGAAGTGCAGTCAGAGAAAAACATATCAGAGGCTTCATCTCACGCCCTTTAGCTAGTTATCAGGAGGGGCTAGTCCCGAGAGAAAGGTGTGTGTGATAAAATAGAAAGGTAGTAAAAAGATGAAGGCCTTCAAAACGCTAGACAGACACAGTAGCTGCAACAGTGGGCTGAGATGAGTAGTGATGGTGGAGATAGCCCAAAACAAGGTGGTATGTTGTGCTGATGCACATAGGGTTACTGTGAGTCAGAGCTGGCTGGCACCGAACAATACAGTTCTCTCCACCGTTCTGCACTGTCTCTAACCAAATATGTGGCCTCCTTGGCTGTGGTTACCATTGAACTTGGAATGAATACCTTAGAGACATTGATACCTTGCACATGCTTTGAGAAGAAACTTACGGAATGACTTTGATGTCTTCTTTGCCATGCAGGATGTAGTCAATGACCTTGTAGAAGTTGATTTCCTGGACAAAAAAAGACAGAAAAATGATATATTGTAAAAGCTATAGACAGAACCTTGGTGAGAGAAGGTCCATGAAATGAGGCTTGTTCTCAACCCTGTGCCCTGTGGTTTTCAGACACCACAAGACCTGAGCAAGCTCCCTAAGCTGACTGTTGGGGCCGACTCCCAGGACTCGGGGTTCTCCGTGGGCACAGCACAGCAGCCAGGCAGGGGGCTGGCATTTAGACTGAGTAGACAGATGGGAAGTTTTACAAGGTTACCTGGGCTTGAGTACAAAGAGAAAGGGTTGAAGACTGTGAAAGACTAAAGGGAATGAGAGGAGGAAGGAAGATTCCACCCCATTCAGGATCATGAGCAATTCAGCCACCCTTCCTCCAAGGATCTGACAGCCTTTCTCCTCACTTCACACTCAGTTGCTCTTTGCTGGATTGCCTCTTCTAAACCTGCCTTCCCAGTCATGACTGATGCCTCTAAATTTATTTTCCACCCCTTTCCACTTTCCTACACCATTAAAACTCATTCTCTTAAAGTCCACCCCACCTCAGTTTCTGTCAAATCTCTTTCACCTTATAGACACCACCATATGTTGTTGTTGTTATATGCCATCAAGTCACCTGCAACTCATAGCGACCTTATGTACATCTCTAAACTCTGCTGTATCCTGTG